>NC_089249.1:45139564-45453287 GCF_963930625.1 Muntiacus reevesi | reverse complement strand
TAATGACTCAGAACTGTACTTCATTTATATTCTGGCTGCCTTCTCAGTGCCAGGCACTTCACTACCTACTGGTAGTTAAAGATGAATCAGTCCCAAGTCCTCCATTCAAAGAATCTAGTGGGAAAGAGAAGCGAACTTAACCTTTTTTATTTCCAGACATAGGAAAACACAACTCATTTTTTTTTTTTTTCAGTATCACTGGCTTCTTAAAATGGCAGAAAGGTTAACTATTGGGTGTAAGTAAGACTGAAACTTAGGGGCTTCCCTAGTGGCTTCAGTGGTCAAGAATCTGCCTGCCAACGCAGGAGACACAAGTTCGATTCCTGATTCGGGAAGATCCCACCTGCTGCAAAGTCACCAAGTCCTTGCATCACAACTTCTGAGCCTGTGCACTATAAGAAAAGCCACTGCATTAAGAAGTCCAGACACCGCAACTAGAGAAAGCCTGCATGCAGCAATGAAGATGCAGCGTAGTAAAAAATAAAAAACAAAAGTAACCAAAATAAAATTATTTAAAGACAGAAACTTAGACTTTCCTAAGTGACATGTTTGAAAAGCATAATCACCACCAATCCAGCTAATTCTACCCCAGGTAATTCTAGGATAGTTGGAGAATTATGCCTCATCCTAAGCCCATTATTCGCCCTCCCCATTTTGAATAGACTTTTTTTTTTTTGTCCATAGCAGTTTTTATGTTCAGAGCAAAACTGAATGGAAAATACAGAGAATTTCCATATACTCCCTCCCCTACATACTCACATCCTTCCCCACTATCATACCAGGGAAGTCCACTGTTAACAGTAAATTAGGGTTCTCTCTAATTTAGAATGTTGTCCATTCTGTGGGTTTTGACAAATGTGTACTGATATGCATCCACCATCATAGTATCGTACAGAGTAGTTTTACTGCCTTCAAAGTACTCTGTGCTCTGCCTTTTCATGACCCTTCTCTAAGTCCCAACAACTGATCTTTTTGCTGCCTCTTAATTGTTGTTTTTTTTCCAGAATACATACAGTTGGAATCATACGGTATGTGGTTTTTTTCAGATTGTCTCTCTTACTTGATCATAATGCATTTAAGTTCAGTCCATGCCTCTTCATGCTTGGTAATTTGTTTCTTTTTAGTGTTGAGTAACAGTTAAACTGTGCATTCACCTACTTGATTGTCTCTGGGCAATTATGAAACTGCAATAAGCATACATGTGCAATTTTTTCCATAAGTTTTTCCTTTGGATAAATACCAAGGAGCATGAGAATAGATCATATGGTAAGGGTATGTTTAGTTTTATTATTATTATTATTTTGTATGTTTAGTTTTATAAGAAACTAATCTGTCTTCCAAGTTAGTGGTACCATTTTGGATTCTCAGCAGTGAATGGAAGTTCCTGTTGCTTGACATCCTTGCCCTTGTTTCATGTTATCAATATTTTGGATTCAGCCATTCTAATAGGCATGTAGTGATGTCTGATTGTTTTCTAATTCTCATTTCTCTAAAGACATAGGACATGGAGAGTTTTTTCATTTGCTTATTTGGCATCTTACATTTTTATTGGTGAGGTGCATGTTTCAGGTCTTTTGCCCATTTTTAAATCAGTTGATTTCTTTTAATATTTACGTATTTATTTGGTTGCATCGGGTCTTAGTTGTGGCAGGTGGGTTCTTGAGGACTTGGGCTCAGTAGTTGGACCCCTTGGGCTGAGTTACTCCATGGCAGGTGGGATCTTAGTTCCCCAACCAGAGATCGAATCTGAGTTCCCTTGACTGAACCCAAATCCCTGAGTTGGAAAGTGGATTCTTAACCACTGGACCACTGGAGAAGTCCCTGTTTATTTTTCTTATTGTTGATTTTTAAGAGTTGTTTGTATATTTTGGATAACTATTCTTTATCTGATATGTATTTTGCATATATTTTCTGCCAGTCTGTGGCTTGTCTTCTCATACTCTTGAGACCATGTTTTGCTGAGCAGAAATTTGGAATTTTAATGAAGTCTCAGCTTATTAATGACAGTGACTTTGTATTTAAAAATTCACCACCATACCCAAGGTCATATATCTGTGGTATCTTCCAGAAATTTTATAGCTTTTCATTTTATATTAGGTCTATGACACATTTTGAGCTAAATTTTTTAGAGAAGATCATAAGGTCTGAGTCTAGATTCTTTTTGTGGGGTGAGGGGAGGGCATGTGGATGTCCAGTTGTTCAGTACCATTTTTTTTAAAAGTTTATTCATTTATTTACTGTTGGTTGTGCTGGGTCTCTGCGTTGTGAGGGCTTTTCCTCCAGTTGTGGCAAGTGGGGGCTTCTGTCTAGTTGTGATGCGAGGGCTTCTCATCGTGGGGGCCTCTCTTGTTGCAGAGCATGGGTTTTTGAGCTTGCAGGCTTCAGTAGTTGTGGTACACGGGCTTAGCTGCCCCGCAGCATGTGGAATCTTCCCAGACCAGGGACTGAACCCGTATTCCCTGCATTGGCAGACAGATTCTTAACCACTGACCACCAGGCAAGTCACAGGACCATTTCTTAAAAGGACTGTCTTCGCTCCATTGTACTGCCTTTCATCCTTTGTTCTAGATCACTTGATTGTTATTTATGTAGGCCTATTTCTGGACTCTATGATGTATCTTTGATCTTTTGTTGCCAGTACCACACTGCCTTAATTACTGTAGCTTTATACTGTTTGATGCACAGAAAGCCTAATGCTGAGACACAGAGGTGTGCAGCAGAGAAAGGGTATACTCATGAGGCAGCCAAGCCTCAAATCCACCTCCCCAAAGGTGAAGAGCCCGGGATGTTTATGAGAAAAATAAACAGGGTGGCCTGAAGTGGGGCTTCGTACGGGGAAAGAGATGGGAGGCAAGGTAAAGGTGAAGTAATCAGTGTTCTGTGCAGGTGTATCTGATGTTCGTGCTTCTCACTGGATGCTTGTTCAGCATCAGCATGATCCCAGGGCGGAGGTTTAGACCCCCTGAGGTCAAAGGTTATCAGGCCCAGTGGTTGGTTTGACCAGGACAAGACTAACTCCCAGTTCCTGAAAAACAACTTAAGCAATTGTAGTGTAGCCTACATATATCAGTTCAGTTCAGTTCAGTTCAGTCGTTCAGTCGTGTCTGACTCTTTGCAACCCCATGAACCCCAGCAGGCCAGGCCTCCCTGTCCGTCACCAACTCCTGGAGTCCACCCAAACCCATGTCCATTGAGTCGGTGATGCCATCCAGCCATCTCATCCTCTGTTGTCCCCTTCTCCTCCTGCCCTCAATCTTTCCCAGCATCAGGGTCTTTTCAAATGAGTCAGCTCTTCACATCAGGTATTGGAGTTTCAGCTTCAACATCAGTCCTTTCAATGAATACCCAGGACTGATCTCCTTTAGGATGGACTGGTTGGATCTCCTTGCAGAGATCATACATCAGAAATGTTATTTATAAGGGCTGTTAAAGAAGTCTTATGATGTTTCATCTAAGTTACATGAAGTTTTGAGTGTATGTAATCTGCAAGAACAATTAAAGCAAGCTTGGTCAATGAAGGCAGGTTACGGGTTGTCATTTATTAAGCAAGTTATAGCTCAAAGGATCTCAATAGTAAGTCTTGAGGTAAGTTAGTCTCAGTCCTTCATTTTGTTGTCTGTTCTTGGTCTGGGTCAGTCTGTGGACATTCAGAAAATAACTTGCTGGAATTTTGATTGGGATCATATTGAGTCTGTAGGTCAACTGGAAAGAACACCCTGACAATATTGAAGTCTTCCTATCTATGAACATGAGACAGTGATGCATTTGGTTTTTCTTTGATCTTTTTTCAGAGTTTTATGATTTCCTTTGATCATTTTTTGTGTATATTGTGTTAGGTTTACACCTGTGTGTTCCGTCACTCAGTCATGTCTGACTCTTTGCGACCCCATGAACTGTAGCCCACCAGGCTCCTCTGTCCATGGGAATTTTCCAAGCAAAAATACTGGAGAGGTTGCCACTTCTTCCTCTGGGGGATCCTCCCCACCCAAGGATGGAACCCTCTTCTCTTGCATCTCCTAAGTAGTTCATTTTCTTGAGTCTCTGCTGCCCCCATCTCCCTCCCTCCTAGTACACAGCACATAAAACCTTGGGAATATCAGAAGTTACTTGTCTTTTCTAAGCTAATGAGATGACTGGTGTTGGGGACTCTAGGATCATCATGGGATGAATGTTCACTGCCGGGGTAATTACCCATGTGATTAGAAGGTTGGAATTTTCAGCCATCTCCCCATCTCCAAGGAGGCGTGAATTATTGTTGATGGACTGTGATTTAATCCTCCCCCCCCGTAAGGGAGCTCCATAAAAACTACCTGATGGAGGGGGTTTGGAGAGTGCATCGTGTGGGGAATACATCCCAGTGCTGACAGGGTACAGTCCCCAAGGATGGCACAAGAACTCTGCGTATCCCTCATACCTTGCCCAACACGCCCCTTTGGCTGCTCCTGTTTCTAGCCTTTACAATGAATCGGTAATACTGAATAAGTAATGTACTTTCTTCCGTGAGTCATTTAACAAAATTATGGAACTTGAGGAAAAGATTGTGAGAACACTGATTTACAGCCAGGTGTTCAGAAGTACAGGAGGCAGGACTTATAACCGGTAGCAGAAGTGGAAGCAGTCTTGTGGCGCCAAGCCTCGAACTTGAGAGATCCAGCAGTAACTCCGGTTACATAATTTTACAATCTAACTGGACTGTAGGATACTCAGCTAGTGTTTGGAAATTGGAAAGTGTCAGAGAGCCAGACCCACACATTTGGTATGTAGGAAAAACTAGTTTCTTGGATTGACACTTTTGTAGAAAAGGCAGAAGCAAAGCAAGAGAATTATTGCTTGGCTATAACTTAAGGCCTATGTGGCTGTTTGTGGTTGGCTTACTCCTTGGAAGAAAAGCTATGACAAACCTAGACAGTGTATTAAAAAGCAGAGACGTCACTTTGCCAGCAAAGGTCTGTAGAGTCAAAGCTATGGTCTTCCCAGTGGTCCTGTACAGATGTGAGAGCTGGACCACAAAGAAGACTGAGTGCTGAAGAACTGATGCCCTTGGACAGCAAGGAGATCAAACCAGTCAATCCTAAGGAAAATCAACCTTGAATATTGATTGGAAGGACTGATGCTGAAGCTGAAGTTCCAAAACTTTGGCCACCTGATGGGAAGAGCTGACTCATTGGAACAGACCTTGATGCTGGGAGAGATTGACGGCAGGAGGAGAAGGGGCAATAGAGGAGGATAAGATGGTTGGATGGCATCAGTGACTCAATAGACGTAAGCCTGAACAAATTCCGGGAGATGGTGAAGGACAGGGAAGCCTGGTGAGCTGCAGCAGTCCATGGGGTTGCAAAGAGTCTGACACGACTTAGCCACTGAACAGCAACAACCCTTAGGTTTCAATTTTATAACCTTGAAACATTTACAGGTTTAGATTTTGGTTTGCTTATAAATAGCCACCTTGGAATTAGAGCCTCCACAGTCTAATGGCTCCCTGCTTAATTAACTTAATGATTTCTCTCTTCCAACCATCCTCTTGTACATGGGAGATTCACCAACAATTTGGTATTAGCAGAACTCCTCAGTCACCATCAGAATTAAGTTGCTTTTGTCTCATTGTGATACTGCTTACAATGGCAGGCTCACAGAAGAATTTGTTTTGGGGGAGTTCCCTGGCAGTCCAGTGGTTAGGACTCTGTGCTCTCACTGCCAAGGACTGGGGTTCAATCTCTGGTTGGGGGAACTAAGATCCCATTAGCTGTGTGGCATGGCCAAAAAGGAAAAAAAAATTTTTTTGGTTATTCATCTTATTTCTGTTCTGCAAGCGCAGTGAGACCATTTGACACGCAGCTAATGGCTATGAATGTGCATTTAAGACTTGTGGGAGAACACAGTGCACCAAGAAACCAACCATGGTTATTACTCAGTTCAGTTCAGTCGCTCAGTCGTGTCCAACTCTTTCTGACCCAACCCCACTGACTGCAGCACGCCAGGCTTCCCTGTCCTTCACCAACTCCCGGAGTTAGCTCAAACTCATGTCCATTGAGTCGGTGATGCCATCCAATCATCTTATCCTTTGTCATCCCCTTCTCCTCCCACCTTCAATCTTTCCCAGGATCAGAGTCTTTTCAAATGAGTCAGTTTTTCACAGACTCTGAGGATAATACCAAGAGCAAGAGGTATATTCCTTAATCAGAACTTCCTATGAACCAAACCAGTTGTTATCAAATAAATCAGGGAATGTACCTGAAGGGTCATCAACCTACCAAAGGCAAGTGGCTTATTTATTAATCTCCTGTATTTAGCACAATACCAGTGTGTAGTGGTGTTGATCCAGGTGTGACAGGAGGCATTCTTCCATGGCAGTTTCCTCTTTGTTAAGCTGATAAATAACGTCAAGCAATTCTATTTTCCAAGACCATCTTAGCAAGAAAGCGTCAGGACTTTTGTTGTGCAACTATGAGCTGAGTTATAGATTTAGGGATAATTGCCAGATTTAAGGGCCTGGCAGGAAGTGACCTTCCTTCTTTACCTGGAAAGGCTGCCAAGAATCCTGTAAACAGGTTAGCAGGCCTGTTTTTCCCAAGGGGTTTGACTGACTCCACAGTTGACCTGAGTTTACTCTGGGCTTTGAATTCCTTCCAGAGCCGAATTTCTGTTCTTATAAGGACTTCACTTAGAAGGGCAAGTATGGTTGTTTTTAATCCTCAAAGAATAAGGCTGAATGAAATCAAGAGGCTGATCCACCCACCCAAATACATGAATTAAGATGGAAATCTAGATTCCTGTGTTCTAGATTTAGAGCTGTGGGTCTCTGGAATGTTTTCATAAATGCTTCCACAATGACCTCAGCATGTTTTTCTTTCCCTTTGGGTACATAGTTTCATTTTAGTTTAGGAGAAAATGCTTTTTAAAAAAAGAAGACTTTTAATATCTACTTCCAATTAGGCTAACTTTTGACCACAGGCCTCCTCCCCTCCCTCAAATATTTTGTCAGGTTTCAGCTGGGACAAACAGTAAATTTTCCTGGTGGTTTGGAACAATCCCAGGGATCCAAGAGGTGTTTCCAAAGAGGATGCAAAAGATAATACCTTCCTAGATCTGGAACCACTTCCAAAAATAACCCAAAGAAAGCCAGGAACACTCAGTAGGACCCTAGCCACAAATAGCCCACATTTCTGTCCAGCTATATTTTGGGGCTGAGCTGCCTGCATATGTCCCTAAGAACCGAAAAGCTGAGTGCCCCAGGCAGGCAAAGAAACTTGTTTAGTTGCTAAGTCGTGTCTGATTCTTTTGCGACACCAAGGACTGCAGCCCACCAGGCTCTTCTGTCCATGGGATTATTCAGGCAAGAATACTGGATTGGGTTGCCATTTCCTCCTCCAGGGGAATCTTCCCTACCCAGAGATTGATCCTGCATCTCCTGCATTTCCTGCATTGGCAGGTGAACTCTTTACCACTGAGCCACCTGGGAAGCAGAGAAACTGTAGAGGAGGATAAATAATTTTCCTTCTACTCTTGAGAGAGGCTGGGAATCCTTGTTGTCCAGGGCATCTCTTGACTGGATCTAAGTTAAAAGTTCCCCCACTCTGGGCACTGCAATTCAAGATTATCTTTGGTGAGATTAATATACTTGTACAGTCTTAAAATTTATTCACCTGCAGGCTCACACTGGACACATTTCCATTTAGGTCAGATCCAATCCCATCCCCAATCCAGTGTGGTTTTAAGTTGGACCTAGTTTGACTTTGGCTGGTTTGGCTGGTTTGGCTGGTTTCTGGACCCAATCTGGAAAGATGAAATGCTCAGGTAAAGTCTGACAGCTCATAACCCAAGGATCCAAGAGGGTTTCAGTCACGTCCTCCAGAGAAGCCGTGCATTAAAGGGGCTAAGTGGGTATGTCTACATGGTTCCTCATTTCTCTAGGAGGCCACTCAGGAGCTCCTTCTGTTCCCTCTGGTGACAACAGAAAGCTAAAAAACCAACTGAGGCATTTTAAGAGTATGTGAAAATGTTAGTTGCTCAGTATGTCCAACTCTTTGGGACCCCATGGATTGTAGCCCTCCAGGCTCCTCTGTCCATGGAATTCTTCAGGCAACAGTAATGGAGTGGGTCGTCATTCCCTTCTCCAGGGGATCTTCCCAACCCAAAGATCAGACCTCTTTCTCCTTCATTATAAGTGGAGTCTTTATAGTTTGAGCCACCAGGGAGGCCCAAAAACAAAGACGCCAAGGCAAGCTACAGTCATGTACCATGACTCAGATTTTTAAAATCTGAGTATTTTACAAGTATACATGAACAAAAATCAATTCTAATTGAGCAGCTTCAATGGGAGTTGGGGAGATTTTTATAGGGAAAAGGGAGAAGCAAGAAGATTAGTGGTGGGATGTATTATGTTGGTCAAAATGTTTGGGGTTTTTCCGTAAGACCTTACTTACATTCTACTTGGTGGCCATTCATTCTAATGGCTTCCTAATTTAATACAGGCAGATTTAGGGAGGGCTCCATGAAAGAATTGTGAGGAAGAGTGGTTATCAAGCCTTAGTGCATCAAAATAATCCAATGTACACCACAATGAAAACTCTCGAGCTTCTTCTTTCAGTTCGGTGTGACTGGTGTGGGGATCAACAACTGCAAATGGAGATAAGAACACCTCCAGGTGTTCTCACTAAAAGCGAGGACTTCAGACTTCATACCAGTATTTCTCAAACTTGAGAGCCTGAGTCAGAATCCTCTGAGGGTGTGACTGCCAGAAGAAATGCAGGATCGTTAAATAAATTTGACCTGCATTAACAATTTTAGTATATCTCAAAAACAGCACTATTTGGGATAGATCATCTGTTAGTTTAACTGAAATTCAAATATACTTTCTTTCCAAGCATCTTTCAAATGAGTAGTTTGTGTTCCTTGAGGCAGATATTGGTGACTGTTGTCTGTTTTGTCTTTTTCCGAAATTTCAAATGATACAATCTCATCAGGAGATTGTTTTATCTCTGATTCACCTACTGAATCTTCTGACCTACTTCTAGAATCACCTCAGTTACTTAGTGGGTAACAAAAATCTCAATAAACCTTTATACTTCTTTTTTCTTAGTTTCTCAGTTTATTTTCACACTTCCGTTTTGTCTCTCCTCTGCTGTCCCCGCCTAACTCTGTTTCTCTGCTTTTGTTCAAGTTGTCTTCATGGAAATGTCTCCCGCGGCTTTCTCTCCTTCCTTCCCGTCTGTTTCCTTTCTCCTTTTTCCTTCTCCCCAAGCCTCCCTCGAAAAAATTAAAATCTCTGCAAACAAGTTAGGACACTAGGGACCAGGCCACAGTATTGTGTTCCAGAAGGTTCTATCCTGACAGTCCTTTTGCAAGAGCAAGTTCCCAGTCTGGGGAAAAGAGAGCTGCAAGAAACAATCGCTTCGCCCGAGGATCTGTTGGGGGAGTGATGGATGGTACCGCAGTTACTTAACTTCCGGAAAAGGAGGGGAGTCCTTGCCAGGCAGCGGGAGGGGCGGAGGTGGCTGGGAGACAGAGCCAGTCAGGAAGAGCCGTGAAAGGGGGCGGGGAATGCGCTGCCTGTGTTTGCTGCCTGCAGGACCTTTCTGCGGATAGTGTCTTTGTGAGCTGACTGCGGAGGCCATGTGCATGCAGAATGCATGTGAATGTATGCGTTGCTTATTTCAGATCGCGGGTCTATGTGAACTGCTGACTGCAAGAAACAGGAATGTACCGTTGAAAGGATTTTGCAGTCAGAGTGCTTGTTTGTGGTTGTGTGGTATGTGTGACTGACTTTTTGCCAAATGCGCTGTTTCAGATTCCAGCTCTCAGAGTGGAGTGGAAGTCTGGCTGACTAAGCCAAGATGCAACAAAGTCAGAAGGAAATATGGGGGCAACCTGAGGTGGAAATAGGGAAGCTGTTGCAACAAGAGAAAGAAAAAAAAAAAATTGGAGAAAGGAAAATGAATGAGAAACAGAATATAAGCGCAAAAATTTCTTACTTGGGAGAAATTTGTAAAGAAGAAAGAAAAGCAACATTTTTCCAGATATAGGCACTATATATATATATACATATATATAGTCAGTATATAGTATATATATATATATACACTATATATATCCTTAGTTCCTCTGGTACCTTGATGAGATTATTTCCTGGTTTTTTTCCCTTATTTCTTTCTAGACACAATTCATCTTGGCAGATACATTACACATATATTTTGGTTACACCAGGGGATAGTTTAAAACTTAACAGTTATCCAGAAAGGAACGTTAGCAGTTCTTAAATGATGGTTGGTGCTGTTATTAGACCAGAGAGCTATTGGCTGTAATGCAAAGATGTCCAGTTTTGGGGTTTTTCTGGGGGCGGGGGATCCCTGAATAGGCTCAAACCAAGGACATTCAGTTTTGAGCAGCAATTTGTTGCATTTTAATTCTTTAAAATTGTTTAGTGATTGAAATAGTTCATGAAGTCCATGATATTTCAAAAACGGGGGTGTTGAAATACAGTCTCTACATTCCAGCAGAAGTAGTTATTATTATTACTATGATTATTAACAATTTGACAGGGACTACCTACACCTGGAGTGAGGTATTCAGCTTAGTCATGAGAACTTCTAGATCTCCATGGATAAATAGCATAACTTTGAACTTGGAGGTGGGCTGGGGAGGGAAGTCTTAATTGGGACCCTAGTAGTTTTGCTTTGTTGCAAAACCACTACATATTTTGGATGGTTTCAAATTGCAGTCATTACGATGTCTTTGTCAGCTCTTTGCTTGCTTCATTTTTAAAACATTAGAGATTATTATAACTATTTCCAGTACTACTTGTCCTCCATTCATTAATATGTCTTTTATTTTATTCAGCCATCTTCTCCCTTTCTTTTCATCCGCCTACTCCTTCTTCTTTCTCATCATGTTTCCCTGGATTTGATTAAAATTCACTTCACTTCTCTCCTCACCACTCTCTCCTCGATGGAAATTATTCCTTTTCAGGCTTGTCTTTTTCCTCATTCCCTTCTCTGGTGTCTTTGTCTCCAGCAGAGGGGGTCTGATGTTGATCTGAGGTAAGAAATCAGGCCTGGGAGAAAGCAGCCCGGGGGAAAAAGGAGGAGGAAGCAGAGATTCAGCTGTTTCTGCCATTAGCCAGTGAAAGGCAGGCTTAAGCCCGCCTCTGTAAATTCCTCCCCTCCCGCCCCCACAGTTCCCCACCTCAAAGGGTCTCTCCACTTCTCCACCTTAAATTCCATTTCCCCTACACCCCCCCACCCCCACCCCATTGCTCGGGCGACAGTACTCTCTACCAGCTCTGACTGCCAGGGACACTGACCTACTTTCTGCCCTCTCTGTCAGGCATGAACCCTGGTTTGTCTAGTAAACCCTGAGTTTCTGCTAAATCCTTTTTTGCCCCAACCTATTAATGGGTCCCTTTTGAACCTCAAAGCATTTCACAGTTTCCCACAAAACAGTAGTTTTTATGTTTAGCAACTGAAGTTTGAGAAGAAGCTTAATTATAAAAAAGCTTCTGTGACTTTAGCAAATCCGTCTATGACAAGTGAATTGGTACTTTGTTGATCACAGTAAAATCTATACATATTCAGAGAGTAACAGTAATAGTTTTTTGGTGGAATCTTTTGATTCATATTTGATTGATGGATTCATAGATCCTTTGTGACAAATTCTAATACCCCCACACACCGTTATTTATCAATTGTATGTTATGTTAGAGACATGTCAAAATAGCAGGCATTGCTATCCTAATACTACTTTACATACTAAGCAGTAGGAGGAAACTGCTGACAAAATCAAGTGTTGCAGTGATTGAGGGTTTATAAGAATTTGGTTCAGAGTATGTACTTCGATGCTTGAGTTCAAATCATGGCTTTGCCACTTTCTAGCTAGTAATAGCTGTGTGAGTTTGAACAAGTTATTCAACCTCTCTGTTCCTCAGATGGTTCAGTGGTAAAGAATCCACCACCAATGCAAGAGACACAGGTTTGATCCCTGGGTCAGGAAGATTCCCTAGAGAAGGAAATGGCAACCCACTCCAGTATTCTTACCTGGAGAATCCCATGGACAGAGGAACTTGGCGGACTATAGTCCATGGGGTTACAAAAGAGTCAGACGTGACTTAGTGACTGAACAGACAAGAAAAACAGAAGATACTCAGAACCAGTAGGGTTATTAGGAGAGTTAACATGTTCTAAGACATATTAGGTTTATTAGAAGGCAACCGGATCTGGAAAAGAAAATGGCAACCCACTCCAGTATTCTTGCCTAGGAAACCCCACGGACAGAGGAGCCTGGAGGGCTATAGTCCATGGGGTCGTAAAGAGTTGGACATGACTAACCAATTAAAGAACAACAATCTTGGCCTAGCTTGTCTGTCCTAATTGTCCAGAAAACTTTTGAAAAACTATCAGGAAAGTTTGGAACTTTCATATTAGAGATTTGCCTAGTAATTGCACTGTGTCATTCAACATAAAATTTCTTTTTCCTTTTTTCTTTCTTTCTTTTCAGTGTTTCCTCATGCTGCCAGGATGAATCCCAAATTGAGAGACACTGAGATGAAAAACCAAGGAAACAGTTAGTTTGGGGGAGTAAGGTGGAGTTTTCTATTTAACCTAAGAGAAAAGTAAGGAAGATTAAACAAATCTAGCTTAATGATCACTACGGGTTTGAAACCCGAGAGAGCATGAATGATTTAAAAACAAAATGAGGAAATAGATATTGTTCTGTTTCTTTGGATCGAAGATAATTACATGAACTCAGACTAATGAATGGAGCTCCCCAGTCTAACTTTTTATAATTTTATTTACTTATTTCGTGTACTAGGTCTTCGTTGCTGTTCAGGTTTTTCTCTAATTGCAGAGAGTGGGTGCTGCTCTCTAGTTGCAGTGCGTGGGCTTCTCATTTGGTGGCTTCTTTTGTTTCTGAGTGCTCTAGGGCTTCAGCAGTTGTGGCTCCCAGGCTCTAGAACACAGGCTTAGTTGCCCCATGCTCCGTGGGATCTTCTGAGATAGGGATCAAACCCACTTCTCCTGCATTGGCAGGCAGATTCTTTATCACTGAGCCACCAAGGAAGCCCTAGTCTAACTTTTTAAATGTGAAAAATACAACAACAGGACCAGGGCAATCAAGGTGGTGCCAGGTCATTAGGATGATCCCAGAACTCATTCATTCTTTCATCCATTCAACCTGTAAATATTTGGTCATCATTCAGGGTGCTACTGGTGACATTCATGGCAGATCCAACAGCTCGTGTGAGGTTTGATATCATTTCTATGGTTGAAATGTCAACAAATTCAATCAGGTGACTCTCTGAGCTGAGTGGAAGGTTCTCCCCTATTTCTTTTACCCCCTATTATTTCTTTAAAGAGAACATGCTGTTATCTTTCCACATTTTCTTAGTCCATTCTCTCTTCTTCCATTCTTCCTAGATTGAGATACTACTAATAAAATTTTATTTTTATCCTTTATTTTTGACTGTACTGGGTCTTTATTGCTGTTCGGGCTTTTCTCTAGTTGCAGAGTGGGGACTACTCTCCAGTTGCAGTATGCAGGCTTCTCATTTCGGTGGCTTCTCTTGTTGTGGAGCACAGGCTCTAGGGTTCATGGGCTTCAGAGGTTCTGGTTCTCGGGCTCTAAAGCACAGGCTCAATAGTTGTGGCTCGTGGGCTTAGTTGCTCTGTGGCATGTGGGATCTTCTCCGCTCAGAAACTGAACCCATGTCTCTTGCATTGGCAGGCAGAATCTATACACTGAGCCACCAGGGAAGCCTAGATTGAGATACTTTTAGTAAACTCCAGTGGATAGAGAATCCGGAGACTGGGAAATTGCCACCATTTTCTCTTCTGTTAGAAGAGACTAACAATATTTACTCAACATTACAAGGTTGTTTGGGGCTTCCATTGAGTTTATAAATGCTGAGTGCTTTAAATTAAGAATATTTTACAGACGGCTTGTTTCTTTAAGACACTATTCTCAAACTTTGATGTGTCTAAGAATTACATGGTAAGCTTGCAGGCTATTGGCTGATTCTATAAGCTTTGTGTTTGGCTCAAAAAAAAAAAAAAATGCAGATACTCTGGCAAATTCAGAAAGTCAAAGGTGAAGGCTAAGGAATCTGCATTAAACATTCTGGAGTACTCTTGTGTAGTATAGTAAAAGAGATAGTGGGCAGATACAACTAAAGGAAGGAGACAAAAAAAAATCTACATCGTGCTCTTTCTAAGTCTTTTTCCTTTTACACTTTTTCCTTCTGTGATTCAGCCAATGTACCGTCTTTCCTGCCTCTTCCCACCCCATCCTCCTTTGTGTTGGCGTTAGTATTTTCTTAGCATGTTAGAGGCGCTCAGCTTACTGTGCAGAAATGGAGTGGAGGGAAAGGAGGAGGGACGTGGGTGGAGAAAGGCTAGATCAGGGTTTAGTGATTTCTAACTGTGAAGACTGTTGTTGCCAGGCTGGTTCTAGCCGGCTGACTCTGGGAGAGGAAGCCTGGGGAGAGCTAGACTGACTGCAGCTGCTGCTACTGTTCCTTATTTGTTTGTGTACATTCTGATAGAAGACTCACTACCTTTTCTCCACCCACAAAAATCACATTAGATATCCCACTGATGGACACTATTTTAGGTACTGACAACAATCCTGGATTCCTTCCTGTTTATAGTTTTTCTCTTTACTACTTTCAGCCTTTCGTATTGATCAAATCCCAGCTGGTTTCTTTGTCTTTAACCCCAGGAGGAAAAGATTTGCACCAGATGGTAGCTATGGGGTGGTACTTAAAGATTTTTGCTTGACCTGCAGTCTCCGTGGTAGATGAGTTATGCTTTTCTGACTGATGTAACTATATACCAATGCAACTGGAGTGGAATCAGAGAGAACCTGGGCAACTTTGTTGAGAGATTTTGTTTCATCAAATCTTCTGTTTCATGTGCCTCCCCCAGTACTGTTTTCACATTGTCCACCAAGAGCATTTTAATAAAGTCATACAGATAATTCCAGCATCTCTGTTGTCTAAACGTTGATCTTTAGCTTGGGTGCACATTAGAATTCCCAGAAGAGTGTTAGCAAATACTGGTATCTGGACTCCAACCCCAGATATTCTGATGTAAGCTCCCCAGTGGTTCTATTATGTCTAGGAACAAAAATCTGGAAATGTTTTGCTTTATGCAAAGGATGTACTTTAACTTTGTCTCACATATTATTCAGGGTAAAGTTGGTCTCACAATCAAAGGGACATCAGTAAATATGTATATTTGTACTATCACCACATGTCTGAACATTGTATAACTTCTCTTTGGTATTTGACTATTTTGGTATCAACCATGTATAATAATAGCTAATGTGCAGTTACTATATAGTGCATTATATTAATGTTACCTCATGAATCCTTGAGTTTCCCTGGTGGCTCAACTGGTAAAGAATCCACCTGCAATGCAGGAGACCTGGGTTCAATCCCTGAATTGGGAAGATCCCCTGGAGAAGGGAATAGCTACCCACTCCAGTATTCTGGCCTTGGAGAATTCCATTCAGTCTATGGGGTTGCAAAGAATTGGACATGACTGAGCCACTTTCACTTTCATGAGTCCTTAAAGTTCAATGAAATAATCTTCATTTTGTTGACGAGAAAACTGAGGTGACAATCCCATGACACCAGTAAATAAAGCTAGGATTTCAAATCAGATAAATCAGATTTATCTGACTCCAGAGACGTGAGGTTACTAATAATATGTCTTCTCAAGGGATTCAGCTGACCCTCTTCTGAAGAATATTAATTTATAGGTTAAAAATGAATGGTGCATGATTAAATCAAGATAAACCACATTGTTCCCGAAGAGATGTGAGTCCTTACCTGTCTAGACATAACTACCATCAACCTATGAAACCTATAACTACTGCGAACCTATGATTGAACCTAAGAAACTGAACCTTACTTTCCCACTATGGAAATGCTAAAAATACAGTGATATGCCACTAGCTTTGTGTTTTCTTTTTTTAAGTTATGTATTTAATTTGGCTGCACCAGGTCTTAGGCATGTGGGATCTAGTTCCCCAACCAGGGAAGGAACCTGGGCCCCCTGAATTGGAAGGCAGAGTCTTAGCCACTGGACCACCAGGGAAATCTCTCACTGGTTTTGTTTTTTAAAAACATACTCCCGGGTTTGGTTTTTTCTTTCCCTAAGTTAAGTGAAAACAAATTTGCTGTGTTTTCTGAATTTCTTAGGATGTGTCTGGCACATGATGTTAGTGTATTGAATGATTGATAACATTTTTTTTTTAAAGATAAGCAGCTAGTTAGTTACTAGTGTAATACTAGTGTATCCAGACTTTCACCTATACAGCCTGGTTTTCCTGGATGTTCATGGCACTGTGAATTGGGATCCTCTGCTGGGCACGTCTGCAACCTTTTCTCTGTGCCAGTTTCCCTATGTATCTTGGAGTCACTGTGGTCATATCTCTGTGATCAAGCTTTGATTGCAAAATAATTCTCTTTTCCTCTTCAGATTGAAGAGAAGTACTTTATGTTCCAGGAGATAGTATCAGAGTGGATTATATAGTAACATTTTAGTTCTGTAGACCTTTCCCTCCTTTCTCTTGAAGGTAGTAGATCACATGTACTTCCCTGGTTGGCTCAGTGGTAAAGAATCCACCTGCTAATGCAGGAGATGCAGGTTCGATCCCTGAGTCAGGAAGATCTCCTGGAGAAGGAAATGGCAACCCGCTCCAGTATTTCTGCCTGGGAAAGCCCATGGACAGAGGAGACTGGTGGGCTACAGTCCACGGGGTCGCAAAAGAGTGTCATACAACTTAGCGGCTAGAAAGCAACAATAGGTCATAAAGCACTTTTGCCCCTCTATGTGTATCTTTGATGAAAATTGTTCACTATCCTAGGTTACGCTCAGTGTCATAACATGTAGTAACAGCAGCAGAACACCCTAAATCATGCTGCATTTCTCAGTCAGGGGACTCTGTGGTAAATAAATAAAAAAGCAGACTGTAAAGATTGGGAAAGGAATGCTGAAAAGAATTTCTTGGCTGAGGGGACTGAGAAGCTATTGTGATCTGCAAGAAGGCTGATTTGTTAGGACACAACTGTAGCACAGCTGGGGATATCTGGGGGTAAGAAATAAGTAAGGTTATTTGGAATGACCATCTTCCATATAAAGTATGATTTATCACAAGATATTGAATATAGTTCCTTGTGCTATATGGTAGGACCTTGTGTATCCATTCACCATAACAGAGTTTGTAACTGCTAATCCCAAACTTCCAAGCCATCTCTCCCCCAATTCCACTCTCTGAAGACTGTTCTCAGGCTGTGTTTCTCTTTTGTAGATAAGTTACTTCATCTGTGTCATATTTTAGATTCCACATATAAGTGCTATCATATGGTATTGGTCTTTGTCTGGTTTAACTTCACTGAGTATGGGTACTTTCTAGGGTCATCCACCTTTCTACAAACCGCACTATTCCATTCTTTTTAATGACTGAATAGTATTCCTTCCTACCTATACACATCTTCCTTCCCCATTTACCTTTCAGTGTACATTTGGGCTGTTTTCAAAGATTCATATTCTTACGCTCCTTTGCAGAGGCGTTTTTGGACGTTCCTCACCAGCGTGAAAATATCAGCATCATCTTTTAAAAAATCTGTTCCTTCTCAGCCACATTGTGAAGAAACATACTGAAGTGAACGTTCCTTTTTACGCAGAGCTTGAGAATTTACAAAATGCAAGTGTATTATCACATTTCATTCTCACAGCAACCTTGGAACATACGCTGTTCAGAACAAAGGCTCAGAGAAAGTTAGATAACTTCATTTGCCCAAGGTTTACACTGGTTTCTAAGTGGTAAAGCTGGCTGTGCCACGCGGCCCCGCCTGCATCTTAAAACCTGCCAAAAGCCCTGAGAACATACGATGTCGTTAAAAATTGGCCTCACACTATACAGAGGCATTGTCCTTACTCTGAACACGGAGAAGGAACTGAGAGGTATTTACGATCTTTGTCCCCAGATCTTCCCCTCCTGCCTCCGGAGGGAAGACCTCCGTTTGAAAGGACTCGCGGGGACCGGGGTCCGCAGGGGAGCGCCGGCGGTGGGCGGGGCCGGGCGGGAGGCGCCGAGGGGCGGACACGGACCCCGCCCACCGCGTCCGGGGACTCGGGGGGCTCGCGTCAGGGGTGGACTAAGTGGGGCCCGAGGAGGGGTTGTGAGGGAGGGGAGGGTGTGTACAACGGAAGGGATTCACCACGCGGTTTCGAGTTGGGAACAGACCTCGCCCCTCCACCGGTTTCCCTTTCTCAGTGAGGACGGTTTGGGGGCGGGTGGGGAAGGCGCGTCCTCGAAGCGCCCTCGCGCTCCCATAGCCCTCCGGGTGCGCGCGCCCACCGCCTCGCCTCGACCCCAGAGGCCGCAAGGGCTGCGAATGGGGACAGGGCGCCTGAGGGGCGGGTCCCGACGCAGGTGTCAGATCCCCTCGGCCGGGTTCGACAGGCTGGCTAGCTGGTTCAGCCCCTCGCTCGCCCGCCGCCCCCCCCGCCCCAGGCCCGCGGCCGCGCCGCAGCAGCGCCTGGAGGGCGGGGCCGGGGGTTGCGCGCGGGTCCTCGGCACGCGGGCGGGCGGTGCGCGGCGCTTCGGTCTCAGGGAGCGCGGGGCGGCCCCCGCCGGCGTCGCGCGCGCTGTGTGAGAGCGGGGTCGCGCGCGCGGGCGCGCACGCCAGGCGAGTGAGGGAGTGTGAAGAGAGTGTGAGGGAGTAAGGAGCGGCCGGGGGTGAGTGTGTGTGTGGGGGGGTTGAGTGTGTGCCGGGGTGGGGGTGAGGGAGAGCCACACCAACCGCGCGGCTGTGAGCAAGGGGGCGGGGGGTGAGTGGGCGAGGGCGCCGGGCCTGGCTGTTGGAGTCGCGGCGGCGGCGGCGGCGGCAGCGGAGAAAGGAGGCGGCTCCCGGCATCCCGACCCCCTCCCCCTCCCCCCTTCTCGGACTTCCAGCCCGCCTGGCCGCCCGCGCTGCCCTCAGAGGCCCCCAGCCCGGCGCCGCCGGCCAAGAGCAAGGGAGGAGCCGCCCGAGCCAGGTGAGCCGGACCCTCGCGTCTTTCCCCGGGGGTTGTAGCGAGAGGTGGAGGCGCCCCCGCCCTCCGCCTTACCCCCCCGCCCACCGCGGACGAGTTGGGGCGGAACGTGCTCCGGAGGAGCCGGCCCGGGCCGGGGAGCCGCCGGAGACCGGGTCTTGTGGAAGCCGGAGGTCGCCTCAGAGCTGGCGGCGGCGGGCGCCAGGCGGACCACCCTGGCGGGGCGTGCGCGCCGAGAGGGGTTGAGGATGCCGGTGCGGGAAGCTGGAGGGAGGGAGGTGGCGGCGGCTTCGGGCGCGGAGCAGTGCGGTCCCCCCTCGGCGAGGGGGTGTGGTGACCCGGGAAGGCGCGGCCGAGCCGCACACGCGTGGCGCTAACCTGTCCCCGGGAGCCCGGTAATCGCTGCCGCCCCTGGTGCCATCAGACGGATTCCTGTGGTGTGAGACCGAGGCGGGGGTGGTGATGGTCCTGCAGTTAATTCTGTTCTGATTTCACGGTTTCCTCCTTAGATTTTAGAAAGTGACAGCCATTCCTCCTTTTCCTTTTGACAGTCCTCTGGATAAGAATCGGGTGACATTTAATAATTCCTTGCCATGATTTTTTTTTAAGGCATTTGACCATGATACAAATCTTTTAACCCCCCCCAATACAAAATAGTTAAGACGCTAATAACTTCAGATTTGCCTTACTAATTTGTCCTCATCTCTGGTAGCAGATTTGTTTTATCCCCCGTATGTGTGTGAATATAGATGGGGCGTTGATTCTCTTCTGGAGTGGGATTTTTATACCAGCCGTGCTCCATGTAACCTCCTTGTAAATTTTTTCATTGTGCTGTTTTCCCATTAATTACCAGACTTGTTCCCACATCTTTGTGGAGTTGGGTTAGATTTGAAATCTGTATGGAAACTGGGCAGCGTAATATGGAGGATTTTCTTTTTGTGGGCTTGATAGGTTGATTATGGGCTGTTTATGAACAGACTTAAGTTTTAACTCACCATTAAAATGTAAATAGTGTTTATTTTAAACCTCACTTTGATAACATCAGATAGTTTCAAGGTCGTTGAAAAAAACAGTTGATTGTCCACTTTTAAATATTCATTTGGATTAAAAACAGCCTCTGAAATTTCGGTCATGGAGAGTCACCATTTATTTTCTAACTTTCAGAATGAAAGGCTCTCATATAGTTGTAAGGTAGTGACAGTTAAAATTTCTTTTATATTGGTTACTGGATATCATTTGGTTGGTGTGTCAAAGGGGAGGAGGCCTATTCTGTTTTGACGTGATCTTTTGTTTATTCTATTCTGTCTTGGTTAGCTATTAGTTTCCTTCTTCACCTGTCATAGATTTAGTTGTTAGTTTGGCAACATGGCTGATGTTTTTCTGGCTATGTTTCCCTTGTTTTCTCTCATCTTCTCTTATCCTTGCCCCCAGGTGCTGGAGTCTGCTTGTTGGGGGAGGTGGGCAGTCTGTGCTTCTGAGAGCCAAGAAGGGGAACAGCAAATTCTGTCTTATGTTCAGTCACATTGAGAGTCCTCTACTTAGTCAAGAGCCAGTTTTCTCATCCTGCCTTTCTCCCTGCAGGGGGTAAGGAGCTGTTAAATATCAAACTTCAAGACTTGTGGCTACCAGCTAAAATTCCACTGATCTTAGTTTCTGGTTATGATATCCATGCCTGCTCAGCTGTGTTCAGCTCTTTGCTGCGACCTCATGGGCTGCAGCCCTCCCGACCTCTCTGTCCATGGGATTCTCCGGTCAAGAATACTGGAGTACTCCCACTCCATGGGATCTTTCTGACCCAGGGATCGAACCTGGGTAGCCCAGTTCCTGGTTGGATAAGTTAATCATTTCTCCTGTTTCATCTTGAATATGACACCTAGGGATGGAGGGGAGAGTAACAACAAGAAATTGTCCCCCTCCCTTTCCCTTCTCATTTTGTCCCCTTTTGCTCACCAGAGGGAAATTACAGCAGTATTCTATAAATATTCTAACACTTCCTAGCCATATTGTAAAGAAAGT
Organism: Muntiacus reevesi; assembly: GCF_963930625.1. NCBI lineage: Eukaryota > Metazoa > Chordata > Mammalia > Artiodactyla > Cervidae > Muntiacus > Muntiacus reevesi. The sequence continues at coordinate 45,432,234 of NC_089249.1, read as the reverse complement.
TCTAAAGTGAAGGTTCGTTTTTTCCTCTGAACACCAACCAAGCTTAGTGCATTACTTTGTTGGGACACAAGATGAAACATACCTTTCAAATTATCTCCCAATTTTTACTTTCCCCTATTTGTAGTCACCTGGAATTTGCTACTGGATAAATCACTAGACTGATCTCAAGTTGTCTCTCCTCCCTCTGATCTGAAGGACTGAACACTGGGCCAGATCAGGGGAATGGGACAGAGCAGAATGAATTGTTCCACACTTTGGGACATAACACTTTCCTCTGGGGAGCAGATAGAAAGCAAAATACAGAAAATGGGTAGAGAAAGAACTTCTGTACCCATGAACAACCCACGAAGAGAGAGAAAATTGAGTTTTATTGTATGTTGTTTGCTGATAGCTGTTTTCTTGGTGGGGGGGTACTTAAGTGATATAGATTTGTAGAGACTTTATGGCTGGTTAGTTTTTGAAGAGTGCTCTCTGCAAGTGGGGTTGTCATAAGCATTTGAGAAAAGAACCTTTAGAAGTGTTATTTAATTGAGGGAGTAGATTATGATAAGGACAATGAAAAAAGTAGTAGTATTCAATGTTAGCTGTACTGGCATGTGCAGTTGTTTCAAGAGAGGTTGAATAGGGGAGATTAGGTGCAGAGGCTGGGTAAATTGTCTTTCAGTGCTTGGGAATTTTCCTGCTTGTCATATTTTAGGGTCATTAAGAAATAATACCTTCAAAAATATGTTTATTATATACTTTAGATTTATGTGCCGTACATATCTGTGTAAGTGTTCAGCTTGCAGAAAAGGACTGATTTTCTGGTTTCGTGGTAACTGATGCCGTGGTGTTGTTTTCAGTGTTTTCTTTTCCAGTGTTTTTTCCCTTTCAAAATTGGCTTGGAGGACAAAAGCCACAGAGCTAGCCAGCTCTACTCCCTTAGAGTCTGGTCTGCATGGAACCCATCTGCTTATATCTCTTTTCCTCTCCTTACTGACCCTAACCCTAGCCCCTACTTTAATTGTTAACAGAAGTAATTATTTCAGTATCAGTTGTATAACAAGGATGGGAAGTAGCAGTAGATTTGGGTTGTTTGTTTTTTATGAGAAACTAAAACTTAAATTTCTAACAGTTACATTGAGATGTTATGTGGCAGTTTGCTTGGTGTTGGTGTTTAATATTGAAAATAGCTATGTTTTTTTAATCTCCAGTTATACTTCAGTATAACTAACTACTTTAAAGTAACTCCCTAACTTTTAACCCTGTCCTTTCTGAGGTTCTCTGCTTGCCATTGGGGATATTAGTAGAGAATAAAATAGATGGGGATTCTGTCCTCATAAAGTGTATGGTTTAACTTCATTGTTCTCTGTCCTTTGCCCTGTCAGTGACTTCTCTCTTCAGTGTCTTGAGGAGTCTACTCTATCTGTGAACTGATGAGTTAGCAGAACAAATTTGTGTGAATATTGTTATGCCAATTTTTTTTTACTACTTTTCTTTCAAAAGCGACAGCACACCACAAAATGTGATAAAAACAAACAAAAACTGCCCCTTAAATGTTTTTGTTCTGTTCAGCTTAACAGTCCTCCTTTCTCTCTTGTCTGTCTGTCTTAACCATTTTTAATACTAGCTCTTACCTTCATGTTATTAGAAATAAAAAGATAGAGCATGGATTGGCTATATAAGATCAGACCTGTTCTTACTGCTCTGCTCTTCCGTATTTGGCATCATTTCAGTCTTTTGATACTTTTATCAGAAAACTGCATCTTGAAAATACATATGCATTTGCCCAATTATAGCAGCATTGGAATTCTTCCCTGATGTTTTGGAGTTCTCAGTTGTTAGCTTATTCCTTTGACATGTGATGTAATTAACTGTATCCGTAAAGCCTTATTGAATGTATTAACAGCTTCCCAATTGTTTTTTTCAGCATAGTGTCAAGAAAGAAAATTTGGAAAGAAGGCCCAACATTTAACATGTTAAATGTGATGAACTTTGAGCTGTACTGTGCATTGCATCTCAGGAACATTTTTGAAATTTTGTGCCACGTTCCAGAGATACTCTGATGTAACATTTCTCTGTTAAGTAAAATCATTAGAAATGTTATTTGGATTCCAGAGAAAACATAGGCTTTCTTTATACCACAAAGCATTTTAAGAATTTTAGTAACTAACCTACAGATTATTTAAAGGTAGCATTTTAGGCCCTTTAGTTGGGAATGTGTGAACATTTGCATGTTAATTTGTTCCTGACAATTTTTTCTTTTTCCTGTTTTCTTTTTATGGTATAGTATACACCTACATTTTACCATCTTAAGAGTTTAGTGGTATTAAGTACACATATATTGTGTAGCTACCACCATAGCCATCTCCAGAACTCTTTTCTTTGTCCTGCATTGTCGACAACCTGTACCCATAAACATTTAACTCCCCAGTCTCAGGGCCCCAGCCATTAACAGCCATCATTAGGCTTTCTGTCTCTGTGAGTTTGAGTACTCTAGTACTGGAGCATAAGATTCATTCATGTTAAGCATGTAACAGAATCTGATGTCTTTCAAAGACATTGTATGTATACTGCATTTTTATTTATTCATCTGGCATAAAGGTGGCTTGCATCTGCCTTTGAGCTCTTGTGAATAATGCTGCATGTGTGTACAAATACCTCTTTAAGACTCAGCTTTCAGTTCTTCTGGGTATATACCTAAAAGTGGAATTCCTGGATTGTATGTTGATTCTATTTTTAATTTTTTGAGGAACTGCCATACTGTTTTCCATAGCAGCTGCACTATTTAACATTCCCACCAACAGTTTGCAAGGCTTCCAGTTTCTCCACATCCTCCCCAACACTTGTTATTTTCTGTTGTTATTGTTCTTTTTTTCTTTTTGATAGTAATCATCCTGTGTGTGAGGTAGTTTCATGTTTTTATTTGCATTTTCCTAGTGCTTAGTCATACTGAACACTTTTTCTTATTCATGACATTTTAACATCAGGTCATTTTTAGTTCTCTGATGGCTGAGACTTCATTTCTTACCATGATTTTCAGTGTCTTCAGATAAAGTGCATAGTAGATACTCATTAATTAAATGTATTATGCAATTGAATGTTTAGTTTTGTATATTTAGTAGTTTATCTTTTTTGACTATAAATGAATCCCCAGATATCATTGACATAAGTTAAATTTATTTCTTCCTCATGAAAAAGAGATAGTAAACAGTTTAAGGCTCTGGCACTGTGCAGTCAAGTTCTAACATGTAGCTGTGCTTTTCTTAGAATTGACTTACTCCAAATGGATGTTAGAGATACATAACAACTGGAGCAAGGACCAAGGAAGAGTACATCCCTTGAGTATGCTTCCTGAAAGTTGGAATGCAGTACTTTAACTCAGTGCTCTTTGATCACATTTAGTTGCGAGAAAACATAGGGAATACAAATAAAGGTTCTTAGTCCTATGACACTTTGCTCAGCTAAATATCAGATACATTATTGCTGAGGGATAAGAAGATAGTGGATATTGGGAAGCAAGTGGCAGTCTCTGCTATCCAGTATGTGGAATTTGAAGTGACTCTGGGCTCTTCCCCTTTCTAATTTAGACAAGTGACCTCTCTGATAGTTTAGCTTCACCTGCCAAATGATGATAATAATGTGTCATGGGGAAGATTGTGAGGATTAAATGAGAAGATACAAATAAACTGTCTAACATCGTATTTGGTACATGTAAGCACTCAAAAGTGAATTTATTTTCTTTATTTAAATTCCCTTCAGTATCTTTAAGTATCAAAGTAGTTCAGAGAAATTGAAAAACCTGAATCCTAGTCTTGGATCTACTATTGTGATATCTTGGGCAAGTCATCTCTTTAAGATGGGATATGTTATGCCTGTGTTTCTCACATAATTATGTGTGGACTAAATGACATTCACATAATTGTGTGCAGATTAAATAACAAAATATAGGGACTTGCCTGGCAGTCCAGTGGTTAAGACTTCCCCTTCCAGTGTAGGGGGTGTATGTTCCATCCCTGGTGGAGAAGCTGAGCTCCCACATGTCTCTCCACCAAAAGACTGAAACATAAACAGAAGCAATATTGTCGCAAATTTTCAATAAAGACTAAAAATACTCCACAACAACGATCTTAAAAAAGGGGGGGGGGATTATTTTGTGAACTATAAATGGAGAATGTTTTTAACCCACTGTATGCATTGTTTTGCTTTTTGTCTTTGCTTATGTTTCTTTGTATAAAAAGGGGAATTTATAGGTGCTTGTTTATATGTTCCAAAGTGTTGCCTTTCTTTATCTTCATTGTTTTCTGTTTCTGTGTAGACACTCAGTGTTTTACTGTTTTTCTTATGTCTTTTGATGGAGGGTCCCTATTGAGTCTGTACAGAAAAATGGCTATCCTCTCATTTTTTCACCCCCCAAATCATGTATACACGTTTTTTTAAAAAAGGGTGTCATATGGAGAGAGTGTGAATGAATGTGTTGTATAAAATTTGGAAAACTAGCTATTTGCTGTTTTTGAGGTATACTCTTTCAAGAATAATGAGGGGACTGTCATACATTTTTTTTCTATCACTGTAATCTTTGATTAATACCTAACCTCCTGCTCCTACTTTGAAAGCATTTCAGTCTACCATCAAGTTAATGTGCTGATGAAAATGGTGTCCAAACAGTGATATTATTGTTAAAGTGGCATCTTAGCTAAAGGATGAGATTGTAGAGGAAGTACCTCTGCAAGTTTCAAAAGGACAGTCGTTTAGTGGGTAATGGGATAACAGGCGTATAACACTTCAGAAAACTGTATTTATTCATTGGTTTGGCTGCCCTGGGTCTTAGTTGCGAAAGATGGCATCTTTAATTGTGGCATGTGGGATTTAGTTCCTTGACCAGGGATTGAATCTGTGCCCCCTGCATGGGGAGCACAGAGTCTTGGCCATTGGACCACGAGGGAAGCTCCCAGGTCTAACACTACTAATTGATTGATTGAGACTCTTCTGAGGTTTTCATTTTATCATTCATTTTCTTTTGTGGTGGTTGTTGAGTTTCTTGAGTCATGTCCGACTCTTTCAGACCCCATGGACTGCAGCACTAGGCTTTACTATCCTGGAGTTTGCTGAAATTCACATCCGTTGATTTGGTAATGCTATCTGACCATCCCATCCTCAACCTCCCTCTTCTCCTTTTGCTTTCAATCCTTCCCATCATCCGGGTCTTTTCCAATGAGTTGGCTCTATGCATCAGGGTAATAAAGTATTGGAGCTTCAGCTTTAGTATCAGTCCTTCCAATGAATATTCAGGGTTGATTTTCTTTAGGATGGACTGGTTTGATCTCCTTGCTGTCCAAGGAACTCTCAAGAGTCTTCTCCAGCACCACAAACTGAGAGCATCAATTCTTCGGTGCTCAGCCTTCTTTATGGTCCAACTTTCACATTAGTACATGAATACTGAAAAGACCATAGTTTAGACTATTTGAACCTTTGTCGGCAAAGTGATGTCTCTGCTTTTTAATATGCCATCTAGGTTAGTTACAGCTTTTCTTCCAAGGAGCAAGCATCTTTTAATTTCATGGCTGCAGTCACCATCAGTTCAGTTCAGTCGCTTAGTCGTGTCTGACTCTTGCAACCCTGTGGGACCTCCCTGTCCACCACCAACTCCCAGAGTTTACTCAGACTCATGTCCATTGAGTCGGTGATGCTGTCCAAACATCTCATCCTCTCTTGTCCCTTTCTCCTCCCACCTTCAATCTTTTCCAGCATCAGGGTCTTTTCAAATGAGTCAGTTCTTCGAATCAGGTGGCCAAAGTATTGGAGTTTCAGCTTCAGCATCAGTCCTTCCAATGAATATTCAGGACTGATTTCCTTTAGGATGGACTGGTTAGATCTCCTTGAAGTCCAAGGGACTCTCTCAAGAGTCTTCTCAGACACCACAGTTCAAAAGCATCAATTCTTCATTGCTCAGCTTTCTTTATAGTCCAACTCTCACATCCATACATGACTATTGGAAAAACCATAGCTTTGACTAGACAGACCTTTTTTGGCAAAGTAATGTCTCTGCTTTTTAATATGCTATCTAGGTTGGCCATAACTTTTCTTCCAAGGACCAAGCGTCTTTTAATTTCATAGCTGCAGTCACCATCTGCAGTGATTTTGGAGCCCCCCAAAATAAAGTCTGTCACTGTTTCCACTGTTTCCCCATCTATTTGACATGAAGTGATGGGACCAGATGCCATGATCTTGGTTTTCTATATGTTGAATTTTCAGCCACCTTTTTTACTCTCCTCTTTCACTTTCATCAAGAGGCTCTTTAGTTCTTCACTTTCTGCCATAAGGGTGGTGTCATCTGCATATTTGAGGTTATTGATATTTCTCCCGGCAATCTTGATTCCAGCTTGTGCTTCCTCCAGCCCAGCGTTTCTCATGATGTACTCTGCATATAAGTTAAATAAGCAGGGTGACAGTATATAGCCTTGACGTACTCCTTTTCCTATTTGGAACCAGTCTGTTGTTCCATGTCCAGTTCTAACTGTTGCTTCCTGACCTGCATGCAGATTTCTCAAAGAGGCAGGTTAGGTGGCCTGGTATTCCCAGCTCTTTGAGAATTTTCCACAGTTTGTTGTGATCCACACAGTCAAAGGCTTTGGCATAGACAATAAAGCAGAAATAGATGTTTTTCTGGAACTCTCTTGCTTTTTTAGTGATCCAGTGGATGTTGGCAATTTGATCTCTGGTTCCTCTGCCTTTTCTAAATCCAGCTTGAACATCTGGAAGATCACAGTTCACGTATTGTTGAAGCCTGGCTTGGAGAATTTTGAGCAGTACTTTGCTAGTGTGTGAGATGAGTGTAATTGTGCGGTAGTTTGAACATTCTTTGGCATTGCCTTTCTTTGGGATTGAAATGAAAACTGACCTTTTCCAGTCCTGTGGCCACTGCTGAGTTTTCCAAATTTGCTGGCATATTGGGTGCAGCACTTTCACAGCATCATCTTTTAGGATTTGAAATAGCTCAACTGGAACCATCACCTCCACTAGCTTTGTTTGTAGTGATGCTTCCTAAGACCCACTTGACTTCACATTCCAGGATGTCTGGCTCTAGGTGAATGATCATACCATTGTGATTGTCTGCATCATGAAGATCTTTTTTGTATAGTTCTTCTGTGTATTCACCTCTTCTTAATATCTTCTGCTTCTGTTAGGCCCATACCATTTCTGTCCTTTATTGTGCCCATCTATGCATGAAATGTTTCCTTGGTATCTCTAATTTTCTTGAAGAGATCTCTAGTCTTTTCCATTCTATTGTTTTCCTCTGTTCTTTGAACTGATCGTTGGGGAAGGCTTTCTTATCTGTCCTTGCTATTCTTTGGAACTCTGCATTCACATGGGTATAGCTTTCCTTTTCTCCTTTGCTCTTTTGCTTCTCTTCTTTTCACAGCTATTTGTAAGGCCTCCTCAGACAGCCATATTGCTTTTTTGCATTTCTTTTTCTTGGAGGCGGTCTTGATTACTGCCTCCTGTACAGTGTCACAAACCTCTGTCCATAGTTCTTCAGGCACTTTGTCTATCAGATCTAATCCCTTAAGTCTATTCCTCATTTCAATTGTATAATCATACGGGATTTGATTTAGGTCATACCTGAATGGTCTAGTGGTTTTCTCTACTTTCTTCAATTTAAGTCTGTAGTCACCATATACAGTGATTTTGGAACACAAGAAAAGAAAGTCTGTCACTTTTTCCATTTTATCCCCTTCTGTTTGCCATGAAATTATGGGACTGGATGCCATGATCTTAGTTTTTTGAATGTTGTGTTTTAAGCCAGCTTTTTCTCTCTCCTCTTTTACTGTCATCGAGGGGCTCTTTAGTTCTTTATTTTCTGTACCTTTAATAAATCGCACCCTCCACCACCACATATACATACTAAAGTGTTTCTTCCTTTCTCTCATCCTCCTTAATGCTTTTGTCCCTCTGCCTCTTATTCCCACTCTTATTTGTAACAGTAATACAGTCCCACCTCTTATAGAGACCTCTGAATAAGACAAGGAAAGGAAAAAGGATAAATTTCGTATATATTCCAAATTGTGTTTTGTTTGGTTTGAGGGGGAGGAGGGAAGCATTAGAATTTATTGAGAGAAAAGCATTGATAATTAGATCCTTGGTTAAAAATCTTAAGCATAATAAAGTAGGTGTTAAAAGTTTTAATTGAAGTCAGTATAGGTGGGTAGTATGATTTGGAGGGACGTTGTTGGGACTGAAAGAACATCTTTGGAAATTCAGGCTATGCTATTTAGTATCACTTAATAAAAAAAATAGGTGCATTTTTAAATTGTATTAACGTACATTTCTTAATCTGTAAATGGTTACAGTAATCAGTTCAGTTTAGTTACTCAGTTGTGTCTGACTCATGGACTGTAGCACTCCAGGCTTCCGTGTCCATCACCAGCTTTGGAGCTTGCTCAAACTCATGTCCATCGAATCAGTGATGTCATCCAACCATTTCATCCTCTGTCTCCCCCAACCCCCTTCAATCTTTACCAGCATCAGGGTCTTTTGAAATGAGTCAGTTCTTCCCATCAGGTGGCCCAAGTATTGGAGTTTTGGCTTCAGCATCAGTCCTTCCAATGAATATTCAGGGCTGACTTCCTTTAGGATGGACTGGTTGGATCTCCTTGCAGTCCAAGGGACTCTCAAGAGTCTTCTCCAACACCACAGTTCAAAAGCATCAATTCTTCAGTGCTCAGCTTTCTTTATAGTCCAACTCTCACATCCATACATGACTACTGGGAAAACCTTAGCTTTGACTAGTAATACCCAAGGTTTAATTTGAAGTAGTGTTCATTTAACTTTCAGTTTTAAAATAATTCATTATTCAGTTTGGAGTTTGATAAGGCATGTCATTAACATCTTTAAACATTGTGATTCTATTAGATCATCTGTTTATAATATATCATGTCTCACACACACACACAGAGTTGACTCTTGAACAGCGTGGCTGAACTGTGCAAATCCAAATCAATAAAATTGGAATTTTATTGAAATTCAATCCATATTCAATAAATATGTATTATAGTTCTTTGCTTGCTTAACTGAGGCAGTAGTGGGAGTCACTGAGTTAGGGATGCCCATTAGGCACATTAAAACAGGATCTGAAATTCAGTTGAACTCCTGGTTTGAAAAATATATTTAGTAGGTCAGTGGTAGTAGTTGAAGCTGGGCTGAGAATGAATTTTCTAGAGAATGGAAAGAAAGATTTCAGAATGAAGCCCTGGGGATTTTGTACAGGAGGAGAGCTGTCAGGAGAAAAGAGTTAGAGAAGATAATAGGCAAAGACTGACTGTTCACACATTTGTTATTTGTCTGTATAAACCGGATCCAGCTCCTGTATTTCACATCCAGGACAGAATGATGTCATTGAAAGCATATCTGTAGTAATTGCCAAATGGAGTAAATCCTAGTTTTGATGTAAGTGTATATATATTTTTCCCAACATTTTTTCCTTTTCTGTCTTTTTATTCTGAATTCATTTGATGTATCTTATCTGGAATAAAGATTTTTTTCTAGTAGTAGGAGATGTCCTTAATATTATCAGATGGTAGACTGTGATTTTGCTTTTTCCTTAGCAGAATAATTACCATTGGGAAGAGGCCTCTCAAGAAAAATAATTGAAGAAGCATCTTAGGATTCTCATTTAATCAGCCTTGCCTGGACTATAGGAAGATAACAGATAAAGATAAATTAGTGTGCTTATCCATAATTTTCACAGAAAAACTCTCTAAAATAAAATTAAATTTTATAAATTTCCTCTATTTAAAAAATGCTATTTTAGCATTCACTTAGTATCTGATATTTATATATCATTTTCCTTGGTACTTTTAGATGAAGAGGATGAGAATTAGTAGATCTGATTTTACATTCCAAGAAGAAAAATAAGCTCCTATGTGGACATTTGCAAATGCTGTATTTATCTTACACTCTTGGAGAATAAATTCTTCTCATACAGATATGTTATTGGGTAGCCAGACTTACTCAGTTAAATGTCAGGGGGAAAGGGGGAAACTATTTTATTTTATAAGGGACCCTTTCTTGTCATTGATTGATTGATTGCTGTGTGGCACAGCTTGCAAGTTCTTAGTTACCCAACAACGGATTCATCCTGTGCCCCCTGCAGTGGAAGCAGAGTCTTAACCACTGGACCTCCAGGGAATTCCCTCCTGTCTTTTAAAATAGTGAATATGATTTGAACTTCAAGGTAGTCCTTTTATTGGCATACTTTGGGCTCCTAGGCTGTGTAGATTTATGGTTATGCTTTTGACTTTATATCGTTTTCCTTCATGTTAAGAGGTTGGGAAAAAGAAAAGTAGATGTTTTAAAATATATCTATTGGTCTCTGGCCCATGGGAGTGTGTTGGTGGCCTCTCAGGCCAGGAGGGGCTATATGGGTGGGGAGAGTTGGGGACACAGAGCCTGTGCCTTTGTGGTTGGCGTCTTCACTTGCCTGTTTCCTGGGTTACATTGTCACATGGTTAGATGTGGATCCCAATGGAACAGCCTGAAAAAGACAAACAGCCACTGTAGCAGCATCCCTTGAACACCAAGCCACTTACCCTGCTATGAAAACTGGAGTGGACCATTGAGCAAAGAAGAGGTTGTAGCCTTTCACTCCCTGGCAATAAGTGGTCTCTGGAGATGAGTAAGATTGTAGTAGATAAAAATTTAGACAGGTGTCATTTGAAGATACCAACACCAATGGAACAGTAAGCTGAGGATGGTTAAGCACACTTTGCCTTTTATAACCTGGTGATGCCATTGACTTGGTGTACAGGAAGACTGAGTTGGAACACAGTGTTGCTGCATACCTCTGCAAAACTACAAGAAAACCAGGGCATAACAATATTCTGAAGATTTTTAAGTGTTCTGCATGAAGATATGTCAGTGCAGCACAGGATGACAACTCCCATGTTGTCTGCCACTTAGGTGGACTTTGAGAAACCATAGCCATTGACATCATCAACGTAGTCTCTACCTTCTTCTGCAGGGTAATAGCATTCTTCCAGTTCTACATTAGGGGGTTCAGGCAACCCTCCTTGAAAAGCTGGGGTGCATTTGTGGCAATCTTTGCTTCACCTCACCCAGACAGAGGGAACATCATTTTCTTTCTTAGAACCCTGGGTGCAAGAGGATTTAGAGCCTCTTCATTAAAAAGAAAATGAAAAGAGATAGGGAGCCTAATCTGAGCACGTAGTTGTTGGTCATGTACCAGCATAGAAACACCCAAACTTCACTACATGAGGCTATCAGAGCTATGGCCATGAGGCCAGACAAGATTGGTATCCTCACAAGCATCATATCTTAGGAGTCTGTAAGACTATATGAGACTGCAGTCTTGGGATGCCTTTTATTGTGTGATTATAGAATCATTGGAAGCATCATGTGTATTACTGTTGTGGCCTTGGCATTTTCCTGAAAGCTGATTTACCGTAACTGCTTCCCACTTACCAGTGGCTACTATAGCCCCATCCTGATTTCTACTGGGGCCACAACTGAACTAGTAATGCAGGGCAGTTTCATGCAGTGAAATCAATAATAAAAACAGACAGTGGTCAAGACTTCAGCGTGAGTGGAGGCACAGCGGTATTGAGTATTGGAGGTCAATGAGTGGGTGTTTCAAAAGCTACCCATTGTAAACACTTTGAGGGCATTTTTATATTAATAGTTTCTCTCTCAGTGGAAACTGGACATCTCTCTGGTGTGACTTGTGGAGCTTTTTCTTCTGAATGAGACCTTTTCCACTGGTCTGGAAGGCCACATTCCATATTCCTACTGTGTAAATTGAGCTCTAAACCCCTTTCTGTGCTTATTTCCTGGTATCCAGTGGCTGATGCCTTTGAGATGGCGGGTCCTGGGTCAGGTGGGTGAGTATGGTAGGCAGGACGGGTCAAGGTCTTGACAGAGTGGGTGGTGTGAGTATTTTGTGTGTGGATGTGTGTGATAGTGCCTCTGTCTCATGACATTCTGCTCTTACTGTGTGCATCTGTGGAGCAGGCCCTTCTGGTTTAGACTGTGCAAAAGCACACGAATGGTGCACGGGAAACCAGTTCCAGCAGTCCATTTGTAGGGCCGTTCCTTCCCTTATTCTTTCCTTTGCATTAGTTTTGCCGTGTCATGGCATAATACTAGAAATCTTTTATTTGTTAAAATCACCTATTAATGCTTGTTAGTAAAGCTTGTAACTTTTTGCCACTTTTCATGAAAATGATTTATACTTCTCTTACTCATGATATAAACTCTTGAGAATTAGCACTCTTTTTTGGTGGCATTCTAGTAAACAAGCTATGCTTGTTTAATAAAAATTCTATTTAAAGGTAGAATAAAAACATTGAGTAAGAGCATGCTGTCTCTTGACTGAAAAATAAATTTTACTGAAGAGCTTTGGCCTTTATTTTGGTTATTTAAAAATTTTCCACCACATTCTCAAATTTTTATTTTGATTAAATGGTGATTGACATCAGTAGTGATGCTCATCTAGTTATATAGGTACTACCTTCTCATTTTTAAACATACCTGTAAAGATGTTTATAATAAATTATACATGTGCTGTGTGTGCTTAGTTGTGTCCAGCTCTTTGTGACCCTGGGGACTGTAGCCCACCAGGCTCCTCTGTCCATGGGATTCTCCAGGCAAGAATACTGGAGTGGGTTGCCATTTCCTCTTCTAAGGGACTATCCCAACCCAGGGATAGAATCAGAGTCTCTTAGGTCTCCTGCATTGGCAGCTGGGTTCTTTGCTACTGGCACTTACTGGGAAGCCTGGCAAATTATACATGTATGGAATAAGGAAAGCAGTTGAACAGTAATTGCACAAATGTACATTATTTGTTCGAGTTTGTAGTGATGGAAAAGATACAGGGATGTAGTTTTTCCTTTTTTTTTTTTTAATAGTATATAATTGTAGTGTTTATTTGTGTGTGTGAAAGCAAAAACAAATAAGATTTCTTGATTTACTTTGTATGTGTATTTTCTTTTCCATCTAGGAGAAGTCTATATTCAGGACGAAGTAATTCCAGGAAAGGAAGAACAGCAGATCAAGATGTGTAGCTCTGTGGCTGCCAAGTTGTGGTTCTTGACAGATCGTCGAATCAGGGAAGACTATCCCCAAAAAGAAATCTTAAGAGCGTTAAAAGCCAAATGTTGTGAGGAGGAACTGGACTTTAGGGCTGTGGTGATGGATGAGTTGGTGCTAACAGTTGAACAAGGAAACCTGGGTAAGTCTATAGTTAAGTAACAGTTTGGATTTTTACCTAGAATTTGGTGATTCTTTTTGTTTTAGGAATAATTAGGTCAAAGATCTAGGTAGTAGGCTTTGTCATTACTAAGTATCATATAGTCTAAAAATCTAGTATATCTTACAGAAGAAATGAAAACACCAGTGTTTATTAAACCCTTCACTGTATTGTTTATTAAATAGTTTTGAGGGACGTTAAAGATAACCTACTACTTTTTTCCCATTATTATTGTCTTCTAGTTTTTAAAAAGCTTTGTTTTTAAGATGCCTCTAAAGGAATTTGTACTCCAGTCAGGGGTCCTTCTAGTAAATTAATCAAAATTCATGTGCGATTCTTCTTTTTTCTTTAGCAAATACTTTGTAGGTATAGTGTAAAATATTAATAGTATTTTTAATGGATAAAAGTGTCTTAACTGATGAGTTTTTAAAAAATATTTCTAATAGTTCATATTGTTTTTGGATTACTAGGGGAAGATATTTTGGAAATGTGTTAGAAATTCTTTAGGACTGTCTTTCCGGAATCCTTCAGGACATCTTTCCTTTGGAAAAGTTAGGATTTGTTACAGCTAAATTGGTCACCTCTGTTAGGGAGAGGTAGTTATTGGTGGTGCTAGTGATAAAGAATATCCTTGCCAATGCAGGAGATGCAAGAGAAGTGGTTTCAATCCTTGGGTTGGGAAGATCCCCTAGAGAGGAAATGGCACCCAACTCCAGTATTCTTGCCTGGCGAGTTACAGTCCATAGGGCCACAAAGAGTCGGGCTTGACTGAGCAACTGAGCTCGCACAATAGTAAGGCAAAGTACAGGTCTGCTATTGTAGGGTAACTTCATTCATGAGCTAGTTAATAATAGATCCAGAATCTTGCCTGATTTATACCGTGATGTCTTGGGTTTAAGTAAGTAGAATCTTGTAGCAAACAATCATTCTTTGTTTCAGTCCTCTCTATTTTTTTATTGCATTCTCATTACCTTTCAGCAGTTATTGTTTCTTTACCAATAACTGCATTAGAAATATTTCTAAATTACTTCACTTGAATTAATAAGTAGTTACTACCTTTATAAGAAAGATGCATACCATGTTGTTTTCAGTCCAGTTTTTTTTTTTTTTAAATACATGTCCCCAGTTCTAACACCTTACACGGATTCAGAAAAATCTGGGGTAGAGTGTGTGTCATTCTTTCATTAAAATTGAGTACCCACTTTTTGCTAGTTAATTGGTACGGTGTGTAAAATTAGACATTAACATTAATCAGTTGATCACACAAATAAATGTAAAATTATTATGAAAGGGATTGGATGTCACTGCACCCTCCTATACCTATAACAGATAAATTTCCCTTGAAATCTTTTATCTAGTACCTGTTACATGCTTTTACAACTTTATAAGGTCCATACAACTGTTGTTGAAAATAAAAACTTTTTGTGTTAGAAGCATGTTCTTGAAGTCTGAATGAGAAGAGATCTCAAGGACAGTGTGGTATCTTAGCTCACTAAACACAACTTCCACAGGCTTCTGGTGTATGTTTCTGTGTTTTAAAGGTTGAAATACTAAAGGCTGCATTTCCAAGAGTCCCCTGTGTTGCTCATGTGACCTAGCTTCTGTCAAATAGGCACATTACAGAAAGATTTGGGAGGTAGAAAATCGCTATTTTTCAGAAGTTTCATAGGTTGAAAACCATTGTCTTTGATTTTTTTTCCTAGGTGCCTAATGGACATTTTTACTTTGTCCTCAACTGTTTCCATGCCAGTCTGTCAAAACTGAACCCATGTTTTCCCCCCTAAAACAATCTTATTTCAGTTTTTCTGTCTCTGTAACATTGCCTTTTGGCCTTTTTATCCATTCTTAAGAGCCATTTATACCACACAATATTGTTGCTTTTTCCTTCCAAGCCGCAGCTATTCTAACTTCTACTTCTCACTGTCCTGGATCAGGGTCTTAGGGCCCAACATTTTCATTACACAACAGCCCTGTATCTCTTTTTCACAGTCTTTCTTCTCCAGCCCTCTCTCATTCACAAATACTACTTTTATCATCTTAACATGATAAAACCTTGAGAAACTCTTGTTTCCCCATAACATTGAATCTGATTTTATATTAAAGACTTTTCATTGATGTACATCATATGAATCCAGGAATTCCTAGTTGGGTTTTTTTCCACATTTTGTGTATTTTTTAATTATTTAAATCTCATACCATCTTATAAGAAGGTAATATCATTTTATAGATGAGGAAACAGATGAGGAATTAAGTGGAGAAATAATAATAAAATCCCTCTTCTAACTATTTATATACCTTTATTGAGAGATTTATTTTTGCATACTACTTTGAGTTAACTGACAAATGTCCTGTCTTTTCACCTTGCAGCTCATAATCCCATTCATTATTTGCTTTTCTGTGAATGCCTCTTTTTTGAATTAGAGTTTTGCTGGGTATAGGAGTCTTAGTTGGCAGTTTTAATATATTAACTTCCTATCTTCTGACCTCCAAAGTTTCTGATGAGAAATCTACCAATGATTTTATTGAGGATCCATAGAATGTGGTGATTTGCTTCTCTCTTGCATTTAAAAATTCTCTCTTTGTCTTTTGAAAGATTGATTATAGTGTATCTCACCATGTGTCTGTCAAAAGGTGGAGATTGTTGAGCTTCTTAAATGTTTATATTCATATCTTTCATCAAATTTGGGAAGTTTCAGCCACTCCTTCAAATATTATCCTCCCCCAAGTCTTCCTGGGACTCCAACAATACATAAGTTTACTGATTGTTCTGTCTGCTCAAATCCACTTTGAATTCCTTTACATGAATTTTCATTTCTATTATTGTTCTCTTCAGCTCCAGAATTATTTATTGGTTTCCTTTTATGTGTTCTGTCTGCTGAGATTAACATTTTGTTCACACATTGTTTCCTTGACTTTTTTCATTCTTTGAGTATCTTTAAGGTAGTTTTCCCCCTTTAAAAATTTTTTTGTATTGAGGTATAGTTGATTTACAGTGTTGTGTTAGTTTCAGGTATCCAGCAAAGTGAGTCAGTTATTTTACATATAAGTATATCTGCTCCCAATTTATCTCCGCACCTCCCATAGGTTCTTTTAATGTCATTGTCATGCTCAGTTACTCAGTCATGTCTGACTCTTTGTGACCCCATGGGCTATAGCCCGCCTGGCTCCTCTGTCCATGGAATTCTCCAGGCAAGAATACTGGAGTGAGTTGCCATGCCCTCCTCTAGGGAATCTTTTAGACCCAGAGATCAAACCCAAGTCTTTTATGTCTCCTGCATTGACAGGTGAGTTCTTTACCACTGGCACTACCTGGGAAGCCCAGTGGAGGGAGTGGTACAACAAAAAGTACTGTGGCCTCGTTGTCTGCACCTCTGTGATCAGAAGCTGCATCCAGCCATCACGGCAGAGATCCCAGATATTTTGAGGGCAGGTCGTTACACCCACCCTGACTCCTGCAGGGTGTGTCAGCTGCTCCAGAACCAAGTGCACAGTATGGCTAGAGAGTGGGTGATGAGTAGTTGCTGCTGTTCTGAAATTGATCAAAATTAACTGCATTTATGATCCCAGTCTTTTTCTGAAAGTTGTGGTCTTTCAGCACATTGACCAGGGGGTGTCTAGATGGCGAGACAGAGTTCTGATGCTTCCTACTCCTTCATCTTCCCAGAATCCTGTCTATACTCATTTTCGATTGTGGTGTATCTTTTTGTTTTGTTGTTTTACATTTTGGGAACGAGTCTCTTATGGGATTATGTGTACCATGAATATCTTCTATCTGTGGCTTGCCTTTTTCTCTCTGTTAATGAGATCTTCTGGTCAGTAAATGTTGAATTAAGTACAGTTTATATTTTTCCTTTTTTGATTAGTGCCTTTTGTGTTGCAGTTAAGAAAATTGTGTGTGCCCAAGAGTCTTTATTTTAAAATACATGCTGAAAATCTACTTGATAAAACACAGCATTATTAGGTGAAATTATTGTTAAGAAAAGAGCATTATAGTGTGGTACCACTGTCTAAGGATATGTGAGTGTTAACTTTTGCTGGTTTAAGAAATAATTAATAAAAGGATAAACGATAATTTTCTAAGTATGGGCTTCCCAGGTGGCTCAGTGGTAAAGAATTCGCCTGCCAGTGCAGGATATGCGAGTTTGATCCCTGGGTCAGGAAGATCCCCTGGAGAAGGAAATGGCAACCCACCCCAGTACTCTTGCCTGGAAAATCCCATGGAGAGGGGAGTCTGGTGGGCTATAGTTAATGGAATCACAAAGAGTTGAACGTGACTTAGAAGTTAGACAACAAGAACAACAATGATTACCTTTAGCGAAAAGAAAAGGATTAAGAGGACAGGGATGAACAAGACTACTCTGACAAGTTTGGGCATGTATTGATAATTTTTGAAAGCAGGTACGTTGGATTTATTATAATATCTTTATTTTCTATTTAGAATTTTCCTTAATAAAAAGTTGAAATGTTTGACCTGATGAAAGTTTGTTTGACTCAACGAGAGAAGGAGAAATTTTGGAATTTAGTGATTTGGGGTATGGCACCTTGTTGAGTTTATGGGTTGTTTCTTGCTTCCTGGATTCCCAGAATTGCCCTGGTGTTTTTTTGACCCTGGTTTTTACAGCATTCTTTTTTTTTTTTTTTTAATTCTGTGCATAATCCTATTTACATCCATTATTATTTTTTCCTGCTCAACTTAACTAGAGATATTTTAATTGCTTACAAATCAAATAACCTTCCCCAATACAAAAATTAATTCCAGAGAGCATGTTGGCAACAATAGACCTTTAGAGACTTGGTTACTTGGCATAGATAGGGCAGAAATCAATTAAGACTACCTTTCCAGAATGGGATTCTAATAATCCAAGGCACACAATGGTGAAACTGGAGATTAAGTAATTACTTTTATTCAGTTGGAACCATGCCTCTTGATGAAACTGAAAGAGAAGAGTGAAAAAGTTGGCTGAAAAGTCAACATTCAGAAAACTAAGATCATGGTATCTGGTCCTGTCACTTCATGGCAAGTAGATGGGGAAACAATGGAATCAGTGATAGACTTTATCTTTTTGGGCTCCAAAATCACTGCAGATGGTGACTGTAGCCATGAAATTAAAAGACGCTTGTTCCTTGGAAGAAAAGTTACAATCAACCTAGACAGCATATTAAAAAGCAGAGACATTACTTTGCCAACAAAGGTCCATCTAGTTAAAGCTGTGGTTTTTCCAGTAGTCATGTATGGTTGTGAGAGTTGGACTATAAAGAAATCTGAGCACTGAAGAATGGTGCTTTTGAACTGTGGTATTGGAGAAGACTCTTGAGAGTCCCTTGGACTGCAAGGAGAACAAACCAGTCAATCCTAAGGAAATCAGTCCTGAGTATTCACTGGAAGGACTGATGCTGAAGCTGAAACTCTAATAGTTGGCCACGTGATGGGAAAAACTGACTTATTTGAAAAGACCCCGATGCTGGGAAAGATTGGAGGCGGGAGGAGAAGGGGGCGACAGAGGATGAGATGGTTAGATGGCATCACCTACTTAATGGACAGGAGTTTGAGTAGACTCCAGGAGTTGGTGATGGACAGGGAAGCCTGGTGTGCTGCAGTCCATGGGGTCGCAAAGAGTTGGACACAACTGAATGACTGAAGGGAACTGATGTCTGTTGAAGATAAACCTTTGCAGTCTATTAGATACTGCTGCAGAAAACTTTATTTCAGTTTAAAAATTATATTTCTTTTTACAAACACGTTAGTTTTCTGGGAACCAACTTTTATCTTGGCCGTTCTTTAGATTTTTAGTTAGTATTAGTTACTTAGTCATGTCTGACTCTTTGCAACTGCATAAACTGTAGCCCACCAGGCTCCTCCGTCCCTTGAATTCTCCAGGCAGGAGTTGAAGTTGGTAGCCATTCCCTTTCTGGGATCTTCCCAACCCCAGGGATCAAACCCAGGACTCCTGCATTGCAGGCAGATTCTTTACTGTCTGAGCCACCAGGGAACCCCCAAAAGAAAGCCTGTTTCTGCCTGGCTTCAAATTGAGGACCTTTTGAGTGTGAGGAGAATGTGATAACCACACATTCCATTATGGAAGCACGGTTACTTGGCTGAACCTCACCACATGCGGGACCTTAGCTTCCTGACCAGGGAGTTTGCTTTTAGTTCATTAATTTCTGCTCTTCCTTTTTCTTAGGTGTTAATATGATTTGATTTACCTTTGGTGTTTGAGTTATTTATATCTTGTTTTAGGCGGTATGTCTTCAGACATTACGTAAAACACATGCTCTGTTTCTTAAAAAATGGTGAGAAGAAATTCCCTGGTGGTTCAGTGGTTAAAACTCCAATGCACAGGGCAAAAGTTTGATCCCTGTTTGGAGAACTAAGATTCCACATGCCAAGTTGTGTGTCCCACCCCTTCAGTGGTGAGACAAGTTCAAATTTCAATATAATAATAATTGAGCATCTACTATATTCCAGATAGTGCTGGGGGATATAGCTTTAAACAAGGTAGTATTTCCTACTCTAATGGAAATTTCTGGTTATTCTGACTCTCAGTCTCCCTTGTGATGGCAGAGGTGATTAAAAATTATTAAATGCTTATTATATGCCAGGCACTTGCGAACTAATGTTAACAAAGTTAATTCTCATCACAACTTTACAAAGGAATTACTTAACTGTTCTTATTTTAAAGAACCTGCAACACAGAGAAGTTCAGTAACTAGCCTGGGGTTACACAGTGGAGAAACAGTAGAGCTTAGATTTGAATCAGATACGGATCGTTGTTGCAGTAGATTTGTTCACTTTCTGCGTTTGCCTTTGCTATCCTTTCATTATCTACCTTTGATAATGAGAGAAGAACCTTAATATACTTCCCCTGTTGGTTTCTTCAGAGTTTTCTGTATTTGGTGAGTTTAATACTGTTTTCTTCTTTGTTATTTATTATTCTATAGTTCTAAATTTTATTTACAGTTATATAAATATATATTTATATTTTGAATTTTACATCAAAAAGTTCTAGATATAATGTAGTTATGTCACCTGCTGTACTTTGCCAAAGTAGGTTGGAACAGACTTATGTATTTGTCTTTAACCTGGAGTTGTTAAAAAGTTTACTCTTTTTCAAAGTGGAAAGTGAGACTTGACATTTAAGGACACCACAAAGATACTTCACTTCCCCTCTCCCCTTGTCTGTACTAGTCTGTTGCTGGAAAACTGCAGTAAATTTTTATGACTGGCTTTATTAATAGTGACTAAAATGATATACTTCCCCACTTTTCTTTTCTCTCTGTATATATTTTTAACTATTTCAGAATAGATTGCTATCTTATGTGGGAAGAAAATATATGATTAGATTAGAGATAGTATTTCATACTTGGATAACAGTAAGGGAAAAAACTTCATAAAACTTTTCATGCTAAATGAGAAAAATATAAATATATCTTTTTGCTTCTAATACTGAGACCTTATGCATCAAGTATTAAGTAAACCAAGGTTGCTTGGGAGCTGAATACAAAAGGGGATAAAAATTCAAGTTCCTAAGATATATTACTAATAACAGTTAACACATGTGCCATCAGCCTACCTCATTCTACCAGTGTAAGCTATAGAAAAGGTAAAGAGAATGTACTCTAACATGCTGAGCTGGAATACCAGCATTTATAAAATTTAAGGAGTTTAATTAGAATTATTTAGCAGCATCACATTTTTCTATATTTGTTACATCTTACCTCCTTTTGGGGATAGAGTTGGTTATTTTCACTCCAGATTCTATAGTTTTTAAAGGCACTTTGAGCAGAAACTAGCCAGTCATTACCTTCAATAAAAGATGTCTTTAAAATAGACAGTCATAATCTGAATGCTTGTTTGTTTGCTTTCTACTTTCCTCATCTCTTTCTCCTTTTCTCTCTCTCCCTCTCCCTTGTTTTCAGACACATGACTGTCAGCTGCTGCACAGCAGTGCTCAGTGATAATGAGGCACAGTGTTAAAGTAGTTTCTTTCTGGACCACTGATGAGGGACCTGGGAAAGAAGTGTTATTGGTTCCTAGTCATTCCCCAAAGAGGACATCTTTGAAGAACATTTGTTTTTGCTATCTGGGATTAATAGTGAGATAAGTCTTAGAAACAGATTTGAGGGGGAAAAGGATTGCTGAGGATACTAAAGAGGGGTGGCTTGATAGGAAACATAAAATTTATTTTGATGGGAAGCAGGTGAGCAGATAGGAAAGGCAATATATATTCTCAAAAGAATGGATTCTTACATTCATTACACCTGGTTTTTTGATACTTGATACTTTCTAGATGTGTGAGTTCTAACCCAGCCTTAATAAAGAATTTTTAAGTATTTTGTTTAACTCTTGAGAATTGTTTGACTCTTGGCATTACAAATTTCCATTACTGATTGCCCTATTCTCCTCAACATTTGGGCAGTTACTTTCCTCCTGCCTTTTTGGGACCTGTGGGGCAAATAAGCCAGTGATTTTTTTTTTTCCCCTTAAGCTTAAGAAGACCTTTCTGATGTGAAGACAGACCTGCATTTATGGTGGGCAGCAGTCCAGTGTGACCAAAGCCCTCTTGCTGCAGTCTTTTTTTTTAATGTCTTATTTAAATATTGAAAAGTAGATTTATAATGAGTTGAGTATTTTAAAGTGTTCAGAATTATGTGGTCTTTTTTTTTTTTTTAAAGATTTTACATGTGGTGAATTTAATAGCTTTGTCAGTTAAGTAATGGATTAGTATTCTGGGTTACTGACCTAAACAACTGAATGTGAATTTAGCAGGGTGTAGGGAGTGCTCAAGGAGAAGGCAATGACACCCCACTCCAGTACTCTTGCCTGGAAAATCCCATGGATGAAGGAGCCTGGTGGGCTGCAGTCCATGGGATCGCTAAGACTCGGACACGACTGAGCGACTTTACTTTCACTTTTCACTGTCATGCATTGGAGAAGGAAATGTCACCCCACTCCAGTACTCTTGCCTGGAAAATCCCAGAGATGGGGGAGCCTGGTGGGCTGCTGTCTATGGGGTCAACACAGAGTTGGACACGACTGAAGCGACTTAGCAGCAGCAGTAGCAGTAGCAGGGAGTGCTCAGAAGTTATGACTCTGTTATCCTGCCTACTTGCTTTTTCCAGGTAGAGCTCACAGCCTGAGAAAGGATATGTTAAATTTCTGGTCCAAAATTTGTTTTTGACTACCCCTTCCATTCATGGAAGCCCTTTCAGTCTGTCTAGTGTCGTCATAATTCATCTGTCTTTGGGTGCTTCCTTGATTTTTGGCATAGAGATTATGTGGCTTTTAAATCATGTACAAATAGTACCTTCACTTCCAGTTAAAATACTTAAAGTTATGTCAGCTTTAAAAGATTCCTGAAATCCTGATGAATACTCTTGAACTCTAAAGGATGGATGGAAGAAAAAGAAATGCCAGTCATCAGGGAGCCTATCAGTTGTCTGTTTCTTATTCCCTGAGGATAAAAACACCTAGTACTTAATCATGTAGCCAAACTAGACTCAGAAAGCAGGGGTATAGTGAGATTTCCCACTTAATTACTGGCAAGGAGATTATTAATATCTCAAAGGAATCTTTCCACTAGGAGAATAGTCAGCCCTTAGCACCTTCTCACTTTGCCTTGACAAAGCAGCAGCCTTTTAACACATAGTACACTTTATACAAAAAAATATAGGAACACAAATTTTTCCCAGCCCCAATGCTATTCTAAGGTTAACTCCTTACTGACTTTTGATGTTCAATCATACATTTAATTCAAAACTTACATCTAAAATATTTATATTGAAATCTCTATCCCAGTACAAAGCAAAGTTAGATGAATAGCTTCATAAGTTACATTTAAAATATAAGCAAAAAAGAAGTGGAATTGAAAGCAGAACTGACTAGTGGAACATTCATTTGGAATGAATATCTGTGGCCACAGTAAGTAGAGTGCAATTGTGCCTGTGTATCATAAATACAGAGATCTAAGGAAAAGAGTCATTTGCCCCGTATTTCAGTTTCATAAGCTCTACATCAAAGGTAAGTTGTATGTACTAAAAGTACCCAAGAGATCAGTAGTTCTTTGCCTTTTTGGGGGGTTCACATTCATCTATACCTGCCTCTGTTTTTCTGGGTAGCCTCAGATCACCTTCTGCTTGCCTGGAGTAATAAAGTGTCTGTTTTTGTCACAGGAGGCATTGAATTTCCTTCCATCCTCAGTAATACCCATCATATGCATATCTGACTGTGCTTTGGGTAAAGTACTCCCATATTCCCAGTTTCTTTTTGGCAGCAGACTTAGAATGAAATACTTCCATTACTTTCTTTAATCCCCTTTCTTTAAAGTAGCAAAAACTACAGTTTAGGGAAATGAGAAGATAATGTCATAACATGAATTTTCTCTTGACAATTAAAGTATCTTTTTTTCTCCTCACTCTTCTTTTTACCTTTCATGTAACAAATTTGATTATTTTCTTCTGATAGCACCGACTTTTCTTATTTTTCATAATAACACTTAAAACTAGATTTTCTGAGTTTTTTGACTGTTTTTTCTTCAGGTTTTTGCTTCCTTCTCGTGACCCTTACCTGAACCTGAGATTCATCAGGTCTTGGTCCAAGGAATTTCCATTTTTTCTTTTTCATTTTTCAGCCTACATGTCCCCATTTCTGAAGTATTAAGATTCCTATATGTGCACAGTCACACCCCACACTACCAGAAATGAATTCTGCATACATATGTGTGTAGTTCCTATCCATACTTCGACTATTACAGAATAGTTCTAGTTTGATGTCCTTATGTTATCACCAAGATCATCTATGATCCAGAGTCAGCATCTTCTGCCCTAAACCGAATTCCCTTTTCACCTTTTTTCCATTCATTTGGTCACTGGACTTTTCTCTGATTTCAAGGAAAATGCTGTTTAGATCTTGCCTGTTGAGGCAAGTCAGCACCAAAGCCAAAGAAATGAGAAAATGCAGGATTGCAGAAATCTGTTGCTACTGATCTCTGAGCATGGTTGTGAGGAGAACGCCTGGAGCCATTGGCCCAAAACCTCACATCTGCTGATGACCACAGCACTACCCATAGCTGCCTCCAGAGAATAATGACTTCTACTTTGACTTTTTTTTTTTTTTACTTTGACCTTTAAAATTGTGTGTAATTAACTTTCACTGGTGAATTCTCCAAATTGGAATCCTGCTGGTAAGGTGGTCTGGGAAGTGCGTCTAGCCCTTGCCATACAGGAAAGGATTAAAAGATAGGAATGTATCAACAGGCAATATCAAGCTCAGTTCCCTTAATCAGAACACTTATAGTCTCTCTTTGACTCAGAATTGTGGATCCAGCAGTTTCACTTCTGAATGTTACTTAAACAAAATCACTGTCTTGAAGATTTATCTGTTACCCCCATGCTCATAGCAGCATTATTTGTAATAGCACGGAAACAAACTTAATGTCCATTGACAAATCAGATGTGTATAAAGAGAATATGGTGTACACACACACACACACACTCCCTATAAAAGTCTTGGGTGTGTAATGTGTAGCATGGTGATTAGACAGGAAGCTTATATACCTTATTTACCAATCTTCCCAACTTTTTAGAAAAGAACCTGACACATAGTAATTAACATTTATTGAATGGATATCCATGAGTAAGGGGTTGATCATATGGTGTATCTTCAAGTATAATTCCATTAAGCCCAGTAAAGCTATGTTTACATTGGCCTAGATGTCTGTTATAATTTTACATGATGAAAGAAAGTGCCACAAAACTATCCAAACAAAATATTTGTCAAAATTACCTACATATTTTTCTTTACTTAGTTAACATTAGGGGAAATACTAATAATAACCTGGGATGTTGGATGGGATAAATGTGTTATATTTTTATGTTTGAATGTTTTAATAAGTATATATATTTTAATGAATATAGGTTTTAAGAAGCAACTCTAGTACCTTGTTCCTTTATTTGGGACCTTTTTAAAAATAGAATGGTATTGGGTAAAACTGAAGAAACCGCTCTTTTAAAAATTCTTTTTTTGTACTAAAAGCATATGTAAATACAAAGTTATTTGCTTTTTGAAAGCAAATCTGGATGTGTTTCTGTCTTCAAACAGAGATTTATGACAGTCTTTTTAATGAATACATAATATTTCATTGTATTGGCATGTACCAGAATTTATTTACCCAGTACATAAATTCTTCTCATTAAATTTTTTTTCTTACAAAAGAAAATCATTGAGGGAGGAATATGGCTCTGTCTCAGTAAAAATGTTAGCAGAATAGTACATTTCGTTTTGAGACCTGAGCTTTGGTATGTATCTATTTCTGTGTTTCATTGTATGTTCTCCTTTGATGGTTTTGGTTTCATTCCTGTGTATTTCAGGTCTGCGTATCAATGGAGAACTAATCACTGCCTACCCGCAGGTGGTGGTAGTCAGAGTACCAACCCCTTGGGTGCAGAGTGACAGTGACATCACTGTTTTGCGCCATCTAGAGAAGATGGGATGCAGGCTGATGAACCGACCTCAAGCCATCCTGAACTGTGTTAATAAGTTCTGGACGTTTCAAGAGTTGGCAGGTCATGGTGTTCCTCTGCCAGATACTTTTTCTTATGGTGAGTTTACTAATAAGACTTGATAGCCTCAGTTTTAGAGCACTGGTAGTATTGAATGCCCTGCTAAACTGATAGGGTTATGTGATACAAGGAAATTTGTGAACGTGAAAGAACTACTTATAGAAGTGACTTTAAGTTTTAACAAACTAGGCAGGAGAATTATGAGACTTATCTTTTGTATGGAGAAGGAAATGGCAACCCACTCCAGTACTCTTGCCTGGAAAATTCCATGGATGGAGAAGCCTGGTAGGCTACAGTCTATGGGGTCGCAAAGTCGGACACGACTGAGTGACTTCACTTCACTTCACCTCTTTGGTATAGGTAGAATGGACTTATCAAACTCTTTCTGTAAAGGGTCAAATGGTAAATATTTTTGGCTTTCCAGGCCATATGTTCTCTTTTGTGACCCTCAGTAAAGCTGTTGTATTGTGAAAGCTGCTACTGTTGTTGTATGTTCAGTTGCTAAGTCGTGTCTGACTTTTTTGTGACCCCCATGGACTGTAGCCTGCCAGGCCCCTCCTGTCCATGGGATTTCCCAGGCAAGAATACTGGAGTGGGCTGCCATTTCCTTCTCCAGGGGATCTTTTGACCCAGGGATCGAACCCATATCTCTTACATTGGCAGGCGGGTTCTTTTATGACTGAGCCATCAGGGAAACCTGAAAGCTGCAGTAGATGAAGCTTAAATAGTAAATGTGGCTGTTTTGTAGTAAAACTTTATTACAAAAAGGCTATGAGCCAAATCTGTGTTTAATTTGACAACCCCTGAGGTAAAAGAATCTGATAATCACTATAGTTTCTGATTCTCTTCATTACCATTTTCATGTTAATGCTTCATAAATATTTTCATATTTTTTAAAGAAAATGACACTAGATATGCTTTAAACCATTGCTTCTGAAGTCATCTGTGGGAGAGGACCGTTTTTTTATTTTTTTACAAAAAGAATTTACTGTGGCTTTCAATACTGTAGTGCTCTAAGCCAATTTATAGTACGCATAAAGTACAGTAAAAATACCAGAACAATGCCAAATTATTTTCTTGTGTTTACTCATATTTTTCTGAACACATATCAATAGCAAAGAAGTCACAGAGGCAGGGGTTCCTGGACCACACTTGAAGTAGCACTGTTACAAACATTGTTGTGTTAATATATTCCTGACTTTCCAGTTCTTCTAGCTTTAAAGAATCAGGCTTACTATAAATCACTGTAGTTTTTCATTAAAATGTCCAGCCGAATGCTTGGAAAGTTGGAGAGGCTTTAAAAAGAAATTACTGTCCTCTTGTTATTTTTAATATTTTAAAGAAGGGAATTCCGCCAGTTTGTATGGCATATGTGGATACCATTGCGCTTTTTAGCAATTGCACAAGAAAACACAATATGAATAGTTCTTTCTTCCTAATGGTTTTGAAATGTTAATGGCTTACCTCATCAGTCTACCATACTGATTTTAAGAGAATGGAAAGGAGCAAAGTATATTAACCAAATCCAGCTTAAAATGTGGAGACTGGCTAATCATAATTTCTCTTAAGCTACAAATTTATGATATTGCAGTTGTTTAATGAACTTTTTCCTAGTCTGATTATTCTCTCATCCATGCTGATTTTTTTGCAACTACAATCCATTTTTGCTCTTCATCATTTATTTCTAGGCAGTATAAATAGAAAGAACAAGACATAACCTGCGGGTACTGAATAACTCATGATAGAGTGAACTCTGCTTTATAATAGAGAAAAGAAAAATTAATTTGTGTATTTGATAAGAGCGAGAGCACACACATGCATGCGTGTTAGCATTTTTTCAACTTTGGATGAGTCTTCCCCACTGACTCACTCTTCTATTTCTTAATCCAAATAGAATGCTGTATACTAAAGTTGATCTTAGGGCTTCTATTACTTGTGTGGTGGAAGAATAAAGGATGAAGATATGAAAAATAGAACTTCCCTGGTGGTACAGTGGATGAGAATCTGCCTGCCAA
Organism: Muntiacus reevesi; assembly: GCF_963930625.1. Lineage (NCBI taxonomy): Eukaryota > Metazoa > Chordata > Mammalia > Artiodactyla > Cervidae > Muntiacus > Muntiacus reevesi. Next base: position 45,404,418 of record NC_089249.1, on the reverse strand, counting down.
TGCAGGGCATAGGTTCAGCTCTTGGTCTGGGAAGATTCTTCATGCTGCAGAGTAGCTAAGCCTGTGTGACAGCTGCTGAAGCCTGTGTGCCTAGAGCCTGTGCTCTGCAACAAGAGAACCTGCAACAATGAGAAGTCCTACAATGAAGAGTGCCCCTCGTTTGCTACAACTAGAGAAAGCCCACACACAGCAATGAAAATGGAGTGCAACTAAAATAAATTATAAAAAATGAAAAATGTTAATGGAACTAGGAAACTTTGTTTTAGAATATTTATAGTTCAATAGTTTTTATCCATTTAAAAAGGAGTAGTTGTTTTAAACTGATAGTTAACTGAAGACAAAAGTGAGCCATAAGTTCTTACCTTCTACCTTCCTTGTCTTGCTGACTTTAGATAAAGTTTATCATAAAACGCCTCTGCTGCTATTCTTAAATTTTATTTTTTGCTCAAACCAGGTGGTCATGAAAATTTTGCTAAAATGATTGATGAAGCAGAAGTACTGGAGTTCCCAATGGTAGTGAAGAATACACGGGGTCATAGAGGTGTGTATGAGTTATTGCTATTATACATAATATTGAAACTATTCTTCAGAACTTCTAGAGAATTGGGATTCTAGATCACTAACACCATCATCCCCATCCCAATTTATGTTGCTTGAAAACAGTGTATAAAATATCTTAACTCTGGATTAAGTAATGATTTTTTTAAGGCGTAAAATGATTCATAAATCCAAGTACTTCCAAGTTATAGTGCCTTGACAGATAACTGGATGAGGGTTCAGCTGGAGCTTCAGTGCACTATTTCTACCTGATTTCTCCAGTCAGCTAAGAAGTCTCAGGGCTCCTACAGTGACTGCTCCAGTGAACAAGGAATCTGTGTGACCTTTTACAACCTAGCCTCAGAAGTCAGATAGAATTCCTTATTCTGTATTCTGTTGGTTGAAGCAGTTACATCCCCTCCTAGATTCAAGCAATGGGACATAGATTCCCCTTCCTCTTAATGAGAAGACTGTCAGAGTATTTATAACTGTGTTTTAAAAACAGACACTTCTATTGGCACAAAAGTAGTAATGTACCGCTCTCTTACTAAATGCAAATATAGTATCTTAATATTGCATAATATATAAAACATATGTTTTTAAAAAACATATGTTTTAACTCAGAAAAATGTTTTACTGATAAGTGAGGCTAGTATTATTGGCTAACCTGAAGGAATACAATTCATAAGAACCCAGCCTCACCATATATACCAGAATAAATTCTGTTAAGAGATTGGGGAATGAGAGAGTGACCATAGGGAACTGATTCTGAGAAAGTAGATTGGGACACAAGAAGGTATAGGTAGCAGATATCAACTGCTCATAGTCTGATGACATACTCATTTCTTACTCTTTTTTTGGTCACAGGCAAAGCGGTTTTCTTGGCTCGAGATAAGCACCATTTGGCTGATCTAAGTCATCTTATTCGCCATGAAGCTCCGTACCTGTTCCAGAAGTATGTTAAAGAGTCTCACGGAAGGGATGTACGTGTCATTGTCGTGGGAGGCCGTGTGGTTGGCACCATGTTACGCTGTTCTACAGATGGGAGGATGCAGAGCAACTGCTCACTAGGTAAAAGCAATGCAGGAGGTTTTCTAGGATATAAAGGAGTGTTATTTAAGCTTATTCAATGAGTATTTGTATATAACTCAGATCTTTTTACTTAATAAGTTGAAAAATGTATCGTTCACATGTAAATATGATTTATAAACTTACCACGAACATAGTTTATATATTTATAAATTTGCTTTCACCCAGGCTCAATTTGTAACCCAATTCACGCATGTATGAAAAGTCTACCAGATTCCCTCTTTGGTTTTATATTGAATTGGCCAAAAAGTTCATTTGGGTTGGTCTTACAGAAAAACCCGAACTTTTTGGCCAGCCCAGTATTATTTTCTGTATAATTGAGGTTCATTTAAGCTGTGACCTAACCTATTTAACTTGTTGGTCCAGATAATATTGCTAATTTTCATCTGTTTAAATGTATATTTTCTGAGATCTTTTATTGTTGAAGTGCTTCAGTGCATAGTCTGGGTGTTTTCCTCTTCTCTGTTTATTTTACTTTCTTACCTAGTAATCTTACCTAGCTTGTGGCTTTAAATGCCATTTATATGTTACTGTTTTCAATTTTTTTTCAAATTTCTCTTTCCAGTTTAGACATTCTTCTTGAACTTGGGCACACATATGTCACTGCTTGTCAATAGCACCATATAGATAACTGTTAGATTTTAGTCTCAACCTGTCCAAAACTGAACTCCCTATCTAACTACTTCCAGTATGTCCCACACACTGTTTTCTCCTTATTGTTTATTGGCAACTGTATCTTTCTAGTTTAGACTAAATCCTTGAAGTCGTCCTTGATCCCTTCACTAGTGTAAGACTTCATATCCAGACTCCTTAAAATCTCTACTCTGAAAATGCACCACCTCTTATTCCCTCTGTCCCCCAGTGAGAGGATTAGAACAGTCTTACTTTCCTTCCTGCTCCCCTCCTCTTGATTCATTTATTCACTGAACAAATATTTTTGAGCATCAAGTACTATTTTAACAGTATTTTGTATATAATGTTGTACAAAACAGATAAAAATTTCTGCTTTCCTGGGCTTAATATTTCATTGTTCTGGTGAAACCATTAAATAGTTTTAGTTCAGGTACGAATTAGAATTTCTTTTATTGAGTATCTCTTCTGTTTCAAGATTCTTTATATAGTGCTTACTTTATCCATTCCCAGGCTGTCTTTATCTATTTACAGTTAATTATACCCATATTGGGGCTTCCCCAAGTGGCTCTGTGATAAAGAATCCACTTGCAATGCAGGAGATGTAGGAGACACAGGTTCGTTCCCTGGGTCGGGAAGATCACCTGGCGGAGGGCATGGCAACCTACTCCAGTGTTTCTTGCCTGGAGAATCCCGTGAATGGAGGAGCCTGGTGGTCTACAGTCCATGGGGTCCCAAAGAGTCGGACATGACTGAAGCAACTGGGCATGCACACACACATACCCATATTGCAAGAATTGTTACTCTCACTGTTTATTCCCCAGCTGCTCTTTCCCGTATCTTGAGTTTTCTAGTCTTAGTCATCTGCTGTTAATATCTTTTCTAGATTATTTTCCCTGGATGATGTATGTGAGTGATAGATACCTCAGAGCCTGCTTTCTTTTTTAAGAGAGAATGATATTTTGGCTGAGATAGGATTCTGAAATTGCAAAAATCTTGCTTCATTTCTACTGGTTTGCAGTTTGTGTGTGCATACTCAATCATGTCTGACTGTTCGTGGACCCATGGACTGTAGCTTGCCAGACTTCTCTGTTCATGGAATTTTCCAGAGAATACTGGAGTAGGGTACCATTTCCTACTGTGGGTGATCTTCCTGACCAAGGGATCAAACCTGAGTCTCTCATGTCTCCTGCATTAGCGGGTGGATTCTTTACCACTAGCGCCACTTGGGAAAGCCCACTTTATAGTTTACACTTTTGCAATTGAATGTCCAAATCTACTCTGATTGGGCAGCGGGGGTTAAGTGGGGGGTAGGTAATATATATAAGTTTATTTTGTTTTGTTCTCTTATTTTTGGTGGTTTTACTTGAAAAGCTCAATAATTTTGTCAGGATATTTTTAGATATGTGTGTCTTCTCAGTCTGTCCAACCTGGATTTTAGTTAGCTGTTCTATCAGACCTACTTTTTTTTAAGCCTCAGGAAAACTCTTCTTTCCTTCTTGGGGAGGAATTTTTCTGATTCAGTTACCAAATTTTTTGTTTGTGGCTTCACCTCAGTGTTTTTGTATGTGCTTCAAAATATTTCTTAAGCTAGATTTTCCAAGTTATAAGTTATACTCACAAAAGCAGCTCTCCTTCATTTCTGCTACGGAAGTTTTTAAGTTGGATAGTCACTTTTGTTTTAGTTCAGAGAGTTTTTTTGTGCTAAACTTGAACTTAATGCTTTTCTTTCTTTCATCCAGTTGTAGATGGCTTGTTGTTTTTGTTCTTGTTACTATCCTGTCACATCAGAGCTCTGCTCTGGTTGTTTGGAGCATTGCAAATGGTTTCAGAGCATTAAAGATCCATCAGTACTGTGGATGCCGAGAAGCAGTCTTAATTCGTTGGCTAGTGTGTCATTCCCTTACTGAGTTACACGAAGCCCTCCTATTTCCTGGGCTTCTCTCCCTTACTCTTCCAGCCTCACTGGTGGTGGTGGTGGTGGTGGTAGTTGTGGGCAGGTGGAGAGGGGTACCTGAATCCTACTCATGTGTACATTTACCTTTTGGTCTTTTCAGGGTCAGGCAATACTCACAAAGTCGTGAAGTCAGGTTTCCTTCTGTTGAGCTCTTAAAGCCAAGGTTTTGAGGGTGGGATGTTTCGAAAGAACAGCATGTATATTATAGTGAAACAGATCACCAGGCCAGATGGGATGCATGAGACAAGTGCTCGGGCCTGGTGCACTGGGAAGACCCAGAGGAATCGGGTGGAGAGGGAGGTGGGAGGGGGGATCGGGATGGGGAATACATGTAACTACATGGCTGATTCATGTCAATGTATGACAAAACCCACTGAAATGCTGTGAAGTAATTAGCCTCCAACTAATAAAAAAATAAAGAAATAAATAAATAAAAAGCCAAGGTTTTGTCAGAGTTCTTTTGCTTTCTGGTCCTTATCTAAAGCTTCCTGAAGCTGGTCACCAAATTAGAAAATCTAGTTCTAATTCTTCTTTTCTCAGATACCAGCAAAGACTTCCCCTGCACTCAGCCAACTGCCTTAAGCCCCAAGATCCTTTCAGCTTAGGGATGACGCATAGAATAGGGGCTGTTGAGCAAGAGAACCATGTTCCTAGATTCTATTCTCTATCTCTGTTACGCATCTCTATTATTTTTACAAATCAGAATTTGGAACTGATAGAAACCGGCAACAATATTAAATAGTTTAACTGTATTTTTGCAAAAGTTCCATGTTATTGCAAGTAAGATAGGCTTTAGTCAAAGTTCATTGTCTTCAGAAAACATAACATATTGAAAAAGTACTCAGTCAACAATTTGTTGAAACTGGCTTGGAAGGGGATTCCCTAATGAAGGAGTCTTAGACTTCAGAGTCCCAATTTTACATTAGCATAGCACTTTTGTTTTTGCTATTCATTTAGAAGATTTTGAAGAGACGGTTAACCTTAGTGGGCTTACTTTTAAGGTCTGCTTTAGTTTTACTACAAAAATTTATCATTTGGTAACTTTTTTTCTCTTTTTTCTCTTTTGCCAGGTGGTGTCGGGATGATGTGCTCATTGAGTGAACAAGGGAAGCAGCTAGCTATCCAGGTGTCTAATATCCTAGGAATGGATGTGTGTGGCATTGACCTGTTGATGAAAGATGACGGCTCCTTCTGTGTCTGCGAGGCCAATGCAAATGTAGGTTTCATCGCCTTTGATAAGGCTTGTAATCTAGATGTAGCTGGTATCATTGCGGACTATGCCGCCTCCCTTCTGCCCTCTGGCCGGCTCACCCGGCGTATGTCCCTGCTCTCCGTGGTGTCCACGGCCAGTGAGACTAGTGAGCCGGAGCTGGGTCCCCCAGCCAACACTGCTGTCGACAACATGAGCGCAAGTTCCAGCTCTGTTGACAGCGACCCTGAAACCACCGAGCGAGAGCTGCTCACCAAGCTCCCAGGGGGCCTATTCAACATGAACCAACTGCTAGCCAATGAAATCAAACTCCTGGTGGAGTGATTCCACCGGTAAATAATTAACCAACAAAACCCTTGTAAAACTTTCTTTTTCTTCTTTCCTTTTTTTCTTTCTTTTTTTCTTTCTTTTTTAAACCAACTTGCAATGCTGTTCATGAAAAATGCTCAGGAAGATGAGAAAATTGAGTAGGAGTAGTTAGGAGAGAAGAAGTGGGAGATAGACATGATCTCTCCTATTAAGATGTTACTTTTATTTACAAATGCTACAGATAGAGAGGCAGAAGAGGTGAGACACAGAAAAATGTCAGACTCTTGTAGTTACTCTTTAAAGTTACTCAGAAATGTGTAGGCTCTCAGGCCATGAAGATCATAATTTTTTTCATGGTCCCTTTTGTTTTTGTACAGTTGGTACAAATTTCACAGGAGTGTAATTTCATATTGTGTTTTAATGGATGATGTAAACATCCACCTAAATTATAATTTTTCATTTTTTAAAAATCTGAAAATTCAGCCTATACACTATTAACTAGTAGCTTTATCTTCATATTTACGAAATCCTGAGGGACTCTCTTAGCGACTTTTTTCAACCCTTGAAATGGGTGGGAGGGCAACGTGAGTGTGACCCAATAAAAATTTCCTTTAATAACAAAATTGGCATGTTTGCATGATAAAAGGGAAATGAACAGTATTGCAATGTCTGGCACACAAAATAACATTTACTCCATTGTAGATAAAATTGCACTAGTTAAAAATATGTGCATTGACTTGTATTTGTTAGTGTTTTAGCCTTTTTTGAAAGACATATGCTCTGTTAATGTTGCATTTTTTTAATACATGCTAGTCTTAACATTCCCTGATCTATGCCTGCATCTTTAACAATGGCCAAAGTGAAGAAAATGCTACCTTTTTTGTTAACAAGACACTGACTTGAAACATGTGCATTTAAGCCTTTCATTTTTTCCTTTTTTCTTTTGGTGGTTGGGCATTTAAAGAATAAGGACAAGGAAAAATATTTTGGGGGGAGGCAAATCAAGGGCCTATAAGTTCCTGAGTATAAAATTGAAGTGATTCCATCATTATTTATTTGCATTTTTCACATTTTAAGAGGGAGTTGTGTGTATGTGTGTGTGTGTGTGCGCATGTGCTTACACACGCATGCATGTTTATGTGTTTGCTTTTTGTTTACACCAACCAATCAAAAAGGATAGATACTAGAAAATGGAGCATGATAGGAAACACAGTTTTTTACTTTAAAAAAAAAAAGTCGAGTTGTTTTCATAACTGTACTCTGCTGGGTAGAGGTACTCACCTGAAGATATGAGGAGAATAGATGCTTTTTAGGCTTTTGTGTATATGTGTGTTTGCTTTTTTTCTTTGATTCTAGACTGTCCAGTGTATGATTTATTCAAGGCTACATGCTTTCCCTCTGCTTCTTGCTGTGCATTTTTTCCTATTACACATAGATTTTGGGGTGGGGTAGACTGAACATTTTTTGTTTGGGGACTTAGAAGTCTCTTATAGCCCTACTCTGAAGCCTTCAATATTCTCTTTATATTTCTTTATTTCTGAATTCATAAAAGCCCCCAAACTGCATATAATATGAGCCTTTAAACATGGGAAACTATTCCAACGAATGGTTTGGAAGGTGTGTTAAGAAGTAGAGATGCTCCAGAGCTCAACGTAATTTTTTTAAGCTGCAAGTTCCATCTCCCTACAATCCTCTGAAGCTTTTTACCCAAGTCCTTTCTTGCCTCTCCAGTGCTTTTTTTTCCTTCAGATGGACTTTAAACATAATTTCTTGGACACTTACTAGAGAGACTTCAAGGCAATAAGATCAGTATTAACCAGCTCTAACGGAGGTTTGATCATGCTTACTTGTACAGTTTTTCCCCCGTTTTAAAAAAAAAAAAAAGGAATGTAATTTGTTTTCTTTTCCATAGAATTAAATAATATTAAAATGGAGTGAAAGGTTGATTGTTGACAAATAGAATAGTACCTCTAATCTGTGCAGTGTCTCATTTCACCTTAGAAAAAGATGTATAAAGAGGAGTTTCTGGTTTACTTGAGGATATCCTAATCTCATCTAAAAGAATTTGACTTGTACAAGGTTATCATGGGACATATTGTGGCATATATAAGTACCGCTGGCTCACTTGGTACTTCTTTTACTGAATGACCATACTTTGGAAGATGCACACTGTTTGGGATAGAGAACTGAAAAGGGAGAACATTTAATTAAATTATCATTCATATGTGTATAGAGACCATCTGGTTGCCATAGATTATGACACATACATACACTTTGAATAGTTACGTATCACATATATATAGGTCAGTGAATTTTAAAACACAGATAGAACACCCTCTCTATTTGATGAAAAACTCAAGGTTTCTGTTGGATGGGATAAGGCACCAGGAAAGATATAGGTGTAGCCTTGTAAAAAATTACAAATTGACCAAATACATTAGAAAAAATATCTGAGATTATTTCACTGTTACTTTTGCTCACTATCTATCTTTTTTGCATTCACAACATAGCCTTACCAACCTACTTATGGATCATACACTCATATGTTAGAATGAGAAGGGCAAGGATGGTCATCTTAGAGTTAAAGAGCACAAATGTCCTCTTGAATTCTCTCAAAAAAGTAAAGACTATGAACAAACCATACTGGAAGAACCCAAATAAACCAGCCCAGATATTTAAGTGAAAGTTAAATATATTTTCATATGGTTTAGTAAATTTCTTAAAATCTTTATTGCTATTATGAGAGTTAAAAATGTGTATTAACCAAATATGTATAGTTGTTATCATGCGAAAATCTGAATTATTGTAAAACTATTATATATTGTTAAAATTGTAAATCTGAATTGTATTTAAACATAATTCTTTCTGATATTGCTTTTATGTCACCCATGATGAAAAGCGGACTATATATATATACACAAACATACAGATTTGAACTATTTCATTTAAAAGTTTTAATAGTTATTTTCTTTTGATTGGTCATTTCTGCTGGCTTTAACTCCACTGAACTTTGAAATATTTCTGTATATGCTATCAAATAAGGAAACATCCTGGAATATTTAGGAAAAAAATCCGTTGAGAGACTTGTTTTCATCGAGCACTTTATCAGACTTTTGAGAAGGTATTGAAGACATTGAAAGAAGTCATTGACTTTCACGATCATCTCTTCTTTTTCACAAGAAGAAAACAAGGAAAAAGAAATTCTCTTCCTTCAATGAATCCCCAGTTTGGGGTCTGGGGCGCTTAGAGACGTTGTGAAATCCAATCTTGTGTTACATTTTTCTCCTGGCTCACTCACCCTTTTTGAGAAGGTTTATGGGCTATATGGCTGGTGAGACACGATCCCCTCCTAAGAAAATGTAGGTGCTCAGACAGGTAACCTCTGCTGCTACTGTTTTTATTTGTTTGTTTGTTTGTTTAATTTCTTTTAAGTTTGTTTTTGTTGTACTAGGATATTTTTAATGTAATATATTGCAGGATTTATAACCAGGTACTGCTTTCTTTCTTTCTTTCTTTTTTTTTTTTCCTTAAAAAACAAAACAAAACAAAATTTCATTTAAGATACATTTAGGCGCCTTTGAAGCTTGGATTTTGGACTGTTTCAGTAGTGGACAGAAATCTGCTGTTGGCATCTCCTAGTCTTCCAGGTTTAATTTGAAATGTTTTTAGTTTTGTTTTGGATTTTTGTGTGGTATTTTATTTCTTTTATACCAATTGCCCTTTTGCCATGCTGTTTTGGGGTGGCTGCCTAACTCTAGTGACAATTCTTTCTACATTAACGAAAATGTGGTGTTTTGAATTCCATAATGTTTTGCATTTTTAAAATTGTTTTTAAAGAAATATTCTAACTGCTTGCACTATTACTGTTCTTTGCCAGCCTTTTCAGGAGCCAAAAAAACAAAAACAAACAAACAAAAAAATACCCAGAGAAAAAACTTTCCTTCTTCCCCCTTCCTGATGATGAGTGAGAAGTATTGAGAACTTTCGGGGTCAGTGCCCTTCTAAACTCCCCTTCCCCCAATAATGCAGCTGTAGAGTGAATGGTAAATGCAGCGGTTTGGATTCAGGCACAACCCCAGCCTGCTGGCAGGTAATTTGATTCTCTTTTTTTTTTTCCCATCACAAGGCTAACCTTACTTTCTTTTTAAAAGTTTCTTTCTTTATGTACTTTGAAGGCACCCATGGGTTTGTAATTACTTCTGTTTCAAAAAACAATGTGTAAATTCATCTAGCAAATAATTTGGTTATAGAAAAACCTTTGGGGGTAACGTTTGAAATAGTTGGGATGAACTCAGAACTTTCTTGGGGGATTTGCTTTAGCCATTTAGATCTTTCCGTTTCTTGCATATATGTCTATGATTATTTCAGAGTGTGACTTTTTTGGCTTTGTTTTTGTTTTGGGTTTGTATGTTTCTTCCATTGTGCTACTCTGGCTTAAGCTTTTTCAGAGGTTGGTGTTCCGAATACACAGTGAGCTCACAGTATAAAGACATCAATTAGGAGTTGACAGGTATGGAAAACTAGAGTTTTGAAAAGGTAAAATTAGGTTCTAGGTTATATATATGGTAAAAACTCACCATAGCCTTCAGTTGACCTTAGTAGTGCTTCTCTTTCTCTGACTTCATTATAAAAGTGAAAGGTAATGAGACCAAGATAATAGAGAGTATTTATTTCGGGAGCAACATGATTTCAGAAGAAATGATTTTAGTGTTTCTGAAACACTAGTTCTCACAAAGAGGTGGATGTCAGCAGACATCATAAAATAATAGTTTAAACATTCAAAAAAGTATGGATTGAATAGATTGGAGGGCACTTTGAAGCACAAGATCTTGAAGTAATTTATTAATTCCATGAAGCAAAGTTAGTGGCAGAAATAGGAATATAATTTAGCCATTTTAACAGCCTTCCCGTTAGTAAATATACTATCCCCTCCTCTGTCTATCCCAGTCCACCTACCTTTCTCCTTCTTTTTCCTGTCCTTCCTAAAGTTTTAGCTCTAATATGAGTTTTGGGAGATAGTCCTCTTTCTGATAGGTAGGATTTTAGTGGCAGAAGTCAGGACTTTTCAAAACTTCTCTTTGGATGTCCTGTCCAAGCAGGCTATAAGTCTGATAACCCTCTAGATTAGTGAATAGGAAATCCTGGCTTGTAATGTGGTTTCTACTGCTAAAGGCATATAATAAGTTACTAACTTGTTTTGTGCTTCAGTTCACTCCTGTGAGGTAGGGATAGTCATTCCTGTAGTATCTTAAGATTTAAAATATTTATCTCTTGAGCTGAAATTTACTAACCAAGGAATCCCACTGTACTCCTGTGGTAATTTATGATGTATACTAAATCGGCTTGAATGGAAGGATCTTGTTCTGTTGCTGATAAAAATAGCCAGCATTAGTGTGTATTCACCATGTGATTACTTGGAATGTGGAGGATTTGTGAACCTCCATTCCGCTGCCTTCCCCACTTCCCCCTCCCTGAAGATCACTTACATGTTAAGAATGGTACTTTCAGATTTCACCATATTCAAGCTATATTAGATGGTCCTTACATAGCATATATATCCTGGCTGCTGTTGTGGGGTTCGGGAACATGAGGGGTGGGGTGAATTGTTGTTGTTTTAGGTTTCAGTCAGACAGCCATCCCTGTGCCCCAGTTCCCAGAAGCACAGCAGGCCTCTAGGAGCATCCGTGGGAACGGCGCAGTCCTGACATCAGCAACTCTCCTGCTCAGGCTCATCCCATATACAGAGGTCAAAGGGGGGCTTGAGATGGGGGAAGGAATGAAAAAGCAGAAACTGTCACTGCAGTGCCACTGTTGACCAGCCTTTCTCTAGTGCTTATGTCAGTGTTTGCTTTATTTTTTTTAAGTTGACCAAAAAAGATTTTACTTTGGGAGTAAAGGTAGTGGGAGGGTGGAACAAAAACATGCCATTTTTACTAGTTCATTATTATCACTAGCTCATTCTTGCATATTGTTCTTTAGTAGCTAATAAAAAAATAAGTGAAACCTAGATCTCAATAATAAGGAGAATGTTAATACAAGTGAATCTCAGGATACTAAAAAAGAGAAAAAGCATTTTTGTGGTATTAATTTCCAGTTCTACAACAGTTATTACATTTGTCACTCTTGTCTCCCTTTTTTTGCCCTAATTCTTCTATGTATGTTTACAGTATGAGAAAATGTGCCTTTTTTTTTTTTTTTTGTGGTCAGTCCTTTTAAAAGGACTTAATGAAATTACTACTCTTTTGCAAAAAAAAATACACCCATTGCTTATATGGGCATACAAATGCTACCCTATTTTAAATGTAGGTGGCGTATGTGTTCGTGTTTTAATGTATTCAGAGCCATTGGGCAATAACCAGTCCAGAACATTGAAAACTCAAGCAGGTAAAGCACCTAACACCCTTAGTTTCTAGAATTACTTTTAAAAACTCCTTTATTGCTGCATCTTCCACGAGTCTTTTGGTAGTCTCTGAACTTAAAATTTGTAGGAGTTGTAGACTACCTAGTTAAAATGTTTAAGTTATGCATTTATTATTTGTAGGGACAGGTGAAGAAGAAAAGTGTTAACAGACAAGAAATGGCTCCTTGAGATGGCAACTGCTGAGTGTCTGAATCTCTCCCCCTCCCCCAGCTTAGCATGAACATTGATCATACCTGTTTTGATTTTCTGTGGTTGGGATTTTTGTTGTTTTAACTTTTGGTGGGGAGGTTTCAGGGAAACAGGAATTTCATGCACATGTGAAAATATGAAATGTTAAACAAAGGAAGCTTTCTATTTAATGTGACTAGTAAGCGAGAACCTTTTCTATATACTCTTCTGCTGCAGCAGAGAAATAAACTGGTAGGTGGCAGCAGAAGAAAGAATTCTTCAGATTGATGGCTACTGGCAGTCTGCATAGAAGAAGAGAGAGAACGTGACATACCATGTCCAGCAACAGGGCAGAAATGGAAACAGGACTGCAGTTGCTGATCTTGACTTTAAAATGGTAAGTTAACTTCAAGAATGTGTTTTCAGTCTGATAACCAGTGTTCCATAAGTTACTGTGGTGTGTAATCATGAATGGCTATAAATTTTTAATGTAGAATGAATTTGTCCTAAGTAGAGTACTATCATTCTTTAAATTAGAGGGAGAAAAATAGCAATATGTAAAATTAGAGCTTTCCAGTATATTGATACATGTAGTTTTTTTTTATCTCAACGTTGTTGATGTATAAGTGACGGATAAAATCTTAAAAGTGTACAATGTGGTGATTTGATACTCATTGTGAAAAGATTTGCCGCCGTCAAGTTACTAACATATTCCATATGGGGACTTTAATGATGGTAAAAATTTATGCTATATCAGTAAATATAGCCTCCCATTTTTAGGGGGAACATTAGGGGGATTACTACGGAAGTATGTAATTTGACAAAGTTTGGGGCCGAAAATGATCTTCTTGCTATCTCTTTCCTTTATAGTCCCATTTCCTTACTGTCTGCCCATCAGTCCCTTCTGCACATCCGCCTTCTCTCTTGCGTATTTGGCTCTGCCTTCCCTCTCTTTCTCTGGTTGTGCTTCCACTTTCCTGCCTTGGTATTTCTCTTACCTCTGTCTCTCCGTGCTTCTCTTTCTCACTCAGTCCCTGTGGATTTTACTTCATCTCCCCTCTGGCCTATGTTTGTTTCTATTCTGGGAAGCAAAACAGCCTGCAACAAAGATAGAACATTATATTCTAAATTTCTTTTTCTGACAGATTTCTAGGCTAGCAATGGGAGTAGATTGTTAAGTAGGTTGATTGTGTATATTTGGAATAAAGGATTTACAGTAACATGAAGCCAAAATAACTGATATCATCATTTAAATACATGGTGAATTTTCTTTTTTTTAAAAATGGTATAAAAATTCACCTCTTAAAAATTGATTAATGCTAAACACAACTTTACATATATTAGAATGGAACGTAAGAATACATGGCTTCAGTTAATAAGATTAAAATTTCTAAATTTTTAAAAAGAGTTCTGTCACATTTTGGTTAGTATAAGGAGATGTCAGTGCTTTAGAGCTGAAAGAAAATGAACAACTTGGATCTTAATCAGAGCCAAAATTTAATGCTCATTGAATAACTTACTGAAAATGCAGTCTGGAGCACTAGAGGAAGAACTTTTTAAGTTTAATTTTGTTTGTTCAAGCATTTTGTTACAGTAACTTTCTGTGATATTTTTTCTCCCCTTGGTGCTAACTAAAATAAAACACTGTTGTCTATATGATAGGATTGTTAGGGAGTAATATTACTGACACATTTTTTGTATAATTGTATTTTTTAATTAATATAAAATTCAGTGTCTAAATTTAGGTTGATTTTTGTAAGATTGCACATATCTCTATAAAGTGAAGTCACTTAGCCATGTCCGACTCTTCACAGTCTCATGGACTGTAGCCTATTAGGCTGATTTGTCCATGGAGTTTTCCAGGCAAGAGTACTGGAGTGTGTTGCCATTTCCTTCTCCAGGGGATCTTCCCAGCCCAGGGACTGAACCCAGTTCTCCCGAATTGCAGGCAGACGCTTTACCTTCTGAGCCACCAGGGAAACCCCTATCTCTATAGTACAGTTTAAATCAGTCACTAGAAAAATATGCTTACTTGATGTCTAACTGAAATAAGTCACTCCAGGGATAAAACTCCAGGGATAAAAACAAAATTTTGGCTGCGGTGTTGGCAACATCTTGAAAAAAACAGATAAAATAATGGACCTATAAATGAACTATTGATTCTAGAGAGAAAATTCCAGGAAATAATAATAGTTTCTCCTGAAGAAGAGTCAAGTAAATTTGAGAAGTAAGGATGATATGCCTTAAACCTTTTGTCTGTTGAGATCACCAAGGTAAAGTGTGGTGATTACAAAAAGATGATTATGGTTTTTGGCAGCAGTCTAGACAATTTACTATTTTTTATTGTTACATTAGCTACTTTTCGTATCTTCTTTTTCTTTTTTCTCATCCTATTTATAGGCACTGTTTAAATCTGTGGTTTGAGTGAGTTGTATGTGTTTTTCCCCTCTAGGTTCTTTTGGTCTCACAGAATGGATGAAGATCGATCTTGACTGAATGCTTTTTCAGTGGAGGATAGAAGTAACACAAAACAAGGCAGCCGTAGGTCTCCAGTGTTTAATTCAATGTGCTTTCTTTATAAAATAAAAACACCAGAAGTGGGAATGAAACAGCATGGGGTGTGATTCATTCTTCTGTCAGTTATCCCTGCCCACTACATTTTGTGTGAATTCACTTGAGTCCGTATTTCTAGGCTTGTTCCACATGGGTCATTCCTTGTTTCTTTTCTTCACTTTTTGCAAGCTGAAACTCCTTGGTTCTTGACAGACTGATCTCTGTATAATATATTCTGATATGATTATTCCTTTTGGCACAAAGATAGACACTAAAACATGTATTATGTGGAATTTCTCCTACCCCTTTCATCTCAGTATATCTGTCCATGCTGAATAATTGTTGCCATGTTTTATCTCTGAAGAAGTGCAGCCTTTTCCCTGTCACTCTGACAAGGCTCTGGCACACACCTGTCATAGCACTGCTTACTACGTTTTAATCTTGTGACTGGAGACCATGTCTGATGTAGTTTATTAGTAGGGGATCTGATAACATACGTGTATATACAGAGGCAGCTGTCATACTTTCAGTAAAGAATGGCCTTTGTATCTGATACAAATTCTGATTTCATTACTTACTGTTTACATGGTCTTTGATAAGTCACCTGCAAGCCATAAAGGAGTGTTTGTAAGAGGAAAAATGGGAATAATTGTACCTGCTTTACTAGATTAATGTTTAAGTATTAGCTAAACTATAATACATGTATAATTCTTAGCATATAGTTGAGTATTTAATAAATACTGTCCTTGAATTCTGTAAATTTTGGTTATTGAAATCTTATTCTAGATCTGCTGAATCTGAATTTTTCTTGATTTCCTTTCAGTTTTATTATTTAAGCTCCTTTCACATGACCTTTTGGTTGGATCACTGTGCGCATATGTGTGTGAGAGAGATTTCTCAATACAGACAGGATTATTCCATATTTCCATATTTCATTGGCTAAATAATTTCATATTAAAAAAAACAAAACAAACTTGGGACTTCTCTGGTGATCCAATGGATAAGACTCCCAGTGCAGGGGACCTGGGTTTGATCCCTGGTCAGGAAACTTAAGATCCCACATGCCAAGACTAGGCCCGAGTGCCGTAATTACGGAGCCTGCATACCGCAATGAAGACCCATTGCAGCGCAGATAAATTAAGACACAAAACCCTTTTATCTCATTTTTTCCCGCACTAGCTCATAACAAAAATGTTCTTTTCTCGCGATTTGCCTGGTCATCCAGTGGCTAAGATGCCGCAGCCCTAACACAGAGGGCCTAGGTTCCATCCCTGGTCAGGGAATTAGATCCTACATGCTACAAGTGAGAGTCTGCCTGCCCCAACTAAAACAAAGCCTACATGCTGCAGCTGGGACCTGGCACAGCAAAAAAAAAGTTTGTTTTTTCTTTTTTTTTTTTTACTGTCTTTGTTACATGCAACCAAAGAATTCTACTAATGATACAGGGAAGGGGACTGAAGGAAGAAAAACCTTGATAGATTTTTCTTAGGATAACCAATTGAAAAGAATTTGAATACAAATTCAACCTTGCTAGAAGAGCTAGTATTTTCAGGGAGGAATATGTGTCCTAATGGTAAAAAATGAAGCACAAGCTGGATTGAAGATTTCCAGGAAAGATATCAATAACCTCGGATATGCAGATGACACCACCCTTATGGCAGAAAGGGAAGAAGAACTAAAGAGCCTCTTGATGAAAGTGAAAGAGGAGAGTGAAAAAGTTGGCTTAAAACTCAACATTCAGAAAACTAAGATCATGGCATCTGGTCCCACCACTTCATGGCAAATAGATGTGGAAACAGTGGCAGACTATTTTTTTGGGCTCCAAAATCACTGCAGATGGTGTCTGCAGCCATGAAATTAAAAGACACCTCCTCCTTGGAAGAAAAGCTATAACCAACCTAGACAGCATATTAAAAAGCAGAGACATTACTTTGCCAACAAAAGTCTATCTAGTCAAGGCTATGGTTTTTCCAGTAGTCATGTATGGATGTGAGAGTTGGACTATAAAGAAAGCTGAGCACCGAAGAATGCTTTTGAACTGTGGTGTTGGAAAAGACTCTTGAGAGTCCCTTGGACTGCAAGGAGATCCAACCAGTCCATCCTAAAGGAACTCAGTCCTGAATATTCATTGGAAGGACTGATGCTGAAGCTGAAACTCCAATACTTTGGCCACCTGATGGGAAAAACTGACTCATTTGAAAAGACACTGATGCTGGGAAAGATTGAAGGTGGGAGGAGAAGGGGACGACAGAGGATGAGATGGTTGGATGGCATCACCGACTCAATGGACATGAGTTTGAGTTGGTGATGGATGGGAGGCCTGGCATGCTGCAGTCCATGGGGTCACAAAGTGTTGGACATGACAGAGCAACTGAACTGAACCCTGGAAAACTAGCTGGGGCTTTCCATGGTTATGTTCAAAGAAAATTGATTATCACAGGATGGGGGAAAACATGAGTTTTTTAAAAAGTAATGGCTCAAGTCCACAAGCCAGGTTATTGGATTGCCTGAGTGACACTAGATCTTATAGAGGATCACTGGCCCATAATAGGAATGTGGTAGGATTAAAGAATTGCCAGATCTAGTTAATAACCAGGGACTAAGGTGCCAATAGGGATAGTGAAGTCATTTGTACCAATTCAATAAAATCAACTTGAGTATTTAACCACACACTCGGAATATTTTCAAAATCCATATTTGGCGTAATTAGGGTATTTTTATCATACTAAAAGCAAAAAAAACAAAGCTGCCAGTCAAATATTTCCAAAACAATTTTTATTATCTCTTTAAGTATGTACTCCCATCTATAGGAAAACCAATTTGAGTGAAAACATATGCCAACAGTAGTCAGGAGCATTAATATATATTTGCTAGCACAAGTAATAAGCTTTTTATAAATTCAATTTATGTGTAAACAGATGGATTAGCACAATTCCAGACCACTTTATGTAAGTCATCTCTGCCAAACAGCTTGAAATATAGTGGAGCTGGTTTTCACTGGGCCAGTCCTGACTTTGGATAACACAGATACATTATACCTAGAGTAGATTTATACAGATATCTAAGTTTAAGGAATTTGCAATGAAGTGAAGTAAGACCAGTCAAGCCTATTATTTGTCCAATAGTCTCTATAACCCTTGCCTAATCATTTGACAAATACTATCAAAGTCAAGACAGTCTAAAATTTAGCTTTGCCACATGCTAGTTCTGTTATTGTGGAGATTTTATCTTTGCACCAATTTTTCCATCTGCAAAAATGATCAATGATAAGTTTTTCTTAGATTTAAAAGTAAACCTAATAGCATTTAGAACTTAGTACTAAATAGCTCAGTTAGAATTTCTCCCTTTTTCCCTGAACTATAAGTGATAATCTCTGTCTTCCACTATCCCAAAATTCAGCTGGAAGATGGAAAGAAGAAAGACATTGAATCAATAGTAGAAATGGGAGAAAATATTTGCAAGCCTATATCTGATAAAGGATTAGTATCTAGAATCGAGGGTTTCTAAAACAACAGCAACAACAAAAATTAATTCAGAAAGTGAACAAAGGACTTGAATGGACATTTCTCCAAAGAACATGGACAAGTGGCCAATAAGCATATGGAAAGATGCCGACATCACTAATCATTTGGGAAGTGCAAAAAAAACTGCAATGAGATAGCGCTTCAAATCCATTACAATGGTTCCCTCCTAATACATAATAGCAGAGAAGTCAATGGCAACCCACTCCAGTACTCTTGCCTGGAAAATCCCATGGATGGAGGAGCCTGGTAGGCTGTAGTCCGTGGGGTTGCTAAGAGTCGGACACGACTAAGCAACTTCACTTTCACTTTTCACTTTCATGCATTGGAGAAGGAAATGGCAACCCACTCCAGAGTTCTTTCCTGGAGAATCCCAGGGACAGGGGAGCCTGGTGGGCTGCCGTCTCTGGGGTCGCACAGAGTTGGACACGACTGAAGTGACTTAGCAGCAGCAGCAACAATACATAATAAAATGAGTTTTCCACAAGAATAAAAGAGAAAGAGGGTGGTTTTCTTCTCTAAAAAGAGCCAATGAATGGAATGACAATGGAGAATAGTAACATAGAGATTATTTTCTTGTTTTACTGGTGATATAATATTTGAAAGGTTAAGACAGATTTAGAAGATTTAAGTGATCTTCCAATGGTCACACAGTAGCAAAGCCTAAGTATTTAAAAGTACTCTTAGTCACTGTTCTCATAGTGGGAATTTGAAGCATTTTGGTTTATTTTATGATGATTTGGAAAATGGAAATGAATTGGAATAGCTCTGGATACTCAGGAAATGAGAAGAAAGCTATTTCTTCCATTAAGCCCCCAAGATTCCCATCCGCTGGTATGTATGTGTGTGTTAGTCGCTCAGTCATGTCTGACTATTTGCGACGCCATGGACTATAGCCCACCAGGCTCCTCCGTCCATGGAATTTTCCAGGCAAGAATACTGGAGTGAGTTACCATTCCCTTCTCCAGAGGATCTTCCCAACCCAGGGATCAAACCTGGGTCTCCTGCATTGCAGGCAGCTTCTTTACTGTCTGAGCCATGAGGGGAGCAAACTCTATTTCCCTTTCATTTTTAGAAACATATTATTTATTTATTTGGCTAAAGTCTTTGTTACCAGGTCTTCATTTCGGAATTTGAACTCTTGAGTTGCAGCATGCAGGATCTAATTACCTAATCAGGGATCAAACCAAGACCCCCTGCAATGGGAACACAGAGTCTTAGCCCCTGGACCACAAGGGAAGTCCCTATTTTTTTCTTAACATGTATTTATTCATTCATTTATTTTTGGCTGTGTCGAGTCATAGTTGCAGCACGCAGAATCTTTTTGTTGCGTGCGCGCTTAGTAGTTGTGGTGTGCAGGCTTAGCAGTTGTGGTGTGTGGGCTTAGTTGCCCTGTGGCAAGTGGAATTTTAGTTCCTAGACCCAGGATCAAACTCATGTCCCCTGCATTGGTAGGCAGATTCTTAACCACTGGGCCACCAGGGAAGTCTATATTTCCCTTTCTTTAAATGGGACCTGTGTATATGGTGGCATACCATTGTGTGATTAGGTTATGTTGTATGACAACGGTCCGGGGACTTTGTAACTATAAGACTCTAATCAGTTGGCTTTAAATTAATCAAATGGGAGATGATCCTTGGTGGGCTCAGCCTAATCAGGTGGGCTGCTTCAACGAAGCTCTAGAGAACAGAAAGGAGAAATTGGATTTGAAGGAGCAGAGACACTTTTGTTGGCCTTGCAACAAACTGCCACATGGAGGGAAGAGAGGATGAGGAACAGGGAGTGTCTGAGAGTCAACGCCTTCAGGCCTACAACCACAAGGAACTGAGTTCTACCAAGATCTTGGACTTGGAAGGGGAGCCTGAGACTCAGAAGAGATGGCAGTCTGCTGACACCATGAGCCGACTTGTGCCCAGACTCCCTACCCATTAACTGTGAGATGATAAATGTGAGTTGTTTTAAATACCTAAACTTGTGATAGTGAGTTATGTAGCAGAAGAAACCTAATAAGGACTTCCCTGGTTGTCCAGTGGTTAAGACTCCAAACTTCCACTGCAGGGGGCATGGGTTTGACTTCTGAATAGGGAAATTGTGCATGCCTTGTGGTGTGGCCAGAAAGGAAAAATAAAATCTACTGTATGTGTACAAAGACTAGGTCTGAAAAAAGAAGCAGTAGAGACAAATTTATGAGAAAGATTGAAGCATTAGGACAAGATGATGCGGGGGTGGGGAGATGGAAGAGAGAGAACTTATAGAGGTCAAGTCTGGAGATCAAGAGAGAAATGAGCTTCTCCATGCAGCTGGGATGTGTTTTAAGAAATTGAACTTGCCAATTTGGGTCCACTCAAAGGATGACAGGCAGTAAATGTTCTGTCCCTTTTATAACTCTGGCTTAAATCGGAACACCAAGGTAATTACTACCCTGAAAAGCAGAAATCACGTTTTAGCGCTTCTATGGGTACTACATGCTCCCCTGTCTCCTGCAGACAGAGACCTCAGCCCACACAGACTGCTGCTGGCTTCACACGAGGTGGCCCTCCGTGTAGAGCTCTACCTTTGTCTAGGTCAGGAGAACTGGGATTGGCAGCTATCACAGAGTAAAAGAATGGAGGACCTGCCAAGCAGCCTTCCTAGTAAAGTATAGTTGAAAGAAAAATGAGATCTGGTGTTATGAAAGGAGGTTGAGTCTAGCACACGTTTTTCTACTTAAACAGAGCTGTAAGCTTTTCTACTTCAAACACAGAACACATGGAATTAGATGGGCCTCTGGACTTCATTTACACTTTCTCGTGCCTTTACTTATATAGCTAATCCCTTCCGGATACTGAAGGAAGTTTCTTTTTAAGCCAACAATGATATAGGTAGATAAATACTTTTAGAAAAAATTTATTGTTGCACTTTTTTTTTTTCCCCTTTTAAGAATGGTGGTATTGGGACTTCCCTGGTGGTTCAGTGGTTAAGACTCCGAGCTTCCACTGGAGGGGTCACGGGTTGAATCCCTGGTCAGGGAACTAAGATTCCACATGCCTCAATGGCGTGGCCAATAAATAAATGAGAAAACTGATTTTTTTTTTTTTTTTAAAGAAGGGTGGTATTGAAACTGTCTGGAGATGGATAGTGGTGATGGTTGCATAGCAATGTAAATGTACTTACTGCCACTGAACTGGACACTTTAAAGTGGTTAAAAGGGTAAATTTTACATTTCGTGTAATTTAGCACATTTTTTTTAATTGAAAAGTTTACAGTTCTATCGTTAGTTTCTAAGGCCTCCTTTCACATCTTCATTGGCATTAAAAATCCTGATGAATTCGGTTTTTAAAGGAGCCTGATGGTATTATATAGCAAGTCTTCAAAATTTCTAGTAGGAATATTTTCCAAGTACACATCTGAGCTTCTCCTGAAGTTCTATTAGACATTTTTACACTTTGAAGTCATGTTTTTGAGGCATTTTAGGCTGAGCTTAATATCAGATCCTGCTTCCCACAGTTTGCGTCACTTAGCCCAATCTCTAGGTTAAACTCTGATCTCTAGTAAAAGCACATTAAATATCTCTGGTCCAACAATAACACTTGGCATCAAAGAATCTTTTTTACTGGCAAGACTCTGATACTGTACTCCATTTTCAATAACCAGATCTCTGTTTTGTCTCTTGTGGCTGAGTGTCTGTTCTGTAACCTTCCTAATACCCTGAATGCTCTGTGATTAGGTTTAGAGTCTCATTCCACAAATATTTACAGGATCTACTATGTGCCACACACTATTTTAAATCAGCAAAAAAAAATGAAAGAAATCCTCATCGTCATTTGCTTTATATTACAGTAGGGGAAACAGATAGTAAACGGTAAATGTTATTAAGCTGGAAGTGTGCCTGGAATGTTTGAGGAACAGCAATGAGGCCAGTGTGGACGGAGCACAGAGAAATGGTAGGAAAAAGGTAATTAATGGCTAGATTAACAGGCCTTAAGAAAAGGTAGAGACATTGTCTTATGTTGTGAGAAACTGAGAAGCGTTGAACAGTTTTGAGCAGAGAAGTAATATGATCTCACATATTTTTAGGTTTGTTTGTTTGTTTTTTGGCTATGTGGCATGTGGAATCTTAGTTCCCTGACCAGGAATCAAACCCAGCCCCTTGCATTGGAAATGCTAAGTCTTAACCACTGGATGGCCAGAGAAGTCCCTACAAGGGCAACAAAAGAAGCACCTAAAATTATTAGTAGGAACAGTCTCCCAGGTTCACAAAAGGACTTGAACAGTTTGTTATTCCTGCCAACCAGAATGGAAAACTCAAATATGTCATGGGACCCAAAGTAGGGAACTCGGAAGTGTATTGCCTCAGCAGTGGGGAAAAAATTGCCATGGTTTAAAAGCCATTCGACCACACTTAACAAAGCTCACCAATAAGCCTTACCAGCAGGACCTACTCTATAGCACAGGGAACTCTACTCAGTATTCTGTGATAACCTATATGAGAAAAGAATCTCTTCAAAACATGAATATGTGTGTATATATATAACTGAATCACTTTGCTGTACCCCTGAAACTAACACAACACTGAAAATTAACTGTACTGCAGTGAAATTAAAATATATTAAAAAAGAAAAAAAGCAGGTATTTTCCTCGTGGTCCAGTGGCTAAGACACCATGCTCCCAATGCAGGGGATCTGAGCATGCTGGAGCTAAGACCTGGCTGCTATGTAAAATAAATAATGTTTTTAAAAAGGCAAACTTAGGCTGGGGCAAACAATAGATTAACCAAAAAGCTTAAAAGGACAAGCTGAAGAGTGAATTAACCACAGGGGCTTTGAAAGCTTCTCTATATCCTGGAATCTAGGAGGCCATATGCATGAGTCAGGCTGTACACGTGTTCAAGGAAGATCTGAAGAAGAAAAAAAGACAAGAAAAAGGGACTTCCCTGGTGGTCCTCTGGTTAGGACTGGGCACTTTCACTGCTGTGGTCGTGGGTTCAGTTGCTGGTCAGGGAACCAACAACAACAGAGAACTGGGAAGAGGGGAGAATCTGATTGCCAGAGTTGCTACATTATAATATTTGATACATTCCAGTTTCAAAGAAAATATTAAGACACATTAAATTAGCTATTTGAAATATGTTCCAAGAACTAAATGAAAACTTTGTCTAAAGAACTAAGGTTTGAGAACAGTATCTCATCAAATAGAGAATATCAATAAATAAATACATATTATAAAAGGAGCCAGGTTACCTCGCTGGTGGTCCAGTGGTTGGGACCCTGAGCTTCCACTGCAGGGGGCACAGGTTAGATTCTCATCAGGAAATTAGGATCCGGCATGCCCTGTGACCTGGCCAAAAAATAAAATAGAAAGAGCCAAAGGGCAACTCTGCCCTTGGAAAATATAATAGCTGAAATGAAGCAAGCCCTAAAGGAGATTTGAGCAGAGATAAGAATCAACAAACTCGAGGACAGGTCATTTGAGCTTAAAGGTAGGAGTTCAGTTGCTCAGTTGTGTCCGACTCTGACTCTATGGACTGCAGCACGCCAGGCTTCCCTGTCCATCATCAACTCCTGGAACTTACTCAAACTCATGTCCGTCGAGTCAATGATGCCATCCAACCATCTCATCCTCTGTCGTCCCCTTCTCCTGCCTTCAGTCTTTCCCAGCATCAGGGTCTTTTCAAATGAGTCAGTTCTTCCCATCAGGTGGCCAAGGTATTGGAGTTTCAGCTTCAGCATCAGTCCTTCCAACGAATATTCAGGACTGATTTCTTTTAGGATAGACTGGTTGGATCTCCTTGCAGTCCAAGGGACTCTCAAGAGTCTTCTCCAACACCACAGTTCAAAAGCATCATTTCTTCAACACAGCTTTCTTTATAGTCCAACTCACATCCATACGTGACTACTGGAAAAACTGTAGCTTCAACTAGACAGACCTTTGTTGGCAAAGTAATGTCTCTGCTTTTTAATATGCTATCTATGTTGGTCATAACTTTTCTTCCAAGGAGCAAGCGTCTTTTAATTTTTTTTTTTTTAAATATTATTTTATTAGTTGGAGGCCAATCACTTCACAACATTTCAGTGGTCTTTTAATTTTATGGCTGCATTCACCATCTGCAGTGATTTTGGAGCCCAAAAAAATAGTCTGCCACTGTTTTCACTGTTTCCCCATCTATTTGCCATAAAGTGATGGGACCAGATGCCATGATCTTAGTTTTCTGAATGTTGAGCTTTAAGCCAACTTTTTCACTCTCCTCTTTCACTTTCATCAAGAGGCTTTTTAGTTCCTCTTCCCTTTCTGCCATAAGGGTGGTGTCATCTGCATATCTGAGGTTATTGATATCTTTCCCAGCAATCTTGATTCCAGCTTGTGCTTTGTCCAGCCTGGCATTTCGCATGATATACTCTGCATAGAAGTTAAATAAGCAGGGTGGCAATATGCAGGACAAAGGTAGGAGGGAGTGGAGCTATGTAAGAGTAAAGTTTCTATAAACTATTGAAATGGAATTTGTATTAATCCAAGTCAGATTGCAACCAATTAAGATGTTAATGATTATCCACAGAGCAACCCCAAAACACACAATTTAAAAATATGTAGAGAATTCCCTGGTGGTCCAGGAGTTAGAAATCTCAGCTTTCACTGCCAAGGGCCTGGGTTCCATCCCTGGTTGGGGAAGTAAGATCCTGTGGCCAAAAATATAAAATTACATAGTAAAAGAACAAGGACATTTAAGTGGCCACTAGAAAGCTAAACCAAAAAAGAATGCAGTAATGGAGGGAACTGAGGAACAAGAAGACATAGTAAACAAATGGCAAACTGGCAGACATAAATTCTAACTGATCCTTTAATACATTCAATGAAAGTAGATTAAATTATCAAAAAGCTGAAATTGGCATATGGATGTATAAAATGAAAAATGTGATCCAATTATATGTTGTCATTTTTTATTCAAAGGTGCAAGTAGATTGGAAGTAACGGAACAGAAAAGGCTATGCTATGAAACAGTAACCAAAAGAGAGCTAAAGTAGCTATGCTGATATCAGACAATGCAGTCCTGAAGACAAAAATCCTTACTAGAGACCAAAAAAAGATGTAATAAGAAAAGATCAATCTATGAAGAAGAAGTAACAATTATAAACATATGCACCTAAAACAGGTCTGAAAAGTAAAAATGGACAACATTACAGGAAGAAATAGACAATTCAACAATAATGACTGTAGAATTTAATACCCCACTTTCAATAATGGTTAGAACAAGTGCAAGGAGAATCAACAAGGAAATAGACTTGACCAACTTTACATCTAACAGACACCCATGGACTACTTCAACACCCAATGGTAGCATAACACATTTTTTCTACTACACATAAGGGCTTCCCAAGTTGCACTAGTGGTAAAGAACCCGCCTGCAGATGCAGGAGACATGAGAGATGTTGGTTTGATCCCTGGGTCGGGAAGACCCCCTGGAGGAGGGCGTGGCAACCCACTCCAGTTTTCTTGCCTGGAGAATCCCATGGACAGAGGAGTCTGGAGGGCTACAGTCCATAGTATTGCAAAAACTTGGACGATACTGAAGCAATTTAGCAAAAAAAAAAAAACGCATATAAAACACTTCCCAGGATAGAATATATGTTTTTCAACATCAAAATCTCTATTTAGATCCTTTAAAAACTTTCTCTCTCTTCTCTCTTTTTTTCTTTGTGGCTGCACGTTGCACCATATGGGATCTTAGTTCTCCAACCAGGGATCAAACCCATGCTCCCTGCATCGGAATCCACAGAGTCTTAACTACTGGACAGTCAGAGAAGTTCCCCAGACTTTCTCTTTATAGATATTCTCTATTTGATGAGACATTATTACCGTACTTTCTTTAGTTGTTTAGATGTGATTTGATCACATTTAAAATAATTGGGAGTGTGGGAGGGAGGCTTAAGAGGGCGGGGACATATGTATACTTATAGCCGATTTACACTGTTGTAGGGTAGAAACCAACAGAGCATTGTAAAGCATATTCTCCAATTAAAAACAAAATAACTAATGCAAAGTTTTTACTTAGTAAGTACAACATCTGGACTTCCTCAGTGACCATTTCTATTGACTTTTTCCCCCCTGTGTATAAGTGATACTTTTCTTATTTCTCATAAATTTTTTGTTGAAAACTAAACATCTCAAATAATAATACGGGGCAGCTCTGCAAAGTAGATTCTCCTGCCTCCTCAGGGTTTATCATTTTCGTGCTTCTTAGACTTGTTATTTGTTCTGTGGTTTTTAAAAATAATTCCAAAGAATTTTTCAATGTCAGGCTTTTTCAAAGTCCCTGTGCATACCTCATTCCTCAGCTTTTCTTTTTAAGCTTTGCGGTTAGTCTATTGTGTGTAGCAACATCTGAGGCAGCTGCGATTTTAAAACATTCAGCAAAAGCTCTTCCCTCGGTCCCCAAGGTGGTTAGCTCTGGGCAAGTTTGTGTGCAGTTAAATGAAGAGCCTTGCCAGTGGTCTTCCAGGGAACCCCAGCAAATAGATCAAAGAATGGCATTTCTTTGGGAATGAGATCTTTTCTGCTCCCCGACCCCCAGGTGGCGCTAGTGGTAAAGAACCCTCCTACCAAGACAGGAGACAGAGACACCGATCCATCCCTGGGTCAGGAAGATACTCTGGAGGAGGGTATGACAACCCATTCCAGTATTCTTGCCTGGAGAATCCCTCCGTCAGAGGAGCCTGGCGGGCTAAGGTCCATAGGGTTGCAAAGAGTGAAGCGATTTAGCACGCAGTCACGCACAGTATTAGAAATGCAGGCTTTATTTTTAAGGCTGCCATAGAACTGGGGAGTTGGGGATGGGGTCCATCCTAAAGGAGATCAGTTCTGGGTGTTCATTGGAAGGACTGATGCTGAAGCTGAAACTCCAATACTTTGGCCACCTCATGCGAAGAGCTGACTCATTGGAAAAGACCCTGATGCTGGGAGGGATTGGGGGCAGGAGGAGAAGGGGAAGACAGAGGATAAGATGGCTGGATGGCATCATCGACTCCATGGACATGACTTTGAGTAAACTCCAGGAGTTGGTGATGGACAGGGAGACCTGGCGTGCTGAGATTCATGGGGTCGCAAAGAGCTGGACACGACCGAGCGACTGAACTGAACTGAACTAAGATAAAATGCTGCAAGGTTCATTGCTGTTACCAGGTTTGGCTTTTTTTCTTAACTAAATGTTCCTTGGATACATTCTTACCATTTGTGCCAGGCCTTTTTGG
Source organism: Muntiacus reevesi (assembly GCF_963930625.1). Lineage (NCBI taxonomy): Eukaryota > Metazoa > Chordata > Mammalia > Artiodactyla > Cervidae > Muntiacus > Muntiacus reevesi. Next base: position 45,376,802 of record NC_089249.1, on the reverse strand, counting down.
TCGCTTTTATGGAAGGACAAATTTTTGGAGGGTCTTACTGTATGATTTTTGCTGAAATTACCTTCATTAGGCCTTTTTTTGCTCTCTCTTTTTTTTTTTCCCACTCTTTCATATTTATTAAATGCCTCCCACAGCCAGACACTGTTCTAAGTGGCCTGAAGTTACAGCCTGTTCTTCCCTGGGGCTCACATGTTATTAATATATAACCACAGTAATAAAATAGTGGTGGCTGGTGTAGAGTATCCAGTATCTTGCTGTGAAGTGTATAGGTGCTATTGGTTCACTTCAGCAGTCAACAATAACATATTGAATGCTTCCTATGTGCCCAGCATTGCTGACTTTCTAGGAAAACTTTTGTTCCACTCTCACATCAATCTCTTATAGTCTGCGTCTCCAGAAGGAAGGTTACGCTTTACTGGAAGCACTTACATCTGTTTTACTCCTCCTTCCTCTCCTTTCCCCTCTCCCAAATAGTCCCATCACATTCAAGAAGGGTGGCTTAATATGGATAAATCAGTGCCTCATAGACAAAATAATACAGTTATGACCGAAGAGGAAGGTCCTATCTTTCAAAATGGAAGATTTTCTTTCTTTTTGGCTTTGGTAAAGGATTTAAAGTTAAAAAGTAAGAGTGATAGGGCTTCTCAGGTGGATCAGTGGCTAAGAATCCACCTGCCAGTCTTCCCTGATCCTGGAAGACCCTTCGTCACACACACAGAGCATCCAGGCCTGTGCTCCACACAAGAGCAGCCACCGCGGTGAGAAGCCCACTGGAGGGAAGCAACTAGAGAGAAGCCCGAGCAGCGAGGAAGAGCCAGCAGAGTGAAAAATAAATAAAAAAATAAAATTACATATAAAAAAGTTAAAGGCCATAAAAGGCCAATGAGAACCTGTATGAAAGAGGTTCCCTGAAACGTCTCAGTCACACGCTGTATTCCTTTGAACTTTTCCTTTCACCTCTAACCCAGCCCACAGATTTGTCTTCTAAACAAGTATTATCAGTAGCATGCTTTAGGTACTAAACATTCCAGGGATGGAGAGGGAGCCCCCTGCAGTGGAAGCGCAGTCTTAACCACTGGACCACCAGGGAAACCCCACAAGGCATTTCTTTAGGACTTTTCTCATTCATTATTAGACTTTTCATGTGTACGTTATGTTATGAAATATTTTCTTTGAAGTCAAAGAAAAGGTCTTCGAATACTTTCCCTATTAGGTTTAACATGCTGAAGATGTCTTTTACACATAAATTAAATTCACACACACACACACACAAGCGCGCGATTTACAACTGGCTCATACAGCTGTGTGGAGACATGTCCAAAATCTTTGGGTTCGGCTGGCAGACTGGACCCCATCTCCAAACAGTCACACTCTGAAGTACTGAGTGGGGATAGGCTTCAGCAGACAAATTTTGAGGAAGCTCAATTCATCCTGTAACAGTGATCAATAGATATTTATTGGAAAAAAATATCCTTTTCCTGTGTGTAATCTGAGCATGTGATCTCTTTGTTTCTCCTTTGCCTCTTGTAATCGGCATGTTCAGTTTTCTTTCATTTCTTACTTCAGGAAGCTAAATGTTAGTTCAGGTACTGTCAAAGCTTGGGTGGGGTTGCGTGGGAACCACATTTGCCCTGATGCATTCATATCTGAACTTTGACACATTACATCCTTTACTAGAATGGATTTGGAAAAGAAAAGAGTTGGGCTTATAATTAGTCGAGAAGGGTGGAGGAGACACAGAAGCAAGCAAGGAGTGGCCCAGCTCCGGGCGGTTCCTCCCTGCTTTTTCCCCAAAAGCAGGACTTAATTTAGTTAGTCCCTGCTCTCCAGAGGTAATCTCAGCTCAGCAGACTGACAGTGGGACAGAAACACACCCTTCTCTTCATTCTTCCTCTCAAATGAGGGGAGCAGAAACCTAGCTTGCTGAGAATACCATAGTACCAACATGTATCCTAGGAGACTAGCAAGCAAAGAAAGCTGGTCACATTTGGACAACGAAATTTCCAAAGAAAATGTTAGCAGATGGAAGATCAAAGAATATATGTGAAAAAGTGGAAATAACCTGAAAATGAGAAAGTAACATTCTGGAGCAGAAGGGTGTGGGATAAAATATACAATATACAGAAAAGGATTGGGAACGCTGGGATAACGTAAACTAAAAAAATTCCCTACACACCAGAACAAGTTTTTTCCTTAGCTGTACTGAGTACTTGTCGTTTAGTCACTAAGTCGTGTCTAACTCTTTGTGACCCTATGGACTGCAGCTTGCCAGGCTTCCCTGTCCTTCACCATCTCCCAGAATTTGCTCAAACTCATGCCCATTGAGTCGGTGATGCCATCCAACCATTCATCCTCTGTCATCCCCTTCTCCTCCCTCCCTCAATCTTTCCCAGCATCAGGGTCTTTTCCAATGAGTTGGCTCTTCGCATCAGGTGGCCAAAGTGTTGGTGCTTCAGCTTCAGCATCAGTCCTTCCAATGAATATTCAGGATTGATTTCCTTTGGGATTGACTGATTTGACCTCCTTGCTGTCCAAGAGACTCTCAAGAGTCTTCTCCAGCACCACAATTTAAAGCATCAATTCTTCAGTGATCAGCCTTCTTTATGGTCCACCTCTCACATCGGTACATGACTACTGGAAAAACCACAGCTTTGACTATAAAAACCTTTATCAGCAAAGTCATGTCTCTGATTTTGAATACGCTGTCTAGATTTGTCATGGCTTTTCTTCCCAGGAGCAAGCGTCTTTTAATTTCGTGGCTACAGTCACTGTCTACAGTGATTTTGGAACCCAGGAAATGCAATCTGTCACTGTATCCAGGTTCAATACATGTAATGTAGGGACTTCGCTGGCAGTCCAGTGGTTAAAACTTTGCCTCCCAATGCAGGGGTTGCAGGCTTGTTTGGGGGACTAAGGTGCCACGTGCTGCATGGCCAAAAACAAGCAAACAAAAAATACTTGTAGTGTAGATCAGCACCCCTCCCAGACTAGGCATTGCTATGTTTTCATTGCACAGCCAATATTTTACTGGATATGCAGCTAAGTCATTCTTACTTCTTACCCGCCCCCATTTTCATTTTTCTTTTAGATCCACAGGGTTAGAAGATGTTCAACAAGGTCCCACAGTTAATGAATTTTTATCTACTAAAATCAAAGGGCCAGAGTAAAAGATCATTGGCTGAAGAGAATGAAGGTGTATTTCTGGGATTTTTGAAAAGGAGAGAGAAGTAGACGTGGATAGTGGTGGGCTCTGACATCTTACAAAGGGAAGAAGAGGAGAAAAATTTAGAACCAGAAAATTCCAAGTAGGAGGAAAGAAGGAAGAGATACATGCCAGAGGGATTATGATAAGCAGATTCTACAAAGTTTCTTTCTTCATTATTTATTTATTCATTTTCCGCTGCGCTGGGTCTTTGTTGCAGGGCGAGGGTTTTCTTTAGTTTGGGGAGGGCGGGCTCCTCTCTGTTGTGGTGCAAAGGTTTCTTATTGTGACTTCTCTAGGGGTACAGGCCCTAGGCACACAGGCTTCAGGAGTTGTCACACAGGCTTAGTTGCTCTGAGGCATGTGGGATCTTCCTGGACAGGGGACTGAACCCATGTCCCCTGAATTGGCAGGCAGATTCTCATCCACTGTGTCACCAGGGAAGTCCTCTTTATTCATTTTCAGTCCCTTTGTTTTGATATATTAAGAAGTACCTTACTCCTACATTACAGCTCAGAATGAATTATTTTTTGCTTTAGGCAGTCATTTGTCTTTTAGAGTGATTTAAATTGACCTGTAAGCCTTTTATAGTTTGATACCATATCCAGAGATCTGCATTTATTTGTGCAGTTTGTGTATGATGTCTTATTCTAGGAGTCAGCACAGTTTTTCTGTAAACAATGAGGTATAAATAATACAGGCTTTGCATGCCACATGGTCTCTTAATCATCTTTCAGATCTACTACAGCACAAAATAGCCACTGATAATATGTAAGCAAATGAATATTACTGTGTTCCAATAAAACTTTATTCGCAAAACCCGTGAAAGGCTGGATATGAACAGCAGGCCAGTTTGTCAACTCCTGTTTTATTTCTTTTGCCTTAATTAAGAACTCCCCTTAATGTTGTTTGTAGAATACATCTTCTGGCAATAAATTCTCAGTTTTTGTTTGTCTGAATAAAACCTCTTTTCCCCCTTCCTTATTAAAAGATACATTTGCTGAGTACAGAATCCACTCCGCCCCCCTTTTGATGCTTTAAAGATGTCTGGATAGTTATGCTTTTCAAGAAGAGGTTCCTGTAGTTCTGACCTTTATTTTTTTTTAATATGCAATATGTGTATATATATATATATATATATATATATATATATATATTTTTTTTTTTTTCCCCCTGCTTTGGCCACCTCCAGCACTCCCTATTTATTTCTGGTTTAGAGAAGTTTGAACATGATGGATTAGGTGTGTTTTATTTTGGCATTTATCCTGCTGTGATTCTTGGATATAATATTTGATGCTTTTCATTATTTTTGGAAGACTCATCTGTTATCTGTTCAAATATTTCTTCTGCTTGTTTTTTCTCTCTTCCCCTAGGGTTCTAATAACATGTACATTAAACAATTTGATATTGCCTCACAGCTCTTGGATACTCGTTCAGTTTGTCCTCTTTTTTCTTGATGTTTCAGTTTGGGTAACTCCTATTGACTCATTTCAAGAGTAGAAACTGATTTATTATTTCCTCAGCTCTGTCAGGTTTACTAATGAGCCTTTAAGAGAAGTTGCTCATCTCTGATACCATAGTTTTTATTTTCAGTATTTTTATCTTTTATCATTTATGTCTTTCTTTTAGAATTCCCTATCTGTTCACAGATGCTGTCCACCTTTATCATTAGATCCTTTAAAAATTTATTTTTTTGGCTGTACTAGATCTTAGCGTGGCATATGGAATCCAGTCCCCTGACCAGTGATCGAACCCAGTTCCCTTGTGTTGGGAGCTCAGAGTCCTAGCCACTGGACCACCAGGGAAGTCCTTGAAATTTCTCCTAGCCATTTAAAATTCCCTCTTTGATACTACTAACATGTAGATCACCTCTGAACCTGGTTCTCTCAATTGTTTTGTATTTAGAAGGCAAGGGTTTGTCTTCTTTGTTCTTCTTTTGATAGATCATGTAATTTTAAAAAATATTTATTATTTTTATTTATTTATTTGACCAGGTGTTAGTTGGCCAGGTCTTAGTTGCTGTATGTGGAATTTAGTTCCCTGACCAGGGATCAAACCCAGGTCCTCTGCATTTAGGAGCACAGAGTATTAACTCCTGGACCATCAAGGAAGTCCAGATCATATAACTCTTGATTGAATGCCAGACATTTTGTGTAGAATAGGAGAGATTTAGGGAAATACTATTTGTGCCTTGTCCCAGGCAGTTTAGCTTGGTGGATAGAACCATCTAGTTAAAAGGTGAGGTGGAATTAGGTTTTGCTATTGCCAAGATTACTTCTAGGGCACCCTAAGTTTCAAATTCCTCTTACGGTGTCTTAGGCTTAGGGTGGAGTCTGAAATGATGGAAAGATTTCTCAATGTTTGTTCTCCACCCTCAATTCTCAACATTCTTTATACACCTTGTAGGCTTGTATAGAAGTAGTTTCTCTCCTTGTTCTTGCTCCTCTGCCAGTGGCAGATGCTACTACTCGTTCCTTGGTGCTTGCTAGATTAGTGGTGATGGGTAGGGTGGTTCTCTGTGGTCCCCTTCATCATCAGTCTTAGATAGCTTTTATGTACCTGGGCCCTGGAGAATGAGGTTTCTCAGCCTTCCTGCCTCCCTCTGCTTTCTCTCTGTGGCAAGTCTTGTGTGGGAAGGATTTTCTTGCCCCTCCTTCGGTTTTAGGAGATCTTAAAGGCACTGGCAGGACTTCCCTGGTGGTCCAGCGGTTAAGAATCTGCCTGCCAGTGTAGGGGCACACAGCATTCGAACCCTGATCTGGAAACTAACATGCTATGTGCCTCAGAGCAACTGAGCCTGTGCGCCATAACTACTGAAGCCGTGTGCCCTAGGACACGAGCTCTGCAACAAGAGAAGTCACCACGATGAGAAGACCTAGCACAACTAGAGAGCAGCCCTTGCTCCTCACAACTAGAGAAAGCCCGCAGGCGGCAATGAAGACCCAGTGCAGCCAAAAATAAATAACGTACATATATACATACATGCATAATGAATAAAAACACCGGCACAGAACTCTTCGCTAGGGCTGTTTCTTTTCCCTCTCCCTCTAGGGTATATTTTTTTTCCCCTTATTCCTTCTGTTGGCAACAGTGGGTTTTTGCTGTTCCTCCTCAGAGGTTTAAGACTTCTGAGAGAAGAGTAAGGGGAACTGGCCCTTTCTTGCAGGGATGGATAATATTGTCCTCTATGCCTATACTACTAAGGGAGCCTTAATTTACTCTGTCATCCTTGCTTAGGCTTTCTTTCGAGCACCTGGTCGAAGTCTCGGGAAAGAATCTGTGAGTAAATACAAGTTCCCTTGCTTCTTTGGCACACAGAGATTTTTCTGGGAGTTACTCAAGCCCACAGTTAGTTCAGTTCAGTCGCTTAGTCGTGTCTGACTCTTTGGGACCCATGGACTGCAGCACGCCAGGCTTCCCTGTCCATCACCAACTCCCAGAGTTTATTCAAACTCATGTCCATTGAGTCAGAGATGCCATCCAACCATCCCATCCTCTTTCGTCCCCTTCTGCTCCCCAAATCAATCTTTCCCAGCATCAGGGTCTTTTCAAATGAGTCAGTTCTTTGCATCAGGTGGCCAAAGTATGGGAGTTTCAGCTTCAGCATCAGTCCTTCCTATGAATATTCAGGACTGATTTCCTTTAGGATGGACTTGTTGGATCTCCTTGTAGTCCAAGGGACTCTCAAGAGTCTTCTCCAACACCACAGTTCAAAAGCATCAGTTCTTTGACACTCACCTTTCTTTATAGTCCAATGCTCACATCCATACATGACTACTGGAAAAACCATAGCTTTAACTGCACAGACCTTTGTAGGCAAAGTAATGTCTCTGCTTTTTAATATGCTCTCTAGGTTGGTTATAGCTTTTCTTCCGAGAAGCAAGCGTCTTTTAACTTCATGGCTGCAGTTACCAGCTGCAGTGACTTTGGAGCCCTCCAAAGTAAAGTCTGTCACTGTTTCTATGACTTCCCTATCTATTTGCTGTGAAGTGATGGGACCCGATGCCATGATTTTAGTTTTCTGAATGCTGAGTTTTAAGCCAACTTTTTCACTCTCCTCTTTCACTTTCATCAAGAGGCTCTTTAGTTCTTCTTTGCTTTCTGCCATAAGAGTGGTGTTGTCATCTGCATATCTGAGGTTATTGATATTTCTCCCGGGAATCTTGATTTCAGCTTGTGCTTCCTCCAGCCCAGTGTTTCTCATGATTTACTCTGCATATAAGTTAAACAGGCAGGGTGACAATATACAGCCTTGACGTACTCCGTTTCTGATTTGGAACCAGTCTGTTGTTCCATGTCCAGTTCTAACTGTTGCTTCCTGACCTGAATACAGACTTCTCAGGAGGCAGGTCAGGTGGTCTGGTATTCCCATCTCTTTCAGAATTTTCCACAGTTTGTTGTGATCCACACAGTCAAAGGCTTTGGCATAGTCAATAAAGCAGAAATAGATGTTTTTCTGGAACTCTCTTGCTTTTTCAATGATCCAACGGATGTTGGCAATTTGATCTCTGGTTCCTCTGCCTTTCCTAAATCCAGCTTGAACATCTGGAAGTTCATGATTCATGTACTGTTGAAGCCTGGCTTGGAGAATTTTGAGCAATACTTTGCTAGTGTGTGAGATGAGTACAATTGCGTGGTAGTTTGAGCATTCTTTGAGATTGAAATGAAAACTGACCTTTTCCAGTCCTGTGGCCACTACTGAGTTTTCCAAATTTGCTGGCATATTGAGTGCAGCACTTTCACAGCATCATCTTTTAGGATTTGAAAGAACTCAACTGGAATTCCATCACCTCCACTAGCTTTGTTCATAGTGATGCTTCCTAAGACCCACTTGACTTGGCATTCCAGGATGTCTGGCTCTAGGTGAGGGATCATACCATCGTGGTTATCTGGGTCATGAAGATTTTTTTTTGTATATTTCATCTATGTATTCTTGCCACCTCTTTTTAACATCTTCTGCTTCTGTTAGGTCCATACAATTTTTGTCCTTTATTGTGCCCATTTTTGCATGAAATGCTCCCTTGGTATCACTAATTTTCTTGAAGAGATCTCTAGTCTTTCCCAGCTACTGTTTTCTTCTATTTCTTTTCACGGATCACTGAGGAAAGCTTCTTATCTCTCCTTGCTTTTCTTTGGAACTCTGCATTCAAATGGGTATATCTTTCCTTTTACTGCTTTGCCTTTCACTTCTCTTCTTTTCACAGCTATTTGTAAGACCTCCTCAGACAATCATTTTGCCTTTTGCATTTCTTTTTCTTGGGGGTGGTCTTGATCCCTGCCTCCTGTACAATGTCACAAACCTCTGTCCATAGTTCTTCAGGCACTCTGTCTATCAGATCTAATCCCTTAAGTCTTTTCCTCACTTATACTGTATAATCATAAGGGATTTGATTTACGTCATACCCAAATAGTTTAGTGGTTTTCCCTACTTTCTTCAATTTAAGTCTGAATTTGGCAATAAGGAGTTCATGAATTGAGCCACAGTCCACTCCCAGTCTTGTTTTTGCTGATTGCATAGAGATTCTCCATCTTTGGCTGCAAAGAATATAATCAATCTGATTTCAGTTTTGATCATCTGGTGATGTCCATGTGTGGAGTCTTCTCTTGCATTGTTGGAAGAGGGTGTTTGTTATGACCAGTAAGTTCTCTTGGCAAAACTCTATTAGCTTTTGTCCTACTTCATTCTGTACTCCAAGGCCAAATTTGCCTGTTACTTCAGGTGTTTCTTGACTTCCTATTTTTCCATTCTAGTTCCCTATAATGAAAAAGACATATTTTTTTGGTTCTAAAAGGTCTTGTAGGTCTTCATAGAACTGTTCAACTTCAACTTCTTTAGCATTACTGGTCGGGGCATAGCCTTGGATTACCGTGATATTGAATGGTTTGCCTTGGAAACAAACAGAGATCATTCTGTCGTTTTTGAGATTGCATCCAAGTACTGAGTTTCAGACTCTTTTATTGTCTATGATGGCTACTCGATTTCTTCTAAGGGACTCTTGCCCACAGTAGTAGATATAATGGTCATCTGAGTTAAATTCACCCATTCCAGTCCATTTCAGTTTGCTGATTCCTAAAATGTCAATGTTCACTCTTGCCATGTTCTGTGATCAGGGAGATGGCACTCAAGCCCACATAGGCCTTTAATAGTTAATGTGAGTCAGTGAGTAAAAAGTCACTCTGTTGTGTCCGACTCTCTGTGACCCCATGGACTATACAATCCATGGAATTCTCCAGGCCAGAATACTGGAGTGGGTAGCCTTTTCCTTCTGCAGGGGATCATCCCAACCCAGGGATTGAATCCAGGTCTCCCACATTGCACACGGATTCTTTACCAGCTGAGCCACAAGGGAAGCCCAAGAATACTGGAGTGGGTAGCCTATCCCTTCTCCAGCAGATCTTCCCAACCTAGGTATCGAACTGGGGTCTCCTGAATTGCAGGAGGATTCTTTACCAACTGAGCTACCAGGGATAGTTCATTATAAAACTTCAGCTGGTCCAGAATCTGGCTGCCAGTGCAGGGGACATGGGTTCAGTTTCTGGTCAAGGAAGATTCCACATGCTGCAGATCTACTAAGTCTGGGTGCCCCAGCTACTGAAGCACTCACGTCCTGGAGCCCATGCTCTACAGCAAGGGAGGCCAAAGCAATGAGAAGCCAGGCACTGCACCAGAGAATGGCCCCCGATCACTAGAACTCGAGCAGATCACATGCACAGTAATGAAGGCCCAGTGCAGCCAAAAATAAATAAACACATAAAATGAAAATAAAAACCTTTAGCTGTATTAGTCTTACTGCTTCCATGATGGCTCCAGTAATTCCCATGTAGGACACAGATGAAACATTCCATCTTTGCTCTGGAGGAACTGTGCCTCCTTAGATTTCAGGCTGTTTAGTTGACTTAACTTTGACTCAGGTCTCTGATTCAACTTTTTGGTTCAAGAAAAGCTGTGATCTTGCAGTTTGTCTTGCTTTTCCTAATTGGCATTTTTGCAACCATAGAGGAAGTGGACATTTCTAAAAATTAATTTGTCTTGCTATTTCCTCCTCCCACCCCTGCAATTAGTATTTCGAACAATTCTCTTTGTCACAAAACCATTATTTTAAATAGCTGAACAGTATTAATTTATATTACTATGGCAACGTTTTCAACGTAACTCATATTATTAGACATAATAATAGACTATGTATTTTTTCCCCAGCATTTTTACCCCAACCCTCTTCTTTCATTAGAGGGTTTCTCATCTCCAAGTTGTTGTGGTTCGATGGGGCTGTCAATCACAGTAAGCCATAACACTGGCCTCAGAATGACCCAAGAACTCCCTATCATGGTATAAGTAAGCAAGTACGTTCAGTTGTGTCTGAATCTTTTGCAACCCCATGGACTGTAGCCCACCAAGCTCCTCTGTCCTTGGAATTCTCCAGGCAAGAATACTGGGGTGGGTAGCCATTCCCTTCTCCAGGGGATCTTCCTGACCCAGATATTGAACCTAAGTCTCCTGCATTGCAGGCATATTCTTTACCATTAGTATCACTTGGGAAGCCCTATCATAGTATCCTGGCTACAATAGTTGATTCAGAAGTGAGGGTGTGAAAGAAGGAAAAAAATCTTTCTTTAGAAATTTATATTACTTAAATGAAAATTTTTGTCCACTGAAATCCTAGAGCTGAAGGAATATGGATTGAGGATGCGCAGTTGCCATCTTCCTCATCACTTAAAGTAAATCCTCTGTGTGTCAGGAGATGAGCAAATAAGATGGAAAAATTGGGGGTGGGTGAAGTTAATCCTGGCAGAATCAAGGCTCCAATTTCAGGTCATAAAGTTTTCAGAGTTTCTCTGATTCAGTTCTTTCTTTCTTTTTAAAAATATTTTTATTCGTTGGGTCTTAGTTGCTCAGGATATTTGATCTTTGTTACTGCTTGCAGGTTGAACTATAAAGAAAGTTGAGCACTGAAAAATTGATGCTTTTGAACTGTGGTGTTGGAGAAGACTCTTGAGAGTCCCTTGGATCCAACCAGTCCATCCTAAAGGAAATCAATCCTGAATATTCATTGGAAGGACTGATGCTGAAGTTGAAACTCCCATACTTTGGCCACCTGATGCAAAGAACTGACTCATTTGAAAAGACCCTGATGCTGGGAAAGATTGAAGGCAGGAGGAGAAGGGGACAATAGAGGATGAGATGGTTGGATGGCATCTCTGACTCAATGGGTGTGAGTTTGAGTAAACTCTGGGAGTTGGTGATGGATAGAGGACTGACGTGCTGTAGTTCATGGGATCACAAAGAGTCTGACATGAATGAGTGACTGAACTGAACTGAACTACTGCTTGAAGGATCTTTAGTTGCCGCATCTGGGATCTAGCTCCCTGAGCAGAGATTGAACCTGGCCCTGTGCATTGGGAGCATGGAGTCTTAGCCATTGGACCACCAGGGAAGTTCTCATTCTTTCTTTATGTCTAAAAAGTTTACATTTAAGTCACTCAGTCATGTCCAACTCTTGGTGACCCGATGGACCATAGCATGCCAGGCTACTCTGTCCATGGATTTTTCCAGGCAAGAATACTGGAGTGGATAGCCATTCCCTTCTCCTAGGGATATTCCCAATCCCGGGATTGAACCCGTGTCCCGTGCATTGCAGGCAGATTCTTTACCGTCTGAATCACCAGGAAAACCCTTTTTTTATGTCTTATTCTCCCCAGTTATTAAAAACTCTTTTTTGTTTAAGTAGGCTTGATTCAGATTTGTCACTGGTGTTAGAAAGTATCCTAACTAATTTATACTTTAGGTGGCTTTCAAGTCTTGCCATTATAAAGAGCACTGGGAAGAAACTCAGTGGATATATTTTCTGCATACGTGCCTGCTCTAGTTCCCCATAAAAAGATGTTCCCAGAATAAGAGTCATTGTGTCAAAGAATATGCAAATCAGTGAGGCTCTTGACCAGTATTGTGAAATTGCTCTCTGAAGATTGTCCAATTTATATTTCCTCTATGGTGGGTATAGTTTCCTATTTTCATATAGTCATGATAATAGTGAATAGTATTTTTAAAAAATCCACCATTTGGTTAACGCCTACTGCTTTGAATTGATATGCTCCCACACCTGTTTCCAAATACATCTTAATAGAATAATAAGAAGAGAGAAAAAAAAGATCAAATGTGAATGGGAATTTGGAAAGAAATCAGAAGGAAAGGGAAGGACCTCAAATGTGTTCTAAGAGGTTTACCGCTGTGAATACATCAGCCCTGGTTTTTCCCCTAAACAGGTTTTTGAGACTGGCTGAGCCAGTATGAATGTTTCGGGGAGAAATAAATTTTAAGAAGTGAATAGAAGCCCTACCCTGGTATACCACCTCCGCCTGAGGCCCCAAAATGTGATTGGCTGTGGCATCCTCATTGCTCCACATCCTACCTGGAGGGTTAATATATATATATGCTACAGGAGGTGAGCCAATCTCTGGCTCCTGCTCCTGAGGACTCTGTTACCCACAAAGATGTGGGCTCAGCTCCTTCTAGGAATATTAGCCCTGTTGCCAGCCTCGGCAGGAAAATTTCTCCCGTAAGTGCTTGGTGTGTCAGGGGTGATTTAGGGTAGGTGGCATCTTCATCCATCTTTCTAAGACATAACTATGGAGGGGGGCAGGAGATAACTTTTGGTTTATTTTAATGCCCTTTCATCTTTTTATTTCTTTGGTTTTATTTCTCCTTTACCTAGAGAGAAAAGCTAAGATGCCAAGAAGAAATTTTAAAATATATGATAATATCAAAATACAGTAGCCTCCCACTGCTCTGATCTCTGTTGTTGTTCTGGTTGTTCAGTTCTTCTTGCTCTTTCTTTATGTCTGAAAAGTGAAAGTGTGAGTCACTCAGCCTTGTCCACTCTTTGTGACCCCATGGACTGCAGCAATCCAGGCTTCCCTGTCCTTCACCATCTCCTGGAGCTCACTCAAACTCATGTCCATTGAGTTGGTGATCCCATCCGACCATTTCAACTTCTCCTTCTCCTCCTGCCTCTAATCTTTCCCAGATTCAGGGTCTTTTCCAATGAGTGGGCTTTTCACATCAGGTTGCCGGAGTATTGGAGCTTCAGCTTCAGCATCAGTCCTTCCAATGAATATTCTGGGTTGATTTCTTTTTGGATTGATTTCCTTTAGAATTGACTGGCTTGGTCTGCTTCCAGATCCCAAATAGAACTCACTTCCTCCTTGGTACCCTGTGCCTAGGTTCTCCATGGTGGCCTATGGTGCGGGGGGAGGAGTGTGAGTATAAGTCTGAGTTATTTGTTATTTTTCTCTCTCTCCCTTATAGAAAATAAGGCTCATAATGGCAGGTGCTTTGTCTCTTTAATTCATTACTACATACTGAGTACTCAGGATAGGGATTAATTAATTTTGCATTAAATAGATGAGTCATTACTGCCCTGAAATCCTTTTGCTTCTTTAGTAGAAGTATAGTTTTGATGGCTCAGATGGTAAAGAATCCACCTGCAATGCAGGAGACCTGCGTACGATCCCTGGGTTGGGAAGATCCCCTGGAGAAGGGAATGGCTACCCACTCTAGTATTCTTGCCTGGAGAATCCCATGGACAGAGGAGCCTGGTGGTCTACAGTCATGGGGTTGCAAAGAGCCAGAGAGACAACTTAGTGACTAACACTTTTTCACTTTCTTTAGTAGAAACTATCTGGTGACGTTACCAGCCCATCTTAAGTTCCCCTCTACTCAGAGGGTTTGCTTGGATCTGAGTCCTGGGTACAACAATGTAAAATTCACTGTTACTCTGGAGACCAAGGGCAAGACTCACACATTGCTCCAACAGTTTGGACTAAAGACGAGACACTTACATTGCTCGTCCTTTTTGGTAAGTACAGGCTTAGCCCAACTCTCGTCCTCAGTTTTCCTATTCTCCTCCCTGGATGCACTATAATTTATCTTTAAGTATGTTTTCTGTTATCTTACTTTTTGCCATGGCTTCTAAACTCATCTCTCAACTTCAATTCCTGGCCATAACTTCTGATATTATTCTCTGGCAACATTTTTTTTTCTTTCTTTTTAAAAAAATTTTTTTAATTACAAAAATGTATGATAGGATATTGACAGGTGACTTGGAAAATACAGAACAAAGTTACATAGAGTTCCACTACATATTACAATTATTTTTCTAAGTAGATAAATTAAGATTTTTACTTGGAGTTTTAATATCAGATTTCTGGCAACTTTCTCATGGCTCCAACCTTGCCACCCCCTCACTAATTCCTTTCCGTTTACTCTCCCTCTTGGGCTGAGACTAGCTGGTTCTGTCCTTTCCCCACTCCCACCCCCGGTCTCCTGATTCTCTCCAGAGCTCTCTCCTGTCTTGCCCAGGTACCACTTCCTTCCGGTGGCACAGAAGAGGTAGCCACCGTCCGGGTGAGAGGAATTGGAAATAACGTCTACTTTGAGGACAAGAAAAAGGTTCTGATTCAGAGGCAGCAGAATGGCATCTTTATACAAACTGACAAACCTATCTACAGCCCAGGGCAGGAAGGTAAGAGGCACATAGGTGGGATGAGACAAAAGCCAGGGCGTATCTTCACACATTCGTAGAAGGGCTTTGCGTATTGGTGGTAGCCCCATGGACCGAGGAAGAGACGGAAGGATGGAGGAAGCCTGGAGGGATAAAGGGTTGTAGGGGCTGAATGCAGGCAGTGCTACCCAAGCAAAAGAGTAGTAGGTGGAGCTGCTACTCTGTGTGTGTGTGTGTGTGTGTGTGTGTGTGTGTGTGTGTGTAAAACAAAATACAGGAAATTCCCTGGCAGTCTAGTGGTTAAGACTCCACATTCTCACTCTCATGGGTCCAGGTTCAATCCCTGGCCGGAGAATGAAGACCCTACAAGACCCAATGAGTGGCCAAAAAATTCCAAATAAGCAAATAAGTAAAACAAAATACAGATTTCTCCTGGAAAGGAATTTGGCGGGTGTAACTGGATCACTGGGTTCATAGCAAGCTGCCAGTATAAGAATCAAAAAACATCAAGGGCATTTGGCCCAAGCCCTAGGATTTATATTTGCTCCCTCTTCCTTTGAAGCGGATTCCATCCTGAACTTTCAAAGTCGGGAGCTGTGACTGCTGGGGCGTTAGCTGTCTCTCAGACTAGGTTTTATTTCAAAAGCAAAACCTGGTAGGATTTTGCTGACTCAGAAGTATGTATGAGAAAGCAAAAGGGTAGAAGAAAGAAAGATTCTGAGAGGTGGAGGAGGGGGAAAATCCCTGTTGCTGATGACACCCATTTCCTTCTAGTGCGTTTCCGTATCGTCACCCTCACCAGCACCTTTGTTCCAGTGAATGACCAGGTAAGAGTTTCATTGGGAAGAAGGACCTGGCAAGGGAACGCATGAGGGCAGACTGGAGAATGAGGGAGGAGAGATCCTTTCCAGGGGAGGAGGCCCTTTAGAAGCAGAACACTTGTGGGTTCTACAGTCAGGGAGCTTGTCCAAACCTCCCAGCCCTCATCTGCCTGAAAGCAGGCAGCGGCATCTCACTCTCAGGCTTGACATCTGAAAGCATCGATTAGGTTAACATTCTTAAGAGACGGTTCCATTTGCCTCTGTTAAGTAAGAGTTTTTTCAAACGTCAAGACGTTCCCTCCAGGAGTGACACCTAGTGGCTCTGCAGTTCAAATACTAAGAAGTAATTCAGGAATGCTTTTAACAAAAGGAAGACATAAGGATCTTTCTTCTTCTTCTTCTTTTTTTAACTATGAGGCAAGGTAATTTATAGTATAGACAATTTTCTTAAGCAACGTTCTGTGCCAAAGGTAAAAATGTGGTAACATTTGGCGAATACTTAAATTTTCCTCAAACAATTCGATCACTAGAATCATAAGTCATATGATTTGGTTTGCTCTGAACTTAGGGCTTGTGTCATTTCTATACACGTTCGAAGTGCTGGGTTGGCCAAAAAGTTCGTTTGGATTTTATACACCATCTTATGAACTTTTGGCCCAACCCAATACCTCTCAGACACCCCCAGCTGCCTTCTTTCTCCTTCAGTTACAGTCCATGTATTCAAATGAAAATTTTAACGATAATCATGGCGAAAGCATTGCTTATATTCCATCTCCATGTTCCCAGGCTGCTGTTTCCTTTCTTGATGTACAGAGAGGCTATAAGCTTATTGTTGATCAGTAGCCTCCTACAACCACTACTTCCTTTCCTGATTTAGAATTCATTTTAGTTTCTCCTTCCTATCACCTGTATTCTTTCCTGATCACTTCAGTATAATATTAAGTTGCTGTTTAGTCGTTCAGTCATGTCCGACTCTTTGTGATCCCATGGACTGTAGCCCACCAGGCTCCTCTCTCCATAGGATTCTCTAGGCAAGAATACTGGAGTGGGTTGCCATTTCCTTCTCCAGGGGGATCTTCCTGACACAAGGATGAATCCCAGTATTCTGTTTGGCAGGCAGATTCTTTACCACTGAGCACCTTGGAAGCCTTTATTCTAGAGCTCGGATGAGGATCAGTTCAGTTCAGTTGATTAGTTGTGTCCGACTCTTTGCAACCCCATGGACTGCGCCACGCCAGGCTTCCCTGTCCATCACCAACTAGAGGCCAGGGGTCAGTGTGGCCACAGCTAGAGTTATTTTAGACTCTACTGCCCCCTGGATGTCAATCTCATTAGCTACTCCTTTTATGTTTTTTTGCCTCTGTTCAAATTGTGCTGAATTACAGGTGCTGTGATTTCCGAACTTCTCTGCTCTCTTTCTGTTGTCAAATTACTCTTCTCCCCACATACCATTTCTCTAGTCAGCTCCCACTCCAAGTTGCAACTTGGAGCCCTGAAAATCTGAGACACTGAATTTGGAACTCCAAATGATACATTGCAATTAGCTAAAAATGTTTTACTAAGAAATGGAGTGGTAGGACTTCCCTGGTGGTCCAACAGCTAAGACTTCATGCTTCCAATGCAGGGGGGCCCAGGTTCCATCCCTGGTCAGAGAACTAGATCCCACATGTGGCAACTAAGAGTTTGAGTGCTGTAGTTAAAGATCCCACATGCTGGAACTAAGACCTGGCACAGCCAAATAACTTTTTTTTTTTTTTTTTAAAGAAGGGGAGTGACAAAAATTGTGAGTTTACAGAGCTCAATATTTCGTCCTCTAGCAACAAAAGTATACGGGCTAGTAACTGATAGTATCTAGCTTTGTTGCTATACCTAGTTATTTAGAAACCTCAGGTAGCTTCCAGTGAAAATGCTACCTTTCTGGTTGAACACTTACTGGTGTCCAAATCTGCTTCTTGACTCTTTAAAAAAAATGATTTTGTTCCTGGCAGAACTGGTTTTTCTTCCCCCCTAGAATTTATAGCAATGGCAGTAATCTCGGTGACACGTGCCTCCTTATTGTGTATATAGCTAGGTTTGTGCATGTCCTGTTCTTCTCTTTAGAAAGAGGGGCAGAATGTGCCCCCCCCCCCATATCCCCCAGTCCCAAATGTACCACTTGGGAATGTGGATTCTTTTGAACTGAAGGCTGGGAGAAAAGAGCTATTACTGAAATAACTTTTTTCCTTCCAGTTTTATTGAGATGTAATTGATGTACAGCAGTGTATAAGTTTAAGGTGTACAGCATAATGATTTGACTTACATGCATCATGAAATAATGACCATGATAAGTCTAGTGAACATCTGTCATCTCATATGAGAACCTGCCTGCTATGTAGGAGTCGCAGGTTTGATGCCTGGGTCGGAAAGATCCCTTGGAGGAGGGAGTGGCAACCCACTCCAGTATTCTTGCCGGGAAAATCCCGTGGACAGACAGCCAGGCAGGCTACACTCCATGGGGTTGCGAAAGAGTTGGGCATGACCTAGTGACTAAACAATACTCATCTTATATAGATATGAAACTAAAGAAATAGAAGACAATGTTTTTTCCTTGCGATGAGTAGTCCCATTTAAAAAATTTTGCTGTGTTCCCCTTACCTGAGGAGACATCTCCAATAAAATATTACCAAGGCCAATGTCAAAGAGTTTACTGCTTATATTTTCTTCTAGAAGTTTTATGGTTTCAGTTCGATTGTTTAGTAACATATTGGTTAGACTCAATGTGTTTGTGGGTTTTTTGTGTGTTTTTTTTGTAGTTGATTTTTAGTCTCATGGTGTTGTGGTTGAAAAAGATTCTTGATATGATTTCAGTTTTCTTAAGTTTACTGACTTTTTGTATTCCATCATGTGTCTATCATGTCACAATATTCCATTTGCACTTGAAAAGAATGAATATCCTGCTTTGGGATGAAATATTCTATATTATATAGAATGTTCCTTTGGTCTAATAAATTGCCAAAGGCTGTTGTTTACTTACTGAGTTTCTCTCTGAATGTCTTGTCCATTGATGTACATGGGGTGTTAAAGTCCCCTACTATCATTGTGCTACTGTTAATTTCTCCCTTTATGTCTGTTAATGTTTGCTTCCTTTAGGTGCCTGTATCTTTTAAAATGAATATCTTAAAATATTATCATAACATCTGAAGAAATTAACAAAAATTATTTAATATCATTCATATAATATTCATTTCTAAGTTTTCCAACTAACAATTTTTTTTTCCAAACCAAGCTCTGATCAGATTCATGCATTATATTTGGTTGTTACATTTAAAAATTTTCTCATATTCTAAACTAATCCCCCTTGTTTTCTTATTAGTTTGACTTTTTTGAGAGAGGGAGAGAGAGGTGATGTCAGGCTAGATGACTTATAGAAAGTTCCCATTATGGAATATGATATTTACTTTTGAGGAAGCCTATGTGGCAGGGCTTCCCAGGTGGCGCTAGTGGTAACAACAACAAAAAAAAAACCTCGCCTATCAATGCTGGAGACAAAAGAGATGCAGGTTGATTCCTGGGTGGGGAAGATCCCCTGGAGAAGGGAATGGCTACCCACTCCAGTATTCTTGCCTGGAGAATCTCATGGACAGAGGAGCCTGGCGGGTTATGGTCCATAGAGTCTCACAGAGTTGAATACAACTGAAGCAATTTAGCATAGCAGCATAGTTGTCTTATGGAACATTCATTATTCTTGATTTTCCTGATTACTTCTTACTGTGTAATATAACTTGTTCTTTTATCTTCTGAAGGCAGTTCTGAAGTCTTAATTGGGTTTAA
Organism: Muntiacus reevesi; assembly: GCF_963930625.1. Taxonomy (NCBI): domain Eukaryota; kingdom Metazoa; phylum Chordata; class Mammalia; order Artiodactyla; family Cervidae; genus Muntiacus; species Muntiacus reevesi. The sequence goes on along the minus strand of NC_089249.1, from coordinate 45,357,471 downwards.
ACTAAACTTTTGGTAAAAATATTTGGTTAAAAAGATAGATAACGTTGGGAACCTCAAATATATCACTTCAGGAGGTACATAATACCAGGTTGTCCCATTATTAATGATGGTGAGTTTGATTACTTAGTTAGGGTGATGGCAGACTTATTTCTCCAGTGGTAAGATGTCTCATTTTTTTTTAATTAACGAGTAATTTGGAGTGACGCTTTGACACCGAGCACAAGGACTCATTCTCCAATTAAACCTAGTGGTTTTAATGTCCATTTGCTTGAGGAAATGACACATGATCCTTTGATGGAGCTATTTGAAACATTTTTTAAAAATTATTTTGCACTGCTTGAAAGTAAGATTCTTGCCCACTGGCGTTCAGAAAGTAGAGGAGGAGGCTAGGAGATAGTTGGCTCCCAAGAAGAGGTTCAAATATGAGGGAGTCTCCAGAGAATGAGATGGTGGATAGCATCACCATGATTTGATGGACATGAATCTGAGCAAACTCCGGGAGACAGTGAAGGAAGAGGGAGCCTTAAGTCTTGCGGTCCATGGGGTCGCAAAGAGTCGGACACAAGTTAGCAACTGAACAGCAACCTGCACCACCAGATGCTGATACTTTCTTTTAGGACATGTTGTGGAGCATTGAAGGATGCTGAGGGTCAGAAGTTTCATTTCTTCAAAGTTTTTGGAGACTGGCAGTTCCTTTAGGAAAGCTCTTCTTTCTCCTTTCCCAACCAACAAGTCTTTGCCCCGTTGTCACTCTTACCAAGGTGCAAAAGAGCCATTTTAGAAAGGAAGGGGTAGGCAACAGAGAGAGAGGCCTTTGTGAACTTTTTGCTTTCAGCAAGCCTACCCTGATTGCTAGCGCTGCTTTAACCCTTATTATCTGGTTTTCCTTTTCAGTACTCCATTGTGGAACTGCAGGTAAGTAGAAGTTTCTTTCTTTTTTTTTTTTTTTTTTTTTTTTAGAAGTTTCTTTCTTTTTTGCTGTCCTCTGTGGAGAAGGTGGTTGGTGCTAAGCCCCAAAGCCAGCAACAACCGTGGGATCTTGGCTCAGAGCCTGAGGCTTTGCACCGATTCCACCTAAGCTGTGCCTGTTCTTTTGCCTCTGCCCAGCCCGCCCCTCAACCTCTGTAAATAAGGACAGCAACCTCTATCGTGACGAACCTCCCTATTCTGATTCCTGCAACTTCTCTCCCTATTCTGATTCCTGCAACTTCTCCAACCAACCAGAGCTTGGTTCGGTACTCCTCTTAGTCTTTGGGATGGCTAATATCACAGACACTCAGTCACTGAGCATGACAAGGATACCTGTGAGAAGTGTTAAGAAAGAGGCAATTCCTCACAGTAGCCCCTCCATTTTTCCATCAAATTACCTCTCTTTCAGGTATCTTACAGTCAGTCCTTCAAAGTTACCTGTCTTAAGGGACCAAGCATTAGCCTTCTTTGTAAAGAACATCTTACATAAAGCATGTTATCCTGGATAACATTCTGAAACTGGATAACATTTCAAAGAACCTAGTCTAACTATTTGAATCCACCAAGGACCCTTTTCTTCCTGGACGCAGACCACAGGCGTCATGAACAGTGGGTGGGATTCTTTACCTGCTTTTTGCTTCTTTACCTGCTTTCTGCAGTGCAGGGTGGGAATCAAAGAGGCAGGCATGTCATGAGATTTCTTTTTCTTGGGTGCAGGATCCAAATAACAATAGGATTGCTCAGTGGCTGAACGTGGTGCCTAACCAAGGCATCGTAGACCTGTCCTTCCAGCTAGCACCAGAGGCAACGCTGGGCACCTATAGTGTGGCTGTGGCTGATGGCAAAACGTTTGGTACCTTCAGTGTGGAAGAATATGGTAGGTGGGAGAATTAGTAGGTCAGAGTGTTGAACATGATCTTGTGTAAAAACAAGCAAAGGTCAAGTGAAACTTACCATGGAACTAGGTCAAAGATGGCAGAAGATTTTACTTCCAGTGGAGCCTCATCACCAATCCAATGGACATGAGCTTGGGTGAACTCTGGGAGATCATGAGGGACAGGGAAGCCTGGCGTACTGCAGTCCATGGGGTTGCAAAGAGTCAGACAAGACTTGGTGACTGAACAACAACAATAATATACACTAAAAAAAAAAATAAATAAATAATATACACTCATTGTAACACATTAGCATAAGCTAAGTGATACACCCACTAGTGCCATGACAACTCCCAGGCTGATCATCAGAGATAAGAAAGTGGGCTGTGAACCAGCCTAGAAATCTCCATCTCTTCCCCCAAATAGTTGGATTACTCTTTCCGCTCATTAGCCTATGAAATTTTTGCTGTTGTTTAGTTGCTAAGTCATGTCCAACTATTTGGTGACCCCGTGGACTGTAGCCCTCCAGGCTCCTCTGTTGGTGGGATTTCCCAGGTAAGAATACTGGAGTGGGTTGCCATTTCTTTCTTCAGGGGATCTTCCTGACCAAGGGGTCAAACCAGCATCTCCTGCATTGGTAGGTGGATTCTTTACTGCTGAGCCAGCAGGGAAGCCCAGCCTATGAAATTACCCAGCCCATACAAACTAACCATCCCGTATTTTCATGCCTCTCCCTTTCTGAGATGGCCCACACTCTGTCTGTGGTGTGTGTTTCTCTTTAAATAAATCTAATTCTTACCTTTAAAAAAAGGGATTATTTATTCATGTTAGTGCTAAATCAGTAACTTTGGTTGGATTTTACCTTAATAATGCACCATTAGCTGGGCTTCCCTGGTGGCCCTAGTGGTAAAGAATCCACCTACCAATGCAGGAGTTCCGGGTTTCATCCCTGGATCAGGAAGATCTCCTGAAGTAGGAAATGGTACCCCACTCCAGTTTATTCTTGCCTGGAAAATTCCAAGGACAGAGAAGTCTACAGTCCATGGGGCTGCAAAGAGTTGAATGTGATTGAGCAATTTAATTAGATAATTAATTATCACTGTTTTGTACCCCTCTGTTCACTACCTGTGTAGTCAAACTTTCTTCCTCTTCATTTTCCATCTCTTCACTCTTTCCAGTGCTGCCTAAGTTTAAGCTGGAAGTGGTGGAACCCAAACAGTTATCTGTGGCAGAAGACTCTTTCTTAGTAAAAGTTTGTTGTAGGTAAGAATAAAGTTCTGGATCCACTGAAGATGAAAGCTATATTGAGAGATGTTGTGATCGAGTATTATGGGGAGAGGATTATGGAGGTAGTGGTTAAATCTTGTGATGTTTTATGTGGCTCAGAGTCACAAGTTCCGCAAAAACATACTTTCTTTTTAAATTGTTTTTTATGTGGACCATTTTTTAAAAAGTCTTTATTGACATCTGTTACAATATTGCTTCTGTTTTATGTTTTGGTTTTTTGGCCATGAGGCATGTGGGATCTTAATTCCCAGACCAGGGATTGAACCTGCACCCTCTGCATCAGAAGGTGAAGTCTTAACCACTGAACCTCCAGGGAAATCCCAGGGACACATTATCTAGTTGCATTTTTGTGCTTCTTTTCCTCTGCTTTCTCAGCTGGCATTATTGGTTTAGAGCCTACTGTGTGTAGAGCACAGCATTGAATCCCATGGGAAGTAGGAGTAAGGAAAAAGGAAGACACTGCTGTCCTTTGGGTGACTTTTATTGTGCAATGGCAATACTCTAAAGCTTTAAGTAAAGCAGAGATGCGAATGAGAGCTGGAGAAAGGTGGGACTGTCAGAGCGCTTTCCGAGACGGGCATGTGAAAGAAAGGAACAGTGTTTAGGGGAGGAGGGCCTGGCTCACAGGTGGACTTGCCTCACTCTGACTCCTCATGCTTTTCGGGGTTAGGTACACCTACGGAAAGCCCATGCAAGGAGTAGCGCACGTATCGGTGTGTCAAAAGCCATATATTTACCGGTATCTGGATCCAGAACGGGAACATTTACCTGACAGATGCAAGAATGTCTCTGGACAGGTGAGTAAAACAGGATGTAGAAAAGGAAACTTCTTCCTATGTCTTAAAGAGTAAGTATGTAGGTACCAATATAGAAAGGTGGTTAAAAACACCCAACGTAGAAATAATTTCATGTGATTAGTAACCCAGTTCTAAAGAACACAGAAGTCTTTTACCCCCCAAAGATAAAGCTCTTTTAGAATCTGCCTTGGGATCAAGAGATTAACCTAAACCTTTAGAAGATAACAATTTTTCTGTTCTGAAGGTGGTTCTTTCCTCCTTCTCATATCTTGGAACTTCCAAGTCATGTATGGGTGTATGCTTCATGTTGTGGAATACTTTTTCTATTTTAAAGATGGAGAAACTGGGAATTCCCTGGAGGTGTAGTGGTTAGGACTCCATGCTTTCATTGCCAAAGGCCCAGGTTTAATCTCTGGTTGGGGAACTAAGATCTCGTAAGCTATGTGGGACCAAAAAAAAAAAAAAAATTGAGAAACTGAAGTATAGAGTTAAGAAACTATTTTCTTCTACAGGACATCATGAGTTAGAAGTAGAGATTAGGGTCTTCCCTGGTGGTCCAGTGGTTAAGAATTTGCCTTCTGATGCAGAGTATGTGGCTTCAATCCCTGATCAGGGAACTAAAGATTCCAAGTGCTGCTCAGCAGCTAAGCCTGGGAGCCATAACTAGTGAATCCTGCACCACGACTAGAGAGCCCATGTGCCCTAGAGCCTGTAAACCCAAACAGATAGCCTGTGCACTGCAATGGAAGATCTCCCGTGTCACACCTAAGACCAATGCAGCCAAGTAAATAAATAAATTAAAAAAGAAGTAGAGATTAGGTTATTCACCCTCTTTCTTCCTCTCTCTCTCTGATTGCCTCACTAGATTGACAAAGCAGGATGCATCTCAACTTCTGTGGCCATGTCTATGTTCAACCTCACTGGGTATTTTTACAGACAAGACATCAATATCATGGCTACTGTGGTGGAGGAAGGGACAGGTAAGTGGGATGCTCCTTGGTTCATTAAGAAAAGGGAAAGGGAAAGAATTGTCTAAGAGAGAGACCCTGTATAGTCAAAGCTATGGTTTTTCCAGTAGTCATGTATGAATGTGAGAGTTGGACCATAAACAAGGCTGAGACCCAAAGAATTGATGATTTCAAATGGTGGTGCTGGAGAAGACTCTTAAGAGTCCCTTGGACTGCAAGGAGATCAAACCAGTCGATCCTAAAGGAAATCAACCTTGAATATTCATTGAAAGGACTGATGCTGAAGCTGCAACACTTTTGCCACCTGATTCAAAGAACCAACTCATTGGAAAAGACCCTGATGCTGGGAAAGATTGAAGGCAGGAGGAGAAGGGGGTTGACAGGATGAGATGGTTGGATGGCATCACTTGCTCAAATGGACATGAGTTTGAGCAAACTCCCGGCGTTAGTGAAGGACAGGGAAGCTTGGCGTGCTGCAGTCTATGGGGTCGCAAAGAGTCGGACATGCTGTTGAACAAGACTTGCCTTCATCAGTGCTTAGAAGGGGCTCCGTTCTAAGTTCACAGTCAATGGGAAATGTCAGACTTCATCTGCCATCCATTCTCTATTTCCCCAAAAGTTTGGGAAGGAGGCGTTGGTTTAGATCTTTGGTCAGAATGATATTCATCTTCTCACTTCCTGTGGCACCATCCTTTCAGGTAGTCTTATGTTAAACATGAAGATGAGGATGCTAGGTATTTAGATCATCATACATCTGGTTTCCCTCCGTAGGAGTAGAGGCCAACACCACTCAGGATATATACATTTCTTCACAAATGGGATCCATGACCTTCGAAGACACCAATGATTATTATTACCCCAATTTCCCCTTCAGTGGAAAGGTATGTTGAAACTCATCTCTGCTCAGACAGAAAATGCTTAACCACCCTGTCAACTCCTTCCTGAACACATATTAACTTAGCATTTTTCTAAGTACTCTGTATGTATTCACTTTAATCTGTACAACAATCCTGAGTTAGACCTTATTATTGGCCCCATTTTGCAGACAAAAAGGCTGAGACACAGAGAGATTAGTGAGGTTAGGTGATTTTCCCAAGGTTATACATCTCATAAGTGGTAATTATGGTCAGAGCTAGGCAGCCTGCCTCTAGAGCAACAGTCCCCAACCTTTTTCACACCAGGGACTGCTTTTGTGGAAGATGTGTGTGTGTGTGTGTTGCGGGGGGGGGGATGGTTTTAGGATGATTCAAGTGCATTACATTTATTGTGCACTTTGTTTCTATTATTAGTACATCAGCTCTACTTCAGATCAGCAGGCATTAGATCCTGGAGGTTGGAGACCCCTGCTCTAGAGTATATGCTTAATTCCTAGCACTGTGTGTCCTTAATCTCACATGAGATGTGCCTTAAATACTAATGTGACTTCAATGCCCCTCCCAATGCCAGGGGTTCACCTCCTCCTGTGTCAATCTTTGAATTTTAGAGCTGCAAGTTACCTGGTGAGATCATTTAGTCTGAGTTTCTGCATCTAGGCAAGGTTAATATCAAACTTCCTGCCACAGAGAGCCACTTATGGCTCCTTAAGCATCGTCTTTAGAGATTTAAAAAAAAAATGGTAGTGTCTTCTCTCGGATTCCTAGCATTCCACCCCTCTCTCTATCGTCTTCACTTCCCAAATAACTGTTGAACACCATACTATTGTACATATTCAGATCCGTTATTCCTTGGTCATCTCTTCTTTAGACCAAGAGTAGATCCAGATTGTCTTAGAGCCTCAGGATTATACAATTTAGGAGTGGAAGGGGATGCTCTGTAGGAAAATGAAAGCAAAAAAATATACAGAGCTTTGGCAGGGGTGGGGTGGGGGGTATGAAAATGAGGGGCCCTGATGTTTCCTAAGCCAGGCGGCAAATCTACTTCTTTTTTTGTTCATTCACTTGTTTTTTTTAACATTTTATTTTGTAATTGGGGTATAGCTGATTAAAAGTGTTGTGATAATTTCAGGTGAACTGCAGAGGGACTCAGGCATACACACACATGTATCCATTCTCCCCCAAAGCCCCTTCCCATCCCATTATGCTGCCATATAACATCGAATAGAGTTCTCTGTGCTATACAGTAGGTTCTTGTTGGTTATCCATTTTAAATATAGCAGAGTGTACATGTCCATTCCAAACTCCCTAACTATTCCTTCCCCGCCACAACCTTAAGTTGTGAGCCTCTAAGTCTGTGAGCCACTGTTTTGTAAGTAGCTCATTGTATCATTTCCTTTTAGATTCCACATATAAGGGATGTTGTATGATATCTCTCCTGCTCTGTCTGACTTACTTTACTCAGTTTGACAATATCCAGGTCCATCCTAGGTGTGGCAAGTCTTCTTCTGCTTCAGGTCAAGCTGCTTCTGTGTGTTTCTCGCTTCCTCGTAGATCCTCATTTCCAACCCCCTGCATTACATTTACCTTCTTCTGGACTCTTTCCTGAAATGTCTTCTTAGAATTTCGAACCTACTCCAAACCTGACTGTAATGACCTTCACCCCTCAGATAAGAGTTAAGGGCCACGATGGCTCCCTCCTCCAGTATCATTCAGTGTATCTGGTGATTCATGGAGAAAATGGAAACGTCAACCAGATCCTTACTACTGACAACAACGGCCTCGCTGCCTTCAATCTAGACACGGCCAATTGGAACGGGAAAAGCATTTCTCTGGAGGTAAGCACTGGGAGTCCCCCTTTCCAGCACAGAAGACTGTCTGAAGGAAAACTTCAGAATTTCCTTGTTTCTCTCTCTGCCCTCCTGGTAAGTCCTTCACCCCACTTACTCACCAGTTCTGCCCTCCCCTCGACAGAAAGTTTTTCTTTTAGACACCACCATTTTAAATTCTGATCAAATAAATGACCCTTCAGATTAAAAAAAAAGATTGCTATTTCTATTAATTCATATAACTTAACTGCCTCTCCATCTGGTTCTCTATTTGAAATCAGATTAGGGAGGAAAAAATGGTTTAGAATCATCTTCTTCCTCCTACTCCCCCTTTCCTTCTTCTTATTACTCATAAAAATAGCAAAGAGAATTCTAGATTTTGCACAACTTGGAAGATTATTTGTACCAGTTATCAATTGCTGCTTTATAAACAACTTCAGGGTAATTCCCTGGCTATTCCATGGTTAGGATGTGCTTTCACTGCTGAGGGTGACGGGCTCAATCCCTGATCGGGGAACTAAGAAACCAAAACAAAAAAACAAACTATAGAACTTCAGTGTTACACAATAGGAAGTATTTACTGGTCTTGTATCTGGGTAGTCTGATGGCAGTTCTGCCCATCTTCATGGAGTTCCTTATGTCTGTGGACCAGTTGACTGTAGGCTTGCACTCCACATGTCTCATGATCCGCTGAGACAGTCCAGGTATACCAATAGTTAAGTGGGTAAAGAGTCCACCTGCAATGCAGAAGACACAGGAGATGTAGGTTCGATCCCTGGGTCGGGAAGATTCCCCTGGAAGAGGATATAGCAATCCACTTCAGTATTCTCACCTGAAAAATTCCATGGACAGAGAAGCCTGGTGGGCTACAGTCCACAGGGTCTCAAAGAGTCGGACACGACTGAGTGACTAAACACGTACCTATTCTCATGGCAATGAAGAGATGCAAAAGCGAAAGACATGCAAGGACTTTTCTGAGCCTCTACTTATCTTACATATTTGAATATCCATTCCCCAAAACAAATCACTGGTGAGTCCACAGTTAGACCAAAAGGGTCTAAGATTCCTTGGTAGAGGTTGATGCTATGGGGAAGGAGGAAGAACTGTAGCCCATAATGCAATCATTCAGCTACACTGCTCAAGCAAATACATACTATTTCTGTTGTGACTAATTTGCCTATTTCTGTACTTTAAGCATCACTCAATCACTCCTTCTTAGAAATGATTATTTTCAGTCTTTTTTTGTATGTGTGACTGTCCTGTGGGATCTAGTTCCTTGACCGGGGATCAGACCCATGCCCCCTTCACTGGAAGCATGAAATCTTAACCACTGAAACAGCAGGGAAGCCTGATATTGATTTATTTATTTTCAGCCTTATTATCCTCTGTATCTAGTTTTCTTATCTCTGAGATTCATTCTTTAATCTCTTAGTCAAACTTGTCTCTCCTTTGCATCAGTGTGTGAAGGTATATCATCCACAATTTTCTATTACCTGACAGCTATAATTCAGACCTTTCTTTACACCCTGACATACCAAAATGTTGCTGCAAGTAGCCACTCTTATGGAATCCTCAAACATTCTTGGTAGGACCTCTAGCGAAATATCTACATGCCACTCTTAGGCAGTACAGATTTGAGAATCACAACAGCCCTACCGGGTTGATATAGTTGGGGTACAAGCCTTTAAAGGTCTTTTTTTCCCTCCCTCTCTCTCTTTCTCAGGGCAGGTTCCAATTGGAAGAAACATATGATCCAAAAAAAGTGCCTGGTTACTACCAAAATGCCTACCTGCACCTACAGCCCTTCTACAACACGACTCGCAGCTTCCTTGGCATCCGCCGATTGAGTGGCATCTTGGAATGTGGCCAGCCCCAGGAAGTGCTGGTGGATTACTACATTGATCCGGCTGATGCAAAGCCTGACCAGGAAATCACCTTCTCCTACTATGTGAGACTGGGAGATGAGGGGTGGAAGGAAAGGGAATAAGGACAGTGAGTCAGAGCAAGTGAACAGTCTGGATAGAGATATAAGACAGGACTTCCCTGGTGGTCCAGCGGTTAAACCTGCTCTGCCAATGCAGGGAGCACAGGTTCAGTCCCTGGGTGGGGAACTAAGATCCCACAGGCCGTGCAGTACTGCCAAGAGTTTTTTAGAAAGCTGTAATGCAAGCCATATAGGTAATTTCTAAATCTTTAAAAGCCACATTAAAAAATTAAAAGAACCGGGGAAACTAACTTTTAAAGGAAATTTTATCCAACCCAACATGTGATCATTTCCACATGAAATCAACTAAAAAATCATTAATAAATATTTTACATTTTTTTGTTTCAACTGTGTGGCAAAGTATGCAGTAGAAACTCAAAGTATGTATTTTATACTTAAAGGAGTTTAGACAAATAACATTTTAAGGGCTCCAGGAATCACATGTGCCCAGTGGCTACTGTGTTGCTATAGGTATAGAAGATGGTAATAAGGAGATTTTGAACAGGAGTCCAGGGAAATTGTGTGAGGAAATAAAACTAGGAATTAATGAGAAAATGTTGCTGACAAGGGCTGAAAGGAAGCTGGGTGGGAGGGTGGGATGGAGACTGAGGAGAGGATGGGGACTCAGAATAAATTTCCTTATGTGTTTCATTGGTCAGTGTTTTAAAATAAATAATACAGGGTTAACTTTGATAGCAACTTTGCTGGAGAAATGTGATTACAACTTGTAGTCAGAAAGAAATGTATAAAGACAAGCAGTTTGGTGCCTTGCCTGGTGGTCCAGTGGTTAAGAATCTGAGCTTCCAATGCAAGGGGCATGGGCTTGATCCCTGGTCAGGAAAGTAAGATCCTGCATGCCCTGCTGTGTGGCCAAAAAACAAACAAACAAACAAACAAACAACAAAAAAAACCCCAAAACCCAAAAAACAAAAAGAAAAACCAAGACTAACAGTTTACTGGTCACCATGAGTCCAATTCCTCAGGAATTCCTCAAGAACTGGACTCACGTGAACCTTGGATTTGATGATCCAGAGTTTTTTTTATTCCCTTATCATCTTCTTAAAGTCTTTGAGAGACTTTCTCCCCCTAAATCATTTCAGTGTCTCCATCAATCTAAAACAATCATCCAAATAACAGAATGAGGAGGGGTGGGTGGGAAATAATAAGGCTGAATTGTAATACTTATAATACATGTACTGAGTTCAGGACAGAAGTGTGGGAGGCTTACGAGAAAAGTGGAATTGGAGCAGATCAGTGTGGACTTGACTGAAGCCTGAGGAGTTGGCCTACTTAGAAACCATTGCACTGAGTTCATTTTCAGGGGAAAGTGAACAGGAAGGGAGAGTTAAAAAGAGATTTCTTGCCAGAGAGTCAAATGTCAGAGGACTCAAGACAGTTCAAGATGTATTCATTTCCACTGAATTCTTTTAAAAAAATTTTATGTATAGTTGATCTACAATGCTGTGTTACTTTCATGTATTCAGTTATACACACACACATATGTATACATATTCTTTTTCAGATTCTTTTCCCGTAGAGATTATTACAGAGTATTGAGTAGAGTTCCCTATGCTGTACAGTAGGTCCTTGTTGGTTATTTATTTTATATATAGTAGTGTGTATATATTAATCCCAAATTCCCAATTTATCCCCACCCCCCCTTTAACTTCCACTGAATTTTGAATTGAGTGATAATTTTTTTAAAGTTGTGAAAACAGAAACAGACTCACAGATATAGGGAACAGACTTGTGGTTGCCAAGAGGGAAGAGACTTGTGAGGGACAGATCGGGTGTTTGGGATTAGCAGATCCAAACTATTATATATAGAATGGATAAACAATGAGGTTCTGTTGTATAGCACAGGGAACTATATCCAATCTCCTGGGATAAACCATAATGGAAAAGAATATTAAAAAGAAATGTATACATGTGTATAACTGAGTCACTCGGCTGTCCAGCAGAGATTGGCATAACATTATAAATCAACTATACTTCAGTAGAAAAAAATGTTTTTTAAAAAAGATTGTTAGGATGAATTTTAGTGGACATTATGTTATAAGTATCATAAAAGAAAAAAACCTAGAGATCTTCAAGAAATGGTGTCAGATATCTATTGTGAAGAATGGTTTCTGCTCTGTTTGGTTCCAAAGCCATGGTGGTCAGTATCTCCTCCCACCCACCCCCTGGTTCTTTGTAGATCCTCAATTGGAGGAAGAGTCATCAGGACTCTGGGTACCACCTGATATTTGACAAACTGAAGGATGCTCCAGAAAGTACTAACCTGGACTCCTGAACTATGAAAGAAGCCTCTCCTTACAGAGAGATGTAAGGATTGGGCCAAGGCTAAACTCCTCTAACTTCTATGTTGTTGATGATTTTTATTTTTTCTCTTCTTTAGTTAATAGGGAAAGGAAATTTGGAGATGGAGGGGCAGAAACACTTGAAGTCTAGGATGAAAGGTGAGTGTTCATGAATCTCTTGGGAGACTTAAACTTTAAGCTTCCAGTTGAATTGGTTTATAATGCTTTGCAGATCTCCTTTGTGGTAGCTTCCTTCTGCTTTTTTGTATATTCATCCTATTAATTTTTGAGAGTTTGATACTGAAACTCCAACTGAAAATCTTCATTTATCTACTTAAAAATAACTGTAATGTATGGTGGAACTCTATGTAACTTTGTTCTGTGTTTTCCAAGTCTCCTGTAAGTTTACACTACATTATATTTGTAATGTCAAATTGTTTTTACATTAATTCAACAAACAAAAAAGAAAGAAAGAAAAAAGAAGAGAGACAAGAAAAAATTTTAAACTTCTAGGAAATAGTTCTTATACTAGAAGCAAGAGCAGGAGTAGCAAGAACAGAACAATAACCACAGATCAGAAAAATGAGAAACAACTTGCCCGTGGTTGGCTCAGGGAGAAGTGCAGACATGGGGCTGGATGTCATTGGTGGGTGAGTGTGTACTCTTGTGCCTGAATATCCCCTCTTCTCTTTCAGGACTGAAAGGCTCCTTCTCTCTCCCACTGATCTTCAACTCCAGATTAGCTCCTGATCCTTCCCTGGTGGTCTATGTTATTTTTCCCAATGGAGGTGTCATAGCAGACAAAATCCAGTTCTCAGTGGAGATGTGCTTTGACAATCAGGTAAAATGGCAGTTAAGGCGGGTGAAGGAAGGTCTGGGACGAGAGAGGGAGCTCGTGTATCCTGGGGGTGGAGGGAGATAAGGCAGGGCCACTGGCGAAGGCAGGGGATAATGTTGAAGCTGGATGTCATGTTCTGTATCTTTAGCATGGTTTGTTGAACTGTCTCTCCTTCTTCTTTTAAAAGGTCTTGCTGGGAAGTCACATGTCCTGTAGACCTATTCCATAAATTCTCTTTCTACTTTCCGTCTTTTAAACTTTCTGTATTATTCTACCATGCTGCTTACTTTTTCCAACTGTATCACAAAACACTGCTTCTAAAGGGCAAGACTTTACAAAGAAAAATCAGTATAAAAGTGAAGGACTTGGGGGGAATTCCCTGGCAGTCCAGCGGTTGAGACCTCATCTTCCAATGCTGGGGGTTTGGGTTCAATTCCTGGTCAAGGTGTTAAGATCCCACATTCTTCATAGTCAAAAAAAAACCAAAATATTAAACAGAAGCAATATTGTAACAAATTCAATAAAGACTTTAAAAATGATCCACGTCAAAAAAAAGAAAAAAAATGACAAAGCGACTCTAAAAAAAAAAATGAAGGAGTGGGCTAGGGACCGCACTTAGGGCATATGGCTGATGGCTGTTTCTCCTCCTCTCCAGCCTGATCTGGTCCCCATGTTGTCCTTTTCTCTTCCCCAGGTTTCCCTTGGCTTCTCACCTTCCCAGCAGCTTCCAGGAGCAGATGTGGACCTACAGCTGCGGGCAGCCCCTGGGTCCCTGTGTGCAGTCCGGGCCGTGGATGAGAGTGTCTTGCTGCTTAGACCAGAGAGCGAACTGAGCAATAGTTCGGTGAGTGGCCTGCTGACATGGCGAGAGGGGCTTGACAGAGAAGACAGACCGGCTGCATCAGGATAAGAGATGGATTCCAGGGAGCAGGAAAGAGAGTCTCAGGGAAACAGTGCATCACACAAGGTGGAGGCAAAGCTGGTATGGACATGAAGGTAGAAATGATGATATGGGAAATTCCTGGAAATCCAGTGTTTAGGACTCAGGGCTTTCACTGCTAGGTCCCAGGTTCAATCCCTGGTCAGGGAACTAAGATCCTGCAAGCTGCTTGGCATGCCCCAGCCCCTGAGAAACACGATATGAGAAAGGCGTGGTTAATATGATCATAGGGATCAGTAAAGATGAAATAGGAGATAAAGATCAGATTATGAGAAAAGATGAACTAGAGGAAGGGGTTTAGGATGGAAGAAATTCTGGAGTAATGAGGACAAAGAATACAAGGATAGTAAACTGTGCCCACAGAATCTGAGAGAAGTGATTTCACTGTGTCAATATTTCATTTGCTTAAGAAAAAAAGATTAATTTCCTTTCCTGTCTTTTCTCAGGTCTATAGGATGTTCCCATTCTGGTACAGTCACTACCCCTCTCAGGTGGCTGAATACGACGAGTGTCCAGGGTTTGACCGATGGAACATTCCGCAGCCTCTCATTGAGCCAGTACCTGAGGAGCGTTGGAACAAGCGTTTTGTCATGTGGAGGCCTTGGAGCTCTGAAAAAACAGACCTTTTCAGTCTTTTCCAGGTGGATGTTCTTACCCATTCTGTTCTCATAGAAACAATGGTGGTGGGAGGGGGAAAGGAAAGTCCCTATTGACAAAAGCATGTGGGCTCAGGTGGGCAATGACAGGGGCAAAATCTTGAAAGAAACTTCTGGTGGGCAAGGAGCCTCTCTTGGTTCTGATGCTTGAAGAAGTTTCCCACGTGTGAAGCTATACACCTATCCTCTCTCTGGGGTCTGCAAACATTGACTTCCATGGGATCTATACAGAAGGAAACACACACACACACACACACACACACACACACACACACACACACACAGAGAAAGGTAGACCAGAAGTCTCCTACTATTATGAAAGATTTTGCATTTATTTTATTAGCAAAGGTTTGGGATGCTTTGGCCCATGTCTGACCATTGGGTCTCTGAGGTCAGGAAGCAGGTCTTGTTCATCCTTTGTGTTCTCTCTAATACTTTATCCTTCAGTATATTTTTGAGCCTGATCCACTCAATATATCTTTATTGAATTGATCAAGCTGATATGGTCTCTTCCTTCAGAAAATTCATCTCAAATCAAATAATAAGGATACAGTGACTAATATTCAGGAGAAGTATTAAACATATCAAACAATGAAGTAAGTGGAATACTACTATTTAGCCAAAAAAAAGAACAAAATCTTGTCACTTGCAACAACCTGGGTGGACCATGAGGGCATTATGCTAAGTGAAATAAGTCAGATGGAGAAAGACAAACATTGTATGATCTCACTTATATGTGGAATTTGAAAACAACAGTTATTTAGTTGCTCAGTCATGTCCAACTCTTTTATGACCCCATGGACTATAGCCCAACAGGCTCTTCTGTCATGGGATTTCCCAGGCAAGAATGCTAAAGTGGGATGCCATTTCCTTCTCCAGGGTATCTTCCTGACCCAGGGATCAAACTCAAGGCTCCTGTGTTGCAGGTGGATTCTTTACCTCTGAGCCCCTGGGGAAGCCCAGTGATACTGTGTAGCATACTTGAAAAGTTGCTAAGAGAATAGATCTTAAAAGTCCTCATCACAAGAAAATAATTTTTTGTAATTATATATGGTGATGGATGTTAATTAGACTTATTGTAATGGTCATTCTGCAAAAACGTATGCATGTGTGTATATATACATATGCATAATACATACATATATATGTATATAAATACAATGAAATAAGTTTCATTGTGAGACTTTCATGCTGGCTGAAGTAGAAGTGAACCAGTCTTGGTGGTTGAGTATGGGTCTCGCAATTAATAGGCAAAGAATGTGTTGGTTCAACCCTTTGAGGGTGAAATTTCTAGGCAGTAGCCCTTGTAGTAAAGGAGAGGACCCCCTCTAACACTTCATTCTCTGGTCCCTTTGGTGCCTATCAGAACGTGGGCCTGAAAATACTGTCCAATGCCAAAATCAAGAGGCCAATAGATTGCAGTCACCAGAATTTAGGACACAGCTTGATGATGGCTGGAGGTAAGCTGCCTCTGATTCACTGGAATATTTAGAATCACAGAACTCTGATGAGAGCTCCCTCTTTGCCTCCTCTTCTTGCCCTGAGCCTCTAGCCAGGATGATAATGGATTGTGGGTTATAGATGCAGGTAGTTTCCCCAAGGATTTCACTCTCTATGGGGAAGGCTTTTGAAGCCTTAAGTTCTTATCTATTCATTCCCCGACCAAACGTCCCCACCTGTCACTTTCCCCAATAGCCTTGTGACCAGTCAGTTCCTCAGCGGTCCTTCCTCCTCATCTATGAATTGCATGTTCTCTGCTTCCCTCTGAATGTCTTGCTAGTAGTCCGTCTACTTTGACTTATCTCGTGACATAAGTCTTCTGCTTTTTCCCTTATTCCTTAGAGACGAATGATATTCGTACAACGGCTTTCAGGCCAGCTCCATTAGTTCAGCCGGAAGATTCTCAGGTTCGCCAGTACTTCCCAGAGACTTGGCTGTGGGATCTGTTTCCTGTTGGGTAAGTGATACCTCAAAGGTATAACAAGATTATATATACAGTGTGGAGTCAGGAGGGAACCCAGACTCAGATAATTTTTAAAAATTAATTAATTTGACTGTACTGGGTCTTATTGTGGCATGTGGGCCCTTTAGTTGCAACATGTGGGATCTAGTTCCCTGACCAGGAATCAAACCCAGACCACCTGCATTGCAAGCTAGACTCTTAGCCACTGAACCACCAGGGAAATCCCAGACTCAAATAATTTCTTTTTTTTTTTTTTTTTCATTTATTTTTATTAGTTGGAAGCTAATTACTTTACAATATTGAAGTGGGTTTTGTCATACATTGACATGAATCAGTCATGGAGTTACATGTATTCCCCATCCCGATCCCCCCCTCCCACCTCCCTCTCCACCCGATTCCTCTGGGTCTTCCCAGTGCACCAGGTCCGAGCACTTGTTTCATGCATACAACCTGGGCTGGTGATCTGTTTCACTATAGATAATATACATGTTTCGATGCTGTTCTTTCGAAACATCCTACCCTCGCCTTCTCCCACAGAGTCCAAAAGTCTGTTCTGTACATCTGTGTCTCTTTTTCTGTTTTGCATATAGAGTTATCATTACCCTCTTTCTAAATTCCATATATATTTGTTAGTATGCTGTAATGTTCTTTATCTTTCTGGTTTACTTCACTCTGTATAATGGGCTCCAGTTTCATCCATCTCATTAGAACTGATTCAAATGAATTCTGTTTAATGGCTGAGTAGTATTCCATGGTGTATATGTACCACAGCTTCCTTATCCATTCATCTGCTGATGGGCATCTAGGTTGCTTCCATGTCCTGGCTATTATAAACAGTGCTGTGATGAACATCGGGGTGCACGTGTCTCTTCCAGATATGGTTTCCTCAGTGTGTATGCCCAGAAGTGGGATTGCTGGGTCATATGGCTGTTCTATTTCCAGTTTTTTAAGAAATCTCCACACTGTTTTCCATAGTGGCTGTACTAGTTTGCATTCCCACCAACAGTGTAAGAGGGTTCCCTTTTCTCCACACCCTCTCCAGCATTTATTGCTTGTAGACTTTTGGATAGCAGCCATCCTGACTGGCGTGTAATGGTACCTCATTGTGGTTTTGATTTGCATTTCTCTGATAATGAGTGATGTTGAGCATCTTTTCATGTGTTTGTTAGCCATCTGTATGTCTTCTTTGGAGAAATGTCTGTTTAGTTTTTTGGCCCATTTTTTGATTGGGTCATTTATTTTTCTGGAATTGAGCTTCAGGAGTTGCTTGTATATTTTTGAGATTAATCCTTTGTCTGTTTCTTCATTTGCTATTATTTTCTCCCAATCTGAGGGCTGTCTTTTCACTTTGCTTATAGTTTCCTTTGTTGTGCAAAAGCTTTTAAGTTTCATTAGGTCCCATTTGTTTATTTTTGCTTTTATTTCCAATATTCTGGGAGGTGGGTCATAGAGGATCCTGCTGTGATTCATGTCGGAGAGTGTTTTGCCTATGTTTTCCTCTAGGAGTTTTATAGTTTCTGGTCTTACATTTAAATCTTTAATCCATTTTGAGTTTATTTTTGTGTATGGTGTTAGAAAGTGTTCTAGTTTCATTCTTTTACAAGTGGTTGACCAGTTTACCCAGCACCACATGTTAAAGAGGTTGTCGTTTTTCCATTGTATATCCTTGCCTCCTTTGTCGAAGATAAGGTGTCCATGGGTTCGTGGATTTATCTCTAGGCTTTCTATTCTGTTCCATTGATCTATATTTCTGTCTTTGTGCCAGTACTATACTGTCTTGATGACCGTGGCTTTGTAGTAGAGTCTGAAGTCAGGCAGGTTGATTCCTCCAGTTCCATTCTTCTTTCTCAAGATTACTTTGGCTATTTGAGGTTTTTTATATTTCCATACAAATTATGAAATTATTTGTTCTAGTTCTGTGAAAAATACCGTTGGTAGCTTGATAGGGATTGCATTGAATCTATAGCTTGCTTTGGGTAGAATAGCCATTTTGACAATATTGATTCTTCCAATCCATGAACATGGTATGTTTCTCCATCTGTTTGTGTCCTCTTTGATTTCTTTCATCAGTGTTTTATAGTTTTCTCAAATAATTTCTAATGAGCCTAAGTTTCAAGCCAGAGAATAGCAAGGAAAGATAAGAAAACCTCTTTAAGTGAACAATGCAGAGAAATGGAGGAAAGCAATAGAATGGGAAAGACTAGAGATCTCCTCAAGAAAATTGGAGATACCAAGGGAACATTTCATGCAAAGATGGGTTCAATAAAGGACAGAAATAGCGAGGACCTAACAGAAGCAGAAGAGCTTAAGCAGAGGTGGCAAGAATACACAGAAGTCTCAAGCCAAGATGGTTTAATGGAAATATGAGAACATTTTTCTTTCCCTGGATCCTTAAACAATTGTATACAATCATTCAAAACAAATCCACACATCTTCACATTTGCACAGTGCAGACAGGGCGGGGCCACACCAACAGAAAGGCACATCTTGATGTTAGTTTAGTTTGTGCTCACTCTTTTCCTGCTTGTTCTGACAAACCATAAGGATGCGTATTCTCACAGATTCGAAGGGCACTGGGCTGTCTTACAGATATGTTTACACGCATACTGCCTCCCCCAATCCTCAGACACATGCTTTTCCCATACTTGTACAGCCTCACTTGAAGACTCACACTCTGAGATTCACTTAGGCTTCCAGTCCAAGTGCTTTCCCCCCACCCCCATGCAAAAGAGCAACAAAATAGTCACTTCTGCAGGCGAATTTATAGCTGAATTCCTGCGTCCTCACAGCTACTCGGGGGAGGAGTCTGTCCACATCACGATTCCTGACACCATCACCACGTGGAAGGCCATGACTTTTTGCACCTCCCCGTCCAAGGGTTTCGGCCTCTCACCCACTGTTGGAGTGACTGCCTTCAAGCCGTTCTTTGTTGATCTGACGCTCCCGTACTCAGTGGTTCGCGGTGAATCCTTCCGTCTGACTGCCACCATCTTCAATTACCTGAAGAAGTGCATCAGGGTAAGAGCTGGGGATGTAGGAAGCAGGTATCAAGCCCCTACACTGGAGGCATATGCATCTCCCCAGAGAAAAAGATGAGACATCAGTGTCTTGGCCCTCCCGTCTTCCTGACCTTCTGTGTATTGTCTCCTTTACTCATATCCTTTATTATTTTTTAAAACTTATTTTAGTTAATTGATTTATTGTGGCTGTGCTGGGTCTTTGTTCCCACGTGGGCTCTCTCTGGGAGGCTTTCTCTAGTTGCAGTGAGTGGGGGCTACTCTTCACTGTGGTGCGCGAGCTGCTCATTATGGTGGCCTCACTCGTTTTGGAGCACAGGCTCCATGCAGGTTTTAGTAGTTGCAGCATGCGGGCTCAGTGGGTGTGGCCCCCGGGCTCTAGAGCACAGGTTTGTGGTACATGAGCTTAGTGGCCCTTCGGCACGTGGGATCTCCCCAGACTAGTGATCGAACCTGTATCTGCTGCATTGGCAGGCGGATTCTTAACTGCTGGACCACCAGGGAAGTCCTACTCATATCCTTTATCTTTCAAATATCCTCTTCAGGTTCAGACTAACCTGGCTAAGTCAGAGGAGTACCGGGTAGAATCACAGACAGACCCTCAGGCCTCCACCTGTCTGTGTGCTGATGAAGCAAAATCCTATCACTGGAACATCACTGCTGTCAAACTGGGTAAGAGCTGGACGTGGCCGGTAGGCAAGGAGAGCATAGAGGTTAGGAATGCTATCCTTTCCTCTACTACATTTGCTTTCTTTTCTCCTTCCTCTTCTGTATATTTGCGTCTATTTTTCGCCCTCTTAAGTCTAGGTTATAAATAAATGAGCAAATATTCTTTGATAGATGACTCCAAATTATACACATCGGACTATTTCAAGTGTGAAAGGGTGAGCTTTTAAAATGTACACCAAGGACTTCCCTGGTGGTTCAGTGGGTAAGGCTCCACACTCCCAATGACCAAGTTCAATCCCTGGTCCGGGAACTAGATCCCACATGCTGCAGCTAAGAGTTGACAGGCCACAACTAAAAAAATATCCCGTGTGTCCCTCCTGTCACAATGAAGAAGATCAAAGATCCCAGGTGCGGCAACTAAGACCCAGTGCAACCAAATAAATAAATATTAAAAAAATATATATTTATGGCAGGACAAGGAATATAGTTTCATGTTACTAGTCAGACACTAACTATGGGCCAGGCATTATCCTAACTGTGTTACATGAATTAACTCATTTAATCATCACAATATGGGCTTTCCTCACGGTGCAGTGGTAAAGAATCCGCCTGCCAGTGCAGGAGACACAAGAGACCCAAGTTCTATCCCTGGGTTGGGAAGATCCCCTGGAGAAGGAAATGGCAACTCACTCTAGTATTCTTGCCTGAAAAATTCCATGGACAGAGGAGCCTGGTGGACTATAGTTCATGGGATCCCAAAGAGTTGACTGGTCGTGTGCACATGTGGGCACACACACACCCACATCCACACCCACCCATACACACACACACACACACAATCATCACAATAATCCTTTCAGATGTCATTTGCTCTCAGATTAAATCCTTGCAACTCAAACTGTAATATTTGGATGAATTAGTGATCTACTGCTGCTTAACAAATTACCCTAAAATTTAGCAGCCTCAAAGAACATTTATTATCACAGTTACTGTAGGTCAGTGATTGGTATGGTTTAGCTGGGTGCCTCTTGCTCAATGCCTCTCATGAAGTTCAGCCAGGGCTGTGTTCTCCTCCAAAGATTTGCCCAGGAGAGAACTTCCGTCTATGGTCATTCCAGAGCCTCCGATCCTCGTGGGCTGTTAGACTGAAGGCTGCAGTTCTCGGCCTCAGGTGTTGGTTGGTGCCCCCCTCTGTTTCCTAACCCATGACTCTTCCCACCAGACTGCCTCCTGACATGACAACTGGCTTCCTCCACAGTGAGTGTCTCAATGGGAAAAGGGAACCCAAGACAGAGCTACAGTCTTTTTTTGACTGTGCTGGATCTTCACTGCAGCCTGCGGACTAAGTTGCTCTGCAGCATGTGGGAACTGATTTCTCCAACCAGGGATCGAACCCACATCTCCTGCACTGGAAGGTGGATTCACAACCACTGGATCACCAAGGAAGACCCTGCAGTCTTTTTTTAATCAATCTCAGAAGTGACATCTTAGTGCTTCTGCTCTAGCCTCTTCTTTAGAAGCAAATCACTAAATCTAGCCCACAAGCAAGGGGAGAAGATGACACAGCAGTGTAAATATCAGGATGCAGGAGTTGTCAGGGCCCCTTTGAGACCACCTACCACACTAGAGCAGCATCAGTGACTCCTGGAAGCTTGTTGGAACTGCAGACTGTGGGCCCCACCCCAGATTCACTGACGCAGAGCTCTTATTGTAACAAGCCAGAGCCTCAGGCGACTTGCATGCATCAAGTTTAAGAAGCAACAGTCTAGTGGGGAAGAGACCTCATTGGTATCTGTGCTAACGGGGCCAATATCTTCCTTTCCCTCCTTTTCTTCTCAGGCCATGTAAACTTCACTATCAGCACAAAGATTCTGGACAGCAATGAACTCTGTGGGGGCCAGAAGGCATATGTTCCCCTAAAGGGTGGGAGTGACACACTCATTAAACCAGTTCTGGTCAAGGTGAGTTTTCTGGAGGTCTAGCTTCGGGGACAAAGGCAGCTACCAAGGGAGGGATGTTCAGCGTGTGTCCGTGTTGCAGTATTCTAAGTCCAACTGCCATTAGGTAGCTCACCTTTATCCTTCCCTGAGCCATTTCTGCTCTTAAACACTTGCTAAACCCATACCAATGGCCTATGAAAGTGTCTAATACAGCACCTGTCCTTTTTTTTTTTAAAGAAAGAAATGGAAAATTTTATTCAAGCCAGATTTGAGAATTATACCCTGGGAAGAGCTTCTCAGAAAGCCCTGAGAACTGTCCCGCACTTTGGAAGTCAAGGCACAGTTGCATGAGTTTTCTTTGAGACAGAAGACTATATATCAAATGATACATTATTGACAATTTACATAATCTGGATATAAGGGTCATCATAGTGGGTCCTGTGACCCCTTATAAGATTAAGAAGGAATGTTATCTTTTTTTAAAAAATTGGAGTATAATTGCTTTATAACTTTGCGTTAGTTTCTGCTGTAAGGCAACACGAATCAACTGTATGTATACATACATCCCCTCCCTCCTACTCCTCCCTCCCACCCCTCTGATACCTGGTACTTTGGAGACAATGAATGTGTGTTTCTCTATGAAAATCCCTGATGTCAGCATTAGCTGTATCATGTCACCTTGAATTCCATTGTCTGTCGGGTCTCCTAGAAGTGTCCCAAACGTGTCTTTAGCTCTAGCCCAGAAAGAGTCTTACTGAGAGGCCCCTCCCTGGGTTGAAAAGGAGTCCTTCTGAAAGTCAAAGAGAAGCTCTATTCTCTCCAGTTGTGAGCAAAGCCCTCGGGGGGCACACAGGGCCTCTTCTTCCCATTTCCCTTCCCTTTCCTATCCCTCCAGGGCCACCTGCCCTGATACTCATCTGGTTGTTCTCACCCATCCTCGTTTCTTTTCCTGTCAGCCGGAAGGAGTCCTTGTGGAGAAGACACACAGCTCACTACTGTGCCCAAAAGGTGGGTGAACATAGGTAGGGGTGGATGTGAGAATTCCCTTAGCAACAGAATTTCTTAGGCAAAAGGAGGAATCTACAGGACAAGAGAAAAATAGGAGAGTCTAGGGGTGCCATTCCCAGGGGAACCAACTGGCAGAGAGGCAGGAAAAGAAGAGAAATCGTACAGCACAGTATGGTGCTGGCTGGAATTTATTTTTAGCAAAGACCGCTATGAATAGTAATAAAAAAAAAATCTATCTCCAACCCACAGAAAGCAGTGGTTACAGAAAACCCTGGGTGATGGCAAGATTTTTCTATGGTTTGGGCTCAAGAAGTCCCACTACTTCCACCTTTCTAGTGTTTTACCCTTTCTCTGCCCCTCACAGGAAAAGTGGCTTCAGAATCCATCTCCCTGGAGGTCCCTGAGGATGTTGTTCCTGATTCAGCCAAGGCTTATGTCACTGTTCTGGGTAAGCAACCAGAGATTCTTGGCTCAAAAAGGAAAAAGTGGGGCCAGCAGCTATCAAGGTGTGGTGTGAGTTGAAGCCCATGGACCTACGTGAAGGAAGGTGTGGTAGACTAGAAGAGACAAAGGAAGAAGAGCTTATTTTACAAACTGGGCACATACAGCCTATGCAGTACCGATGGGATTATATAGACATATACCTGGTTAAAAACAGAAATGAGGGACTTCCCCAGTGGTCCAGTGGTTAAGACAACATGCGTCCACTGCAGGGGGCCTGGGTTTGATCCCTGGCCAGGGAACTAAGATCCCACATGCCACAAGCCAGGACCCAAAAAATAGAGAAACAAAGACAAAAAACAGAAAAGAGACTGGGCAAGAGGAAGTTAAAGCTCGTTAAGTTTTATATGTATTTACGTTTAAGTCTATAAATTGGGTAGAGGGGAGACAAAATGTTTGTAGTAGCCATTTAAAATTAGAACTTTATCCATTTGAATATAATTTTGGAAAGATTCAACCATGTTTAAAAGGATATTGCCACTTCTTTGGGCAAGGAGAGGGAGCAAGTAGGAAAACATGAGCTTGAACATTGTAAAACTGTATCAAACTGGTTTAGGATCTCGGTTATGCCATTTAATAGCCATGTGACTTCGGATAAGTTAGTGAATGATTTTGGTCCCTCTTTTCTCTTCTGTAAGACAGGGATAATAACCTACCTCTCAGGATCGGTATAAAGATTAAGTATAATATAATATAAAGCACAGTATCCAGCACATAGTAGAAGGCTCTGTGTGTTATTCTTTCTTTACTCTTACCCTCTACCCAGATCCCTTCCAGGTTACAATGTCCGTTTTGTCTGTGTTTGATTCTGGTATAGCACTCACCTTCCTGAATTATAACTCACTATCTTTCTGTGTCTTCCACACTGCATCGAGGACTCCTTGAGGATAAGGGCCATGTCTATTTATTTACTTAAAATTTTTTATTATTTATTTTTTGACTGCCCTGGGTCCTCCTTCCTGCACGAGCTTTCTCTTACTCTCTAGCTGTAGTGCACAGGCTTCTCAGTGTGGTGGATTCTCTTGTTGCAGAACACGGGCTCTAGGGTGCCTGGCTTCAGTAGTTGTGGTGCAAGGGCTTAGCTGCCCCATAACATGTGGAATCTTCCCAGATCAGGGGGATCAATTCCCTATGTTGGAAGGTGGATTCTTTTTTTTTTATTGGAGGATAATTGCTTTACAACACTGTGTTGGTTTCTGCCATACGACAATGTGAATCAGTCATAACTAGACATATGTCCCCTCCCTCTTGAACCTCCCTCCCACCTCCTACCCCATCCTATCCCTCTAGATTGTCAGAGCACCTGCTTGAGCTCCCTGTGTTGTAAATCAACTTCCCACTAGCTCTCTATTTTACATATGGTAATATATATGTTTCAGTGGCAGGCGGATTCTTAACTACTGGACCACCGGGGAAGTCCCAAGGGCCATGTCTTTTTCATTTTGTTCTTAGAGCAGTTCTTGCAGTTGACATTCAGGACATATTTATACATTCGAATTGAGTTCAATGACTAAAATGAAGATGTTCATGAATCACTTACATCAGGCTTCCTGGCTTGTGAAGTATATGGAGGGGTCAGGAAATTTAACGTGGAAAAGCGTGCCAGGAGGGTGTGTGTGTCTGAGTGAGACGTGGTGATTCGAAGGGTGATGTAGTTATATGCAATGGAGGCAGGTTTTGTTACATCTCTCATCAGCGTTTTAAAGCCTTTCACTCCTTCAGGTGGCCTATGTACCTGTCTGTGTATTCCAGTACCTTGTACATACCTAATATTATAGTACTATGTTATAATTGCTTATAATAAATTAGAATAGTGATGTAGGGACTTCCCTGGTGGTCCAACAGCCAAGAGTCAGAGCTCCCAATGTAGGGGGCCCAAGTTTGGTCCCTGGTCAGGGAACTAGATCCCACATGCTGTAACTAAAAGTTCACATGCTGCAACTAAAGATCCTGAATGCTGCAACTGAGACCCAGAGCAGACAAATAAATACGTAAATATTAATATTATTAAAAAAAAAAGAATTGTGGGACTTCCCTGGTGGTCCAGTGGGTAAGAATCTACCTTCAATGCAGGGAAAGTGAAACGTGAAAAAGTCACTCAGTCATGTCCGATTCTTTGCAACCCCACGGACTATATAGTCAGGCCAGAATACTGGAGTGGGTAGCCTTTCCCTTCTCCAGGGTATCTTTCCAACCCAGGGATAGAACCCAGGTCTCCTGCATTGTAGGCAGATTCTTTACTAGCTGAGCCACAAGGAAAGCCCAAGAATACTGGAGTGGGTAGCCTCTCCCTTCTCCAGGGGACCTTCCTGACTCAGGAATCAAACTGGGGTCTCCTGCATTGCAGGCGAATTCTTTACCAACTGAGCTATCAGGGAATGTGGGTTCAATCCCTGGTCAGGGAACTAAAATCTCACATGTCTCTGGGCAACTAAGCCCACATGCCACAACCAAAGCATAGCAAAAAAAAAGAAATAAAGAAAAAAAGCCAAAACAAAAGAATTGCAGTGTATTGTAATTGCTTGCCCCACTGACTATGGACTCTTTGAGGTGGAGAGTGTTGTCCCTGGGGTCACAGAGTAAGGACTCACAAAATGGTAAGTAATATGTGTTCGCTGGAGTGCTTCTCAAGTGGTGCTAGTGGTAAAGAACCCGCCTGCCAGGGCTGGAGACATGAGAGATGTGGGTTCCATCCATGGGTAGGAAAGATCCCCTAGAGGAGGGCATGGCAACCCACTGCAGTATTCTTGCCTGGAAAAATCCCATGAACAGAGGAGCCTGGTGGGCTACAGTCCATGGGTTCTCAAAGAGTCAGACACGACTGCAGCGACTTGGCGCACACGTATTCGTTGAATGATAACTCTTCAGGGTTCCTGCTTCTCCCACCACCTTCTCTCCCTCTCCTTTGGGACCCCAGGAGACATCATGGGCACAGCCCTTCAGAACCTGGACAAGCTGGTGCAGATGCCAACCGGCTGTGGGGAGCAGAACATGGTCATCTTCGCGCCTATCATTTACGTCCTGCAGTACCTGGAGAAGACAGAGCTGCTGACGGAGGAAATCTGGTCTCGAGCGGTGGGCTTCCTGAAGCTGGGTGAGTTGGCTTACCCTTTCTTCTTGGACACTTGCTTTGGGGCCTATGGTTGGGTTATTAAGACACAGGGAAGGTCCGTGTCTGAAGTGTCCCTCATCCTTGCAAGCCATGGGAGTGTTTTTTGAAGCTGTCACTGTCCTCTAAAACCACATCTGGCTTCCCAGGGTACCAGAGGGAACTGATGTACAAACACAGTAACGGCTCCTACAGCGCCTTTGGGGAGCAAGATGGAAATGGAAACACATGGTAATGTTGCCCAATTCCCAGTGAGTTCTGCTCCCCACAGCATAATTCCAGAACCCTCTGGAATTATTCCTCTACCCTCCCCATTCTTGCTTTCTATCCTCTACCACTTAAACATATTTTTAAAATAAATTTTATTTTTTTATTTATGGCCGGGTTGGGTTTTTGTTGCTCTGTGGGCTTTCTCTAGTTTCGGTGTGTGGGTTTTCTCTTGTTGTGGTATGTGGGTTTCTCTTGTGAAGCACAGGCTCTAGGTGTGGGCTCAGTAGTTGTGGTACATGGGCCTTAGTTGCACTGTGGCATGTGGAATCTTCCCGGACCAGGGATGGAACCTGTGTCCCCTGCATTAGCAGGCGGATTCTTATCTGCTATGCCACCAGGGAAGTCCTCCTCTACCACTTTAATACTATTTATTTCAGCCTTGTGTATGGTCAAACCCCTTACCCTTCTCCCTGACCTTGCACCTACCAGTTCTTGTCCCCATGAAGGCCAAGTAAGGCCTCCCTTTTCCAGGCTTCCTATGGCATTATGTTTCCTCAACTCCTCTTCTGGAACCACACACCAGAACAAACTGTGGAACTATCGCACACCCTGGAGGAGGAAATGACAACTCACTCCACTATTCTTGCCTGGAGAATCCCACAGACAGTGGAGGCTGGTGGGCTATAGTCCATGGGGTGGCAAAGAGTCGGACACAACTGAAGTGACTTAACACATTGAACCCTCACCTAGAAATCTGCCTTAATGTAGATTTCCCTCTGTGCCCATATAGGCTGACAGCCTTTGTCACCAAATGCTTTGGCCAGGCTCAGCAATTCATCTTCATTGACGACAAGAACATCCAGGATGCTCTTGAGTGGATGGCAGGAAACCAACTCTCCAGTGGCTGCTACGACAACGTGGGACGGCTCCTTCACACAGCTATGAAGGTGCGGCCCTGCCCAGGGGCCTGGAGTCCCTGAGAAGAACTTGACCTCTGATTGCACAGAATCAAGAGAGTGCTGGCCCTGGGTTTGGTTCTTTTAGGTCTCTGGCCTGGCTAAGGGGTGACCTTGGTCAATATTCTTAGCCAGTCTGAGCCTGAGCTTCCACGTCTGTAAAATGAGAATATGTACTATGACATGGTTCTCAAAGTGCAGTCCCCAGGTTCGGCAGCACCCGAGAACTTGTTTGAAATGCTAATTCCAGTTCTCACCCCCAGACCTAGTCAGAGGAACTCTGGGGGGTGTGGGCCAGCATTTGTATTTTAACGTAGCCCTCTGGGTGATTCAAATACTTGCTGAAGTTTGAGGACCATTGGACTAGAAGGTCTCTGAGCATTTTACTAAATCCCTAAGTTTGAAGCAAAGCCATTTGCTCTGGTGGGGAATTCCTAAACAGCCCAGTGCCTTTTTTTTTTTCCTTTTAAAAATAACTTTGCTATTTAAAAAAAGTAATTATTTGTTTATTTTGGCTGGGTTTGATTTTTGCTGTAGCACAAGCTTAGTAGTTGCTGTGCACAGGCTTAGTTGCCCCAGGGTATGTGGGATCTCAGTTACCCAAGCAGGGATCAAACTCACGTCCACTGCATTGGAAGACAGATACTTAACCACTGGACCACCAGGGAAGTCCCCAGGGCAGTGTTAATCGTAAGGGGGTCTACTCTCTGCCAGACACTATGTACTCCGTTTATTTGATGTTTAATGTTTGTTGTTGTTTAGTTGCTTAGTCGTGTCTGACTCTTTACGACCCCATGGACTGCAACCCTGCCAGGCTCCTCCATCCATGGGATTACCCATGGGTTGCCATTTCCTTTTCTGGGGGATCTTTCTGACCCAGGGATCGAACCCGTGTCTCTTGCATCTCCTGTTTTAGCAGGCAGATTCTTTACCCCTGAGCCACCTGGGGAGCCCATTTAATGTTTACAACAAATCAATACGCTAAGTCCTAGCATGGGGCTTCCCAGGTGGCTCAGCGGGTAAAGACTCCACCTGTGATGCAGGAGATGTGAGTTTGATTCCTGGGTCAGGAAGATCCCCTGGAGAGCTTGGCAACCCACTCTAGTATTCATGTCTAGAGAGTCTCATAGAGGAACCTGGCGGGGCATAGTCCATAGAGTCACAAAGTGCTGGACACAACTGAAGCAGCTGAGCACGCACACACAAGTCCTGGCATGCCATTTTTAAGTCCGTTTTGCAGATGAAGTAATGAGGCAGGGGTTACATAAAGCACCCGAGGTGATTGTTGTGGGTGCGGGACTGCCATTTGAACCCCAGCAGTTGGACTCCAGGGGTATTGCTCTCCTCCATGCACTGCACTGCCTGACCCCTCCCAACACAGGGTGAGGTGCTGGGGTATGAGCAGCTCTTGTTCAATTCAGAACAGACCCAGTGAAAGAAAGACTGAACCAACTTTCCTGGAGGAATCATTATTGCTATTCCAGGCCCTGGATTAAAAATCTTGAGTGTTGAAAACAAAATCTCTGTATGATTCATTAGTATTCCTTATGTTAAGATCCTTGCGGTGTCCCCCATGTGTATAGTACAAGCCTGGATGTGACTAGAACAAGATTCTAGAGGTTTTTCCTCCTCCCGTCTTACCAGAGCTGGCCAGTCTGTCAAGAAACACATCATTTGTCTTGTCAAGTTTGGTGGTTTGGTCCTTAGCGAGAGCCCTGGACTTAAACTCCTTGGGCTCAAACCCCAGCCCTTCAGCTTATTAGTTGTGTATTCTTGAACAAACTAGTTCACCTTTTTAAGTGTTCTTTTATCTATTAAACAAAGATCATAACTTAGATTACATATTTTTTTTAAAAAAAGACTAATATTCTTCAGTGAAAGTCATTAATCAAGGACAGATGTCACCTAATGTCTCCTGGACAAGACGCTGGGCTTTTTTTCACTTGAGGGGAACATTCGTCTGGGGAAGGCTCAGATTCAGTAAAAATCTGAGAATAAGAAATTTTCTTCTTATCCCCTGCTCCCTTCTTGTTAAAAAAAAAAATCTGTTATGCTTCCTAACCCCTTCTCTTGGGTTTCCTAAATACCCACTCAGAGCTGAAGACCTCCTGTTACTCCTTGAAGGTCCCTTGAAGGTCACTGTTGAAGGCTGTGCATCATTGAAGTCGCTCCAGTCCTCTTCCCCACCCCCACCCACTGTCTGTCCTGGAGTCTTGAGGTCCAGTCAGCCTGTGGAAAGGAGCACTTTTTTATTTTCTTAATTCAAAAATTGAGGCGTGGAATGGGGTGGGAGGTGGGAGAGAGGCTCAAGCGGGAGGGAACATATGTATACCTATGACTGATTCATGTTGGTGTATGGCAGATACTAGCACAATATTGTTAAGCAATTATCCTTCAGGTAAAAAATCATAATAAATAAAAAATTTTGTTTCAATTGAAAGATAATTGCTTTCCAATGTTGTATTAGCTTTTACTGTACAACAGTGTGAATTAGGCATGTGAGTATATATGTCCCCTCCCTCTTGAGCCTTCCTTCTACCTCCCTCCCACCCCTCCCACCCCCATCTCAACCCTTTAGGTCATCACAGAGCACTGAGCTGAGCTCCCTGTGCTATATAGCAGCTTCCTGCTAGCTATGTATTTTACACAAACTAGTGTATTATATGGAGAAGGCAATGGCACCCCACTCCAGTACTCTTGCCTGGAAAATCTCATGGACGGAGGAACCTGGCGGGCTGCCGTCTATGAGGTCACACAGAGTCGGACACGACTGAAGCGACTTAGCGGCAGCAGCAGCAGTGTATTACATGTCAGTGCTACTCTCCCAATTCATGCTACCCTTCCCCCGTCCCTGTGTCCACATGTCTGTTCCCTGCATCTGCTAATTCATCTGTTCAGAGGGGACGCCTATTTGTAGTTTGTAGTTTGCACACAATTCTTGCACGTGCTGGCTGCTGCCCTGACTTCCTGTCTCCCTGTCTCCCTCCAGGGTGGAGTTGATGACGAGGTCTCCTTGACTGCCTACATCACGGCTGCATTGTTGGAGATGGGCAAGACCACAGATGTGAGTTTCTCTAGCTCCTCCCCTTGACACTCTTCTGATCATGCCTATTTCTAGAGAAAGTTACCTGGTTTTGTCCCTCTCCAGCCTTTTAAACTCAAAAGAGGGGATGGTGACTTCCTTATCACCTACACTTTTTAAAGGAATGCCTTCTAAATTCAGTTCTTTATCTTTACTTTTCAGGACCCAATGGTGAGTCAGGGGCTGCAGTGTCTCAAGAGTTCTGTTTCCTCTACCACCAACCTGTACACACAGGCCCTCCTTGCTTATACGTACTCTCTGGCTGGGGACATGGACGTCAGAAACATTCTTCTTGAAAAGCTAGATCAACAGGCTATCGTCTCAGGTATGTTGGCTATGTTAGCTTTTGCTTTGTTTTTTGCCACAATGCATGGTATGCAGAACTTCCTAGACCAGGGATCAAACCCACTGGGCTGCCAGGGAAGTCCTTTTTATTTTATGTCATGATACGTGGCTTGCAGGATCTTAGTTCCCTGACCAGGGATCAAACCCAGGTCTACAACAGTGAAAGCTCTGGGTCCTAACCACCGGACTCCCAGGGAAGTCCCGGTTTTTTTGAAATTGTGAAAAGATGTGAAAAATTTCCCTAGTCTCCATAGTCCCACATATGTTCAGTTCTAGGATTCATTTTAGTAAAAGTTAAGTCATAAAATCACTACTAAGAGTTTTGTGGGAAAACCCCTGAAAGTCCTCAAAGGGCATGTTATATTTTTAACATGAAGAGAAAATAGATGGTAGAAGCTGGTCAGAAAACGTACTGGCATTGGAGAATCCCCAGTTTAACAATTCTTTGGTGTAAAGCCACTGAAGCGGATAGGGTAAGATGAACTTAGAGATTTCTCGAGGTTCTTCTCAAACTTTGGATGTATTTAAGAATAATTTGCAATATTCTGGGAATTTCCTATTCGTCCAGTGGCTAAGACTCAGCACTTTTACTACTCTAAGATCCCTAAGATCCTGCAAACCCTGTGGCATGGCCAAAAAAAAATTAGATATTCTAACAGATCTTGTAAATAAAATATTAATGCATTTTATTTACCTAGCTCTGTATTTAAAATTATACTTCCAGGCAGAAATTTAATCTCAGCCTTCATGTATACAAATGTCATTGCTGAATTGTCCTCTCATCAGGGCCGTGGGTAGGTTTTTGGCCTGTGTATAAGCAACTCCAGTCCTGGAATGGGGGGTCTCAGACAGTGGGCGGAGTTATACCTGCTCAGGTATATATCAACTTAATGTGATCATCTCTTCCTCATTACATTGCATTGTAGGCTCACATGTTTTCTTTTGTTCTTCCACTTAGATTGCCTCCTTTGAGCTATGTATTTATTATCTTTGAACTTATATATTTATATTAAAATTTTATTTTTTGGTTGTGTCAGGTATTAGTTGCGGTATGCAGGATTTTTCATTGAGGCTCACGGACTCTCTAGTTGCAATGTGGGCTTAGTTTCTCTGTGGCATGTGGGACCTTAGTTCCCTGACCATGGATTGAATCTTTGTCCCCTGCGTTGCAAGGCATATTTATAACAACTGGACCACCAGGGAAGTCCCTAAACTTATATTTAGTAAGGCTTCTAGCTTCCACTCTTCTCATTTCCACTTGCTGTTCTTTATCTTCAAGTTACCATTGTGGCTGTCATAGAGATGGGATTTGACCTGATAATCTATTTGCTTGCTCTCATTAGCATTTCTTCTATGGTTTCTCAGCATTTTTATACATATTCTGCCATATGTTATCATTGCTGGAGGCATTTATTGATGCTCCCAGCTTTACCCAAGGGAGTTATGTGTGGGTATACACACATGCACACACATACACAAATTCTTGCATATACATTATGGCCAATAGGTCAGAAGATTTGAGAAATATTTTTTTCTGACTGATGATTAATTTTTTCTTGCTACTTTCTCTGATTTGGGGCTTCCCAGGTGACTCAGCTGTGAAGAATCCACCTGCCAATGAAGGAGACTCGGTCGATCCCTGGGTGGGGAAGATCCCCTCGAAAAGGCAGTGGCAACCCATTACAGTATTCTTGCCTGCAGAATTCCATGGAAAGAGGAGCCTGGTGGGCTACAGTCCATGTCAGACATGAGTCAGACATGACTGAAGCAACTTGGCACACTTGGTGCACACACATTTACAAAGTGAAAATGGGAAAGTCATTTCCTTCCAAGACTTCCCTAATCATGCGTTTTTCTCCATAGGAGAGTCCATTCACTGGAGCCGGAAACCTGCTCCAACTTCAGATGCCAGCCCTTGGTCTCAGCCTGAGGCTGTAGATGTGGAACTCACGGCCTATGTATTACTGACCTTGCTTAGTAAAGATGACCTGACTCAAAAGGAGCTAAGCAAGGCCACCGGCATAGTGGCTTGGTTGACCAAGCAGCGAAATGCATATGGGGGCTTCTCTTCCACTCAGGTAAATAGCTTGTTCTTCTGCCATTTATCAGGCAGGATTGGATCCCACTTGGAGAGAGATGAAAAACGATCACCCTTGCCCTCTAGGTCTGGGGACTAATCATTCTACAGCAAGGGAGAAAAATCATGTTTGAAGAAGACATAGAAGGATGTTTGAAAAAGACATAGAAGGATTCATAAAATTAGGTCATATGAGCACATAAATAGTACTATACATATATAAGTCTTACTTTGTAGAGTACGAAACATCACAAGATCCATGTTTTACATGTAAAGAGGACATGTATAATTGTGGCTAAATTTACATAGTCACAAATTGGAAAGCAGTTATGGGGTCTGTAAGCATAAAGGCACGACTTTATGGGCATACCTCCTTCTATTTCAGGTATGGGAAATCTGGTAAGACATAGTGTTTAAAAAGTTTACAATCTAAAAGGAAAGCTAGGAAAAGTTGTATATACTACAAAGTAGGATCTGTCTTATTCCCAGATGATGAAAAGATTGTCACATGGCATAATGGCTAAGGGGCTTCCCAGGTGGCTCAGATGGTAAAGAATTTGCCTGCAGTGCAGGAGTCTGGGACTCAATCTCTGGGTCATGAAGATCCTCTGAAGAAGGGAATGGCAACCCACTCCAGTATTCTTGCCTGGAGAATCTCATGGACAGAGGAGCCTAGCGGGCTTGAGTCCATGGGGTGGCAAAGAGTCAGACATGACTGAATGACTAACACACACACGCACAATGGCTAAGAAGGCTTGTCCTTCAAGGATGGCTTTTCCAAGGATCCCCTGATACCCTGTGTCACAGAAGATCTTTATGCAATTAAATAATTTGGAAGAACATGCACGTTTTAGGGCTATCAAGCTACTGCTGTTTCCTCCCCAAATAAGGAGACTGCAA
This sequence comes from Muntiacus reevesi, assembly GCF_963930625.1. Taxonomy (NCBI): domain Eukaryota; kingdom Metazoa; phylum Chordata; class Mammalia; order Artiodactyla; family Cervidae; genus Muntiacus; species Muntiacus reevesi. The sequence continues at coordinate 45,323,379 of NC_089249.1, read as the reverse complement.
AACAGATATTAGACAATGATCCCCTCACTTCTAATAATAACCTGTTCTGAAGCTAGGCTTCATTGCTGAGTATGAATTTATGAAATTGAGCCTAACAACCTATGATGTCTGATAATAACTTGATGGTGATTTTCTATGTAGGTAAGAAGTGATTTCTATGTGAGCTTTCCCAGAATGACTGAATGTGGGTCTTAGAGTCTTAGAGAAGGTATCATTCACTCTAGCAAACACTAATCAGGTGTCTAGGCTTGAGGGTTGTTGGAAGTTACTTCCGCTGGCTAACAAAACAGTAAGTACATGCCTATTGTTCTCAGGACACCGTGGTGGCTCTCCAAGCTCTCGCCAAGTATGCCACCACTGCCTATGTGCCGTCGGAGGAAGTCAACCTGGCAGTGAAATCCGCTCAGAATTTCCACCACACCTTCAATGTTCAAGCTGCCAACCGTTTGGTGTTTCAGCAGGAGATGTTGCCCCATATCCCTGGGGTGTACACCTTGGAGGCCTCAGGCCAGGGCTGTGTTTATGCACAGGTAAGCAGAGCTCTGGGCTTCCCAGGTGCCTCAGTAGTAAACTATCCACCTGAAATGCAAGAGACACGGGTTCAGTCCCTGGGTTGGGAAGATCCCCAGAAGAAGGGAATGGCAACCCACTTCACTATTCTTGCCTGGAAAATCTCACAGGGAAGCCTGGTGGTCGACAGTCCATGGGGTCACAGAGTCAGGCACAACTGAGCGACTAAACAGCAACAACAAAGCTGAGCTCCGACAGGACTAGTGTGAGTTGGGGAGGAGAGTCTGAGAGTATCTCAACCTCCAGCAGAACCTTCTCTATCTTATTTGTAAGGAAAGTCATTCAAACCACACAATGGTTAAAATTCTCCCCAATTCTGATTTCTCCAACTGTTTTTTGTTTCGTCCAACCAGACGGTGCTGAGATATAATATCCTCCCTCCGAAAACTGTGGAGGCCTTTAGTCTTAGTGTGAAAACAAGGAGAACTCAGTGTAATCAACATATTTCACTTGGATCCTTGGTGCTGACGATCCAAACCAGGTGAGGAGAGCAGAGATGGGTTGGGGGGGCATCTAGGTTGGGGTGGCTGAGCTGGAGTGTGTATGGACGTGTGTCTGTGTATGTGTGTGTGTATACTGTGAACACACAGGGTGCTGAGAGGGAAGACGATGGGCTGACACAGGTTCGCTTCTTTCTGCCCTCAGTTATGTGGGGAGTCGCAGCTCTTCCAATATGGCTATTGTGGAGGTCAAGATGCTTTCCGGATTCAGTCCTGTGGAGGGCACCCATCAGTTAGTAAGTTGCTTGTTTTCTAGTTTTGAAGGAGGACTAATGATCATAGCTTTTAATTATCATTAAAAAGCTGGTGAGTTGGGCATGATGGTTTATACATGCAACTAACTCATGATTATAGTTTCTAAATGGGCTACAAAGATGCATCGAGTATATGAGATTGAGGGCAGGTGGAGAAGAGGGCAACAGAGGATGAGATGGTTGGATGGCATTGTCAACTCAAAGAACATGAGTTTGAGAAAGCTCCTGGAGATGGTGAAGGAGAGGGAAGCCTGGTGTGCTGCAGTCCATGGGATTGCAAAGAGTCATACACGACTGAGTGACTGAACATAAACAATTCAGTCTTGGAGCCAGTTACTGTCTTGGTTCCTTTTTCTTACGTTTTTCCATGTTAAGAAAACATATGTTGCTTTTGTAACCATGGCAGAGCTTTGCAAGACGACCCTAGAGGATAAGAAAGGCTCTGGCTCTCAGTCTCTCTCTTTTTTTCCATCCTTTCTTTTTCAGCTTCTCCAGCAACCACTGGTGAAGAAGGTTGAATCTGAAATTGACACACTCAACATCTACTTGGAAGAGGTATGGGGTCAGGAACTGAACCAAAGAGCTTGATTGCTTAAGTGTCTTTTCAACTTCCCTGCTAATGTACATGTACCAGTGTCACATACACGAGGTTGAGCAACCTGAGAGGGTAAGTTCACAACCACTTTGGAGTAAGCCCTGTATAGCTTCTTTTGGAACAACTCTGGTGAGTGAACAACTCTGGGGCTTCCCTTATGGCTCAGATGGTAGAGAATCTGCCTGCAATGCAGGAGAACCGAGTTTGATCCCTGGATTGGGAAGATCCCTTGAAGAAGGGAATGGCAACCTACTCTAGTATTCCTGCCTGGAGAACTCCGTGGACAGAGGAGCCTGGCAGGCTATAGTCCATGGGATCACAAAGAATTGGACATGACCAAAAGATTAACACACACACACACACTGGTTAGCGTGTCAGGAACAACCCTGAAATCATGATGCTGTAGTATAAATGATGCTTTCATACACACCTTCCTTGAGTCTCATGTACCACCCCTCCTTCTGTGTAAGGAGATTTAGGCTGAAGTGATCACGTAGGTGTGCTTGTCAACTCAACCTTTTTGTCAGGAGTCAAGGTGGGAGTTGAACCTGGGGATGCTAATTTCCACAACACCCTTCCTAAGACTGCAGTGGCCAGATGGTCTGTGTACCAAGCAGTCAGTCAGCTTCTAACTCGAAACATCAAGTCTAATGGTCTAAAAGCCAACAATGATTATATCTGTGACTATTTCCTTTTTTCTGTGTATCTTTTCCCCTTTGCTCTTTACCAATATCATCGGGGGCAACCTCATTCACATTTAACAAAAGTTACTTTTGACTGTATTCCTCTTCTCTGCTGTTCTTTGTTATTTGATTGTTTGGTTTTGGTGCTCTGTTTAATTAATTTCTTCCTTTTTAACAATTATTTGTTATTTTTGGCCCCAAGGCTTGAGGGATCTTAGTTCCTGGACCAGGGATTGAACCCCGGGCCCATGTAGTGAAAGCACTGAGTTGTAACCACCAGACCACTAGGGAACGCCTTTGTTTTGGGCTGAAGACAGGAGGAAAGGATATTTTCTGTCATTCTTTTTCTAACTTCTTAAATTGAATGCTAAATTTGTTTATTTTTAATCTCTCACTTTCTGATTAAACTATAAATTTCCCTCTAAGTATATTCTTTGTCCAACAATTTTTGACATGCATTGTTTTAACTACTTACTTTTATATTTTAATTTTTTGAAAATTCATGGGATATTTAAAGCCACTTTTTTGTTACTAATTTCTAACTTTCTTGCACTATGGTCTGAGATCATGATAGTGAGCTTCTAAAATGCATTGAGTTTTCTTTTGTGACCTCATATGTGGTCTGTTTTTGGAAATGTTCATTATGTGCTACAAAAGAATATCCAGGCCCTTTGTCTTGGGTCGGGAAGATCCTCTGGAGAAGGAAATGGCAACCACTCCAGTACTCTTGCCATGGATGGAGGAGCCTGGTAGGCTGCAGTCCATGGCGTCGCAAAGAGTTGGACATGACTGAGCGACATCACTTTCTCTTTTTCTTTCTTTTCTCTTGGGTATGGATTTGATCTAGATCTAAAAGTCCAAAATGATTATTTCTGTTGTTCATGCCTTTGTTATCTCTGCTTATTTTTTCTGCTCCATCTATCAGTTTTTGAAAATCTGTCAAAATTTGTAATTACAGTGGTTGATTGGTCCTTTATCCATTTAGGTATGCTATTCTGTCAGTCATTTCTTGATATATTTTATGATTATATAATTAGGGTAGTATGTTTTATGAACATTTCTTTTTCAATTTCCTTTTTATTAGTATATACTGTCCTTCATTTACATTATATATATCTATATATATTTCTTTGCCTTAGATTTCTACACACATGTGCACTATGTTTTGCTTTAGATTCTATCTGATCAGATGTTAAGTCTGCTATCCCAGCTTTCTTTTGGTGTATATTAGTCATTTGCTTTAAATCTTTATGATAACTAAATGATTGATGAGAACAGTAGTTCCAAAAACGTTTTCTCAGGACCCCTCTGTATTCTTAAATGATCTCAAAGAGCTGATGATAGCGTGGGTTACATCTATTTATCTTATTAGAAAAGATAGTCTTATCTCATTAGACATTTATCTTATTAGAAACTAAAAATGAGAAAAACATTAAAATATTTCTTAAGCTATTTAAAAACAATAGTAATAAGCTCACTACATTTTAATATAACATTTCATCAAAAATGTATTTCCCGAAACAACAAAAAAATTAGTGAGAATAGCAGATTGTTTTACATTTTTGCTTTAATATCTAGCTTAATCAGAGAGAGTGAAATTCTCCAGTCTGCTTTGGCATTCAGTCTGTCGAAATATCACAAATCAAGTGGTCCCCTTCCACTAGTACAGTGAAAGAAAATGAGAATGAAAAAAATGAATAATGTCTTAGTATTATTCCCAAAATAATTGTGATCTCACAGATTGCCAGATAGTCTTGGGCAATCCTGAGAATTCCCAGACCATGTTTTATGAAGCTCTGTACCCACTCCAGTATTCTTGCCTGGAGAATCCCATGGCCAGAGGAGCCTGGCAGTCTACAGTCCATGAGGTCTTGAAGAATCAGTCAGAACTGAATGACTAAGTACACAGAACATACCTAAAGAAATCTCTTTCAAAATTTCTTCCACTTCACCATTTATAACTTCACATCTAAATTTATAACATAAATCTTATTTTTTCTATTAGATTAATTTATACAATTGTCTTGAACTATCCATTTATTCACTTATTCAACAAACAGTTTTTGAGCAATCGACATACCAGATACTCTTTAACATGATAGAGATGTGGCAATAAAAGTCATAAATGGCAATAAAAGTCCATGACTCCTGCCCTCATGGAGCTGATATTCTAATGGAGAGACAAGCAATATGCAAAATTAAAAAATACATGTACATGCACAAACATACATATTTAGGAATAGTTTTAGTAGTTCATCAGTGCTATGTAGGAGTGTGGTAGGGCTAAGCCAGGATGTGACTGTTTTATTTTATTTTATTTATTTGCCTGCACCGGGTCTTAGTTGTGGCACTCAGGATCTTTGAACTTCACTGTGGCATGCAGGATCTTTAGTGTCGGCATGTGAACTCTTAGTTGCGGTATGTGGGCTCTACTTCCCTGACCAGGGATCAAACCCAGGCCCCCTGCACTGGGAGCTTAGAATCTTAGCCACTGGACCACCAGAGAAGTCCAGTGTGATTGTTTTAAAGTCAGGTGGTCAGGAAAGGCCTCTCTGAGGAGATGTCATTGGATCAGAGAGCTGAATGAAGAGAGAAAACCAATCGTGTGTATAAAGCTGTTGAAGGATAATGGAAGCTTCTGTTCCTTTGGCCACTACACTTAATTTAGTAGAGGAGCTATAGCTTAGACCAGACCAAGAGTGGACCCATTTTACAGAAGGGCCAGGAAACTGTAAGATGCTGAGAAGAAAGAACCAGAAAGACAGCAGGAGGCAATTTTGGGAGTGGCAAGAAGCAGAGGTAGAAGGGTTTCAGGAAATCTGTGTGAAGACAGCAAGAGTCTTTCTTTTTATTTTTTAATTTATTTTTTCTTTTTAAAATTTATTTTAATTGGAGGCTAATTACTTTACAATATTGTGGTGATTTTTGCCATACATTCACATGAATCAGCCATGGATGTACACATGTTCCGCATCCTGACCCTCCCTCCCACCTCCCTCCCCATCCCATCCCTCAGGGTCATCCCAGTGCACCAGCCCTGAGCACCCTGTCTCATGCATCAAACCTGAACTGGTGATCTATTTCACATATGATAATATACATATTTCCATGCCATTCTCTCAAATCATCCCACCCTTGCCTTCTCTCACAGAGTCCAAAAGTCTGTTCTTAACATCTGTGTCTTTTTCAGCAAGAGTCTTTCAATCTCCACATTGCAGAGATGTTATTTTCACTTTTGTTTTAATGGGATTTTGTCTGTCTTCCAGCTCGGAAAGGAAACTCAGACCTATACCTTCACCATCAGCCAAAGTGTGTTGGTCACCAACCTCAAACCAGCAACCATCAAAGTCTATGACTACTACCTGCCAGGTGAGGGCCAATATTTACCTGCATCTCTTGACGTATTTCTGCCTCCTTCTTCATGATCTCTCTCTTAATTTTCTAAATACTCTTTTCCAAGCCAAGTGTACATCATTATCTGATCTCCTAACACTTTTTGATTCAGTTATATGCTGTTTTTAAAAAGTCTTCTGAACAAGACATATTTTATACAACATGGTCCATAGACCAAAAGAACAATATTCTCTAAGGACTAACTATTCTTAACATGTTTGCTTAGATGAATAATTTACTGCAAGCATGCAAATTTTTGTCATTGAAAACTTGCTGTATTCTGAATATGCTCGTAACCTACAGAAATCTTTTGGAAAGGGTTAAGGCAGTAACTTTTGTTTTAAATGGATTTTTTAAAAGAGTAGCTTCTAAAATTTATTTATTTTAATTAGCTTATTTTATTTTTGGTTCTACCGGGTCTTCATTACTGTGTGTGGGCTTTCTCTAGGTGCGGCGAGCAGGAGCTACTCTTTGTTGTGGCGTGTGGGCTTCTCATTGTGGTGGCTTCTCTTCTTGTGGAGCTTGGGCTGTAGAGTGCGGGCTCAGTGGTTGTGGCCTATGGGTTTAGTTGCTCTTTGGCATGTGGGATCTTCCTGAACCCATGTCTCCTGCATTGGCAGGCGGATTCTTCTTATCCACTGTACCACCAGGGAGTCCTAAACCAATAACTTTTATGTAGTTTCTCTCTGAATGTATGAGGTGTGCAATATAATGATATATGTTCTTTAATTTTACAGATGAGCAGGCAACAGTTCAGTATTCTGATTCCTGTGAATGAGGTAAGCCCAGAAGAGAGAAGGGTGGGCTTTGGGGGTGGGATGGTAATATTTAAAAGTTAAGCAGTCTTTCTGAGTTACTAGTATTAGCTTTTGGAAGCTTATATTTGATAAAAATGAACTTTCCTTTTTTGTCCTGAATTCTTTTATTTAAAAAAATTGAGGTATAGTTGTACACTATGTCCTGAACTCCTGGAAAAAAGAGGAATCATCTCATTGTTCACACAAGAAAAAGTTAATAGTGGTAGTTGTATGAAGGGGTTCCATGTGATTTTTAAAACCACTGTTTTTTTATTTTTCCTAGCTGAAAAAATTTCTAATTATTAATTATATATCTTTTTATATAAAAATACTAAGACAAAGTAAAGGTGAGCTGATTCTACTTCCCTGAGATGACACTCTTACTAATAATCCCATCCCGTGTTTTATGAGATTCTTTTTTTTTTTCTAGACAGAAAAAAGCTCCTCTATAATTGTGAAGACTTTCTGAGTATCATGATATCTTCTGTCTTTGTTTTTCCCCTAGGAGAGAAGTTGGAAAGAGACTAAAGAAATCCTCCATGGTGTCACTGAACAGCATTCTTCTGAAATGTCTCTGAGAGCAGAACTCATTCAGTTCAGTCAAACAATTTGATTTCTCTTGTGAAAAAATAAAATGTAACCAAGTTAAACTGAAGATCAAATTGACTCTATGAGGTGATTCATGAATTGCGCAGCATTCCATCTAGCAACCAAAGGATGCTCCAAGACATTACTGTTGCTGTTCAGTCGCTAAGTCCTGGCTGATTCTTTGCGACCCCATGGACTACAGCATCCCAGGCTCCTCTGTCCTCTGATATCTCCCAGTTTGCTCAGATTCATGTCCATTGAGTCTGTGATGCTGTCTAATCATCTCATCCTCTGCTGCCCCCTTCTTTTTTTCTTTTGCCCTCAGTCTTTCCTAGCATCAGGGTTTTTTCCCTGTGAGTCAGCTCTTTGCATCAGGTGGCCAAAGTATTGGAGCCTCAGCTTCAGCCTCAGGCCTTCCAATGAATATTCAGATCTGTACAAAAGGAAATTAGCAAAAGAAAAGAAAGGATTATTTTTAGGCCAGGACATCTTCTTTTGGGGGGGTTGGAGGGGAGAGAATGACAAGGGTTTTACCACATAGATTGACTCTTCTTCCTCTGGGGGATGGAGAGGGCCACGTGGCAGATGATCTCATTGGTGGTGAGCAGAATACTCTGGAATAGTTGATTAAGATTACATTCTGGGGGAAGGTCAAGACTGCAAGTAGGTTAGGTATTACATTTAGGTTTGGTATTGGGGGATTTAGCACAAATGGCACCATTTTAGGCCTGTAGTTTTTCTGTTTAACAGTCTGATTGACTAGTGAGTGGGTAATGGATGCACAGACCTGAACCTCAGCTACTTTCTATGGCTTCACAGGTGCAGAGGTGCTAGAATAAAGTGCTGGGGAAGATGGCCTAGGAATCACAACAAGCAGGAGGAATGATACAGGAAAGCTCCTTGGAGTAGGATCATTGGTTTAACCATTGTGTTGAGCCATCTGGGACTCTCCAGAGAGGAGAAGATGGTAGAGGTGTTCCAGGGAAGATAAAAATGTCTTCATGGAGTTTAAATCACATGGAAAATGTGATTTAGGTATTTGGGAATAGACTAAAAAGATTCTGTTTTCTTCTCTTTGAAAAGAAAATTTGTGCACTTGACTGCATATTTCCATGGCTACCAAAGGTTCTGTTTAAATCTGATGATTATTCTTTAACAAAAACTCACATTATAGTTTCTTCTTTAAAACTTTTGACCCAGACTTCGCCAAGAATCGAGTTAAGTATTCAGAGAGCAATCCAAAGAGAATCGTAATTAAGGGATGCATTCAGCCAGTTGTCACTGAAGGGCAAACAGTGATCAATAACAAGAAAAGTGGCTGCCAGAGTTCCCTTACTTAGTGGCTTTGCTTTTGTCCAGCCTTTTCCCATTTGGGTTATCTGTCACAGGATAATCTTCCCTGGGGAAATGTTTTTGTTTTGGAAACAAGTTTGGAGGCAATGGGAATAGCGGTGGAAGATAAATGATATTTAAACAGAGAAGATTCTCCAGGTAATTACACCCTTTCACCCTGGATGTCCACACTCTGATCTTGCTCCTCTAGGTCAGAAACTCTGACCAAAGAATCAGGGAAAAGTACGTCCATGATGTACAGATATTTCCCTAAACCCAAAGCCATGCTTACATAAACTGTTTGTTCCTTATCTCCGCCAACCTAAACGTTGCCCTGCTCGTCCTAGGAGTTCCCAAAGTGAGAGAAGATGGAGAACGTATCCAGAAGGCCATCTCTAATCCTGCATTAACTTTGGTATCATGTGAAGAGAACAGAGAACCCTGAAGAGGCCAGTCATGGGACTTCCCTGGTGGTCCAGTGGGTAACACTCTGCACTCCCAGTGTAGGAGGCCCAGGTTCAATTGCTGGTCAGGGAACTAAATCCCACAAGTCACAACTAAAGAGTAAAGATCCTAAGTGTTTCAACAAAGACACAACCATATAAACATAAATAAATAAATATTAAAAAAAAAAAAAAGGAAATTGTGAATGCTCCTCCTACCCAATGAAAGTTCCAGCCCCCTACTTTTAGGTCTGTAGTTCCTGCCAAAACACCTCCTTTTTTGCAATGGACGGATGCAGTGGTCTTCAAGATTTAGGAAGTTATGTCTGGGCAAAAAAACCCAAATCAAATGATTATAAGAACAATTCTTGTGTCTTTTGGATGGAAAGAATTATCTCATGATTTAAGACCATCAACTATATTGAATGAAGAGAGGTTCATGAGAAAATTCACATCATTCAACTTACTGAAATATAAACATTTGTGCATATTTGAGAAGCAAGGTGATTTTAAGGATTAAATAGCTTTTAGCATTAAAGTGATAGGGGACTTTCCTGGAGGTTCACTGGCTAAGATTCCAATGCAGGGGGCCTGGTCAGGGAACTAAATTCCACATGCCACAATTAACAATTTGCATACTGCACCTAAAGATCCTGCATGTCACAATGCAGACCCAGAGCAGCCAAAAAAATAAAATTTAAAAAAAAGTGACACAGTGTTCCAGTATATATGGTTAAATATTCAATACATGCATTTATTAATATGCCAGGTACTTTGCTCGACCTGGGAATACAAAGATAAGTGAGCTCACAGACTAGTGGAGCGAGAAAACAAACACATTAACAGTTGTGATACAGTGTGACAAAAAATAACGATAGGACAAGTACACAAAGCTATGGGAGTACAGAGGAGAGGTATCTTCCCAGGTCAAGGTGATAGGGTGTCAGGAAAGACTTCTTCAGATTGGTGCCTGAGATGGATGAGCAATAAGCAGAAGAGGGAGCAAGTTTGGGCAAAGTGGGTAAAGTGAAGTGAAGTGTTAGTTGCTCAGTCATGTGCGATGCTTTGCGACCCCATGGACTGTAGCCTGTCAAGCTCCTCTGTCAATGGGATTCTCCAGGCAAGGATACTAGAGCGGGTTGCCATTTCCTTCTTCTGGGGATCTTCCTGACCCAGGGATCGAACTCCGGTCTCCTGCAGTTTCTTTACCATCTGAGCCACCAGGGAAGCTTGGGCTACATATGAAAGACAAAGGAGGAGAAGAAAGCATGGTATTTCACCGGAGTAGTTCAGTGTCCTCCTGGGTGGTGTATTTTTGTGTGTGTGTGTGTAAGTAGGAAGAGGTTAGGCCAAGAATTGCTTTTTAGAATCATCATTCTAGCAACAGAGTGAAGAATGGAGTAGAGAAAGCTAAAGCTGGGACTTCCCTGGTGGTCCAGGGGTTAAGACCCTGCACTTCCAATGCAAGGGGTGAAAGTTCAGTTCCTGGTGGGGGAACTAAGATCTCACATGCCTCAAGGCTCAGCCAAAAAAATAAAACAAAACAAGAAGAGTAAAACTGAAGTCCTCAAAATCACTTAGGAGGCAATACAGCAGTCCAGGTAAGAACTGGTAAACTGGCAGGGGGGTGAAGAAGACAAAAGTTACTCACTGAGGAGACAGCCTCAGGAAGACACAGGGATATCAAAGATGAAATACACCAGACAATTAAGCAAATGGTTTTATTCAGGCTGTTGCAATGGAGAGCATGTTCATTAATGAAGACAGTCTCATGGAAAAGAAAAGGGACCTAAGATTTTACAGAGGGAACACTTAGGGAGTTGTGCATGGAACTTACTGGAGTCATGAGAAGGGTTGACATGAGTCTTTTCAGAGAATATACAAGAGTAGCATGATTCTTTGCTTTGAGCTGTTTTCCTTGACACCAAAGCTTTTGGGGTTTGGAAAACAAAAGGATGGTGGGATTTCTTAACTGGCCTATTTTCCAGGAACACAGGCTCAGATAAAGCTCAATCCTGTCAGTGGCTGATTGAATGTAAGATAAGAGAGTCATGGAAGTATCTGGGAAGCTATCAGGATGCTAAACTGTAAGAGGAAAATCTTTTCCTCTACCCTCTTAGATTCAGTGACTGGGGCCTGCAGATAAATTGGCAAAAGACAGATTAACAGGAGAAAAGGCTTCTTTCGTGTTCATGTCATTGTTTCAATTGAAAAAAAAAAAAACAACGAAAACCCAAAGAAGCAGTCAAGCCTAATTTAAGAGAAATGACAAAACAAAGGAGAAGGTATTTAGGCTTCTGGGGTTGTCAATGGTGGGATGGTAAATATACAGGCAAAAAGGAATAGGAGATGAAGGTTATTTTAGTAAGACTTTTTTATGAAGATGAAAGTCAGTGTCACTTAAAAAAAATGTTTATTTAGTTGTGCCAGGTCTTAGTTGTGGCATGCAGAATTTTCACTGTGGCATCTGAGATCTTTAGTTGTGGTATACAAACTGTTAATTTCAGCATGTAAGATCTAGTTCCCCAACCAGGGATTGAACCCAGGCCTCCTGCATTTGGGAACTCGGAGTTTTAGCCACTGGACAACCAGGGAAGACCCAACCTTTCCAAATTTTTGAATAGGAATTACTCATAGAATTTCTCAGTTCATGGTCATCATCTTGAATATGCAAGAACGTATCCTGTGACAAAGCCCCTCATTAGTGCAATCCTCTCATATTAGTGGTCTTCGGGAGAGACAGCTCTGTACTATTTTTTAGTTTTTAGTAGATGTGATTTAGATTGTTTTCTGAATCCTGGATAAAGCTCATGAACTGCTCACCACTGGCAGAAGATAGAATTATAGTTTATTTAGAATTAAAAATGTCTTTAGAATCACCTAGTAACTAAAAAAATGAGGAAACAGATCCAAAGAACAGAATTCTTTTTTATATCCAAGACTAGCGGCATCGGAGACCTGAGGGCTGTGGAAACTGAACAGGCTGTAGTATCACAGAAAATCTGATGTGCCAACGTGTCTCCCTAACAATGGGACTTCTGCAGTGTGTGGAAGGTGAAGATGATTTGAAACAAAGGGCAAGATACCTTGGCTCCTTTAAAAAAAAAAACAAAAAAAAAAAAACAGAAAAATTGTTTCTCTGGAGAAATTCTGGACAAATGTTCAGAGAGGGTCTCTTACCTTAGGGATGAGGAATTTCTTTAATTAGTTCTCAGTTTTGTTCCCTAGGAAGGACGCACCAGTTCATGTTCTCTGTGACTGTGGCTCCATCCTCTGGGAGATCCTCCTATGCTAATTTCTTCTTTGGCCTCATCTGAAGAGAGCATTCGACCACTGAGCAGGTTTACATTACCTGCAGAAGCTGAAGTCCAGGAGTCATTATCCAAATCCCAAATACTCACAGATTTCTTTTTTTTAATTTAATTTTTATTTTCTATTGGGATATAGTTGACTTACTCCCAGGTTTCTTAATCCATGGTCATGGTTTCAAAATTTAGTTGGCTTCCTAATCTTTTTAAACATTTTTTTCTTTTTTTTTTTGTGGCATGGTTGCTTTATAAGTTATGTTAGTTTTTGCTGTACAACAACATGAATCAGCTATAAGGATATACACATATATCACCTCCCTCCCGAACGTCCCTCCCACCCCCCTTCTTTTCTTGTTAGCTCTATATGTCAATATTCCTATCTGTATTTCTTTTTTTGAAGACTTACTTCTTGGGACTTCCCTGGTGGTCCAGTGATTAAGACTCCATGCTCCCCATGCAGGGGGCACAGGTTCAATCCCTGGTCAGGAAACTATGATCCCACATGCTGCACAGTGTGGCCAAAAAAATAAAAAACTTACCTCTTAATTGTGGGTGCTTCAGGACTCTAAGCTTTGGTAGGAAGTTATGCCCTAAGCCATTTTCCCTCCTAATGCTTTAAAAAATTTTGTCTCATGACTTAATCCTTTAGTATTTCTAATGTAAGAATTTGCTGTGCAATACATTAATCCATCCTGAAGTTTTGACAACTAATGGGATCACCATAACTTGATTTGACCTTTGCCATAAAGCTAAGATTGAATCGGCTTTTATTATTCAAAAGCTTTTCCACACAATTGCCTCTTCCAATCCCATAACCCACATTTCTGCACTTTTTCCCTTTTCACTCCTGATTGAAAAAAATGGCCAGTTCTTTGCTATGGTCATCTCTCATAGATCCTATTCAAATTCTGTCAAATGCAATAACCAATTCACACTACTGACATTCTATTTTCCAACTTCTTCCAGAACTATAATATCATCAAACCCATTATCTGGCTTTAAGTTATTACAGATAAAATAATATATTTCCCCAGATTTTCAGTTTCCAATAAATTTCATCATCACCTGCTGACTGGTCCTGAAGCTAAAGTTACATATTTTAGGAATTTAATGAGTGCTGTTGAGTCAAGATTGATTAGGTAAAGTTGTCAAAATAATTTCAAAGCTGAGTGGTTAAAGTAAAAGCAGGGCTTCCCTGGCGACCCAGCGGCAAATAATGAGTCTGCTGAAGCAGGAGACACAGGTTTGATCCCTGGGCTAGGAGGATCCACATGCCACACAGAGCATGTCCTGCAACTACTGAAGCCCGAAGGCTCTAGAGCCTGTGCTCCATAACAAGAGAAGCCACCACAATGAGAAGCCTGTGCACCACAACTCGAGAGTAGCCCCCATTCTCTGCAATTAGATAAAAGCTTGAGCAGCAACAAAGACCCAGCATAGCCAAAAGTAATAAATACACATATTTTTAAAAGATACAAAACTATATTTAAAAAAAAGGTAAAAGCATTGACTCCTCATTTTACACATTCATGGAAGGGTGGATGGGGCCTCGGCTCCAGGTGGTTTTTATTCCAGGACCCAAGGTGACTGAACGACTGCTCTATTTATTGATTTATTGGTGTACATTGTAGCAGAGGAGATGAGAGCATGAAGTTAGCTGTGTGCACTGGCTCTTGAGGCTCCTGCCCAGAAAGGATGCATATCGCATCCATTCACATTTCATTGGCCAGAGCAAATCACATGGCTGTATCCAACTTACAGTGGATGGGGAAGTACAAGCCTATCAATTGCCCCAAAGGAGAACTGATCTGGAACCTCTGTGACACGACTTCAAGGCTGCCTCGTATGTTAAAAACGTACGAGATTTAGAATTTGATATGAGATCCTTCATCTGTGTTCAAACTAATATTTATGTTACCATGAACAAATCATTCAGCATATTGGCACTGGTAACCTCGTCTATAAAAATGGAGAAAACAGTCCTTAATTCAGTGAATGCCTGGAAGGAACAACTAAGACACCACATGTGAAACCACTTAGCCCAGTATCAGTTTCCCTCTTTTCTTCCATTCACTGCCCAGACATAATGTATCATTTGGTTTTAGTACGTTCCATATAGAAGAATTTGTACCTGTTGGTTGGCTGTTGCAATTCACAGGAGTTATTTCCTTTGACCATACCATATTACAAGCTTTTTGAGAACAGGGGCAATGTTTTTGGTAAAATTTTAATTAACGAACTAATTTTCATCTCTACTAGGTCTTTGTTGTGGTGAACTGGGGCTACTTCTCATTATGGTGCCTGGGTTTCTCATTGCAGGGGCTTCTCTTGTTACAGAGCACAGGATCTAAAGTGTGTGCTCAGTAGTTGTGGCATATGGCCTTAGTTGCCCTTTGGCATGTGGGATCTTCCCATTCCAGGGATCGAAAATGTGTGCCTTGCATTGGCAGGTGGATTCTTAATCCCTGGACCATCAGGGAAGTCCCAGGGCAATGCTCTATAGTTCTTCTGTATCTCTTATATTGCCTAGTACAGTGTTGAAAACATTATTTGGGCCGCATATATATTGATTGTTTTCTCCTGCAAAGTGTCTGACTTCTAGGGAACTGGGTTAACTTACAAATGAAGCTTTCAATAAATTTCAATTTACTCTCCTAGAACTTGTTGCTTTTGTTTTACAGTCCTTTCCAATTGATTATTTTGTTTTATACTTAAAATATCATGGGGACACAAAGAAGATATTATGTTCATTTACAGTTAAAGAATAAACATTGGGGGTATTTCCTGAGTTCACCCTACAGTTCACCGTTTGGTACAAGGAACCTTAGAGGTTTACAACCCAAGAAACCAATGACATGATTTGGGCTGTGGTTGTTGAGGCAGAGGACAGCCAGTAAATCAATTATGCACTGCTTCTTTGCAGTGGTTCCATCCAGCTCTCTCTAAGGACTTCCAAGAAGCCAGACCAGAGACAGAGCTGGAGCGCAGGCTCATTAAGAACCTCCAAATCTAGATGAGACACTTCTGACTGGAAACCAGTAGGCTGTCAGATATTTTTCCAGCAAAGATGAATTTATTCTGGATTAGCCCAGAATTGCAGCTCAGGGTCTGCAATCATGATGAGCCAAGTGCAGGTCCTTGCACATCAAGGAAAGGAGAACACTTTTTTTTCTTTTTGGAAAGGAGAACACTTTTACAGAGAGAAGAAAGTAGGGAGGGCCACAATAAACAGAGTTCATGGATTTTCATTGGCCGACCTTGCCAGGAAAGAAGAGGAACATTTCTTCTTCCTGTTGGGCTCTGCTGTGACCACAGGGTTTGAGGTCTCCCCCTTCTCGTCTCCCAGCTCTATTTCGGTGTGGTTTCTGATTATTAATTTTTTATAATCCTGTAATTATGATCTCTCAGGATCAATGTGAAAATTAAATGAGTAAGAAGTAAAAACCATCTGGCATAGTTAGTTAATATAAATGCCTGTCAAGGTTGTCATTTGGCCAGTTTGATTAAGATAAAATTCTGTGCGATGTTCCCTCTGATTCCTTCATATTCTGACCAAACTTTATTTCAAATATTATTTTTCTCTTTTTTTGTAGGAAGGACAGCTCTTTTGGAGACCAGATGGGACTTTCATATCTTTGAGTATGCATAGTCTTTTCATAGAGACTGCCTCACACTCTCTGTGTGTGTGTACTCAGTTGTGTCAGACTCTTAGTGACCCCACGGATTATAGACTGTTAGGCTCCTCTGTGCATGGAATTTTCCAGGCAAGAATACTGAAGTGGGTTGCCATTTCCTACTTCAGGGGACCTTCCCGACCCAGGGATTGAGCCCATATCTCTTGTGTCTCCTGCACTGGTAGGCAGATTTTTTTTTTTACCACTAGTACCATTTGGGAATCCCACCTACACTCTAGTTGATTGTTCAGTTGCTCAGTCATGTCAACTCTTGGCAATCCCGTGGACTGCAGCACGCCAGGCTTCCCTGTCCTTTGCCGTCTTCTGGAGTTTGCTCAAACTCATGTCCATTGAATCAGTGATCCATTCAACCATCTCATCCTCTGTCGACCCCTTCTCCCCATTTCCTCAGTCTTTCCCAGCATCAGGGTCTTTTCTAATGAGTGAGCTTTTCACATCAGGTAGCCAAAGTATTGGAGCTTCAGTCCTTCCAATGAATGTTCAGGATTGATTTCCTTAAGGATTGACTGACTTGACCTCCTTGCAGTCCAAGGGACTCTCAAGAGTCTTCTCCACCACCACAAAAGCAGCAATTCTTTGGTGATCAGCCTTCTTTATGGTCCAACTCGCATATAGATATGTGACTACAAGAAAAGCCATAGCTTGAACTGTATGGACCTTTGTCAATAATGTAATCAACTCTAGTTGATAATTAATAATAAAATAACAATCAACACTTTTTGAATACTCACCAAGGACAATCAATAGGCTAAATGAATACTATGCATTACCCAATTTTCACAACAATCCTGCAAGGTTGGTAGACCCCCTCATTCTACAGGAGAACGAGACTTACAGTGGTTGTATTACATGCATTATTAGATGTATTACATGTAAGTGACAGAACTAGTAAGTAGCAGAATCAGGATCCAAACCCGGACCTCAGAGTTCATGCCCTTAACCACAGGCTTAATATGTATACCTGACTTTATTTCCTAATTATATTGTTACTTGAAAATGAATGAATATTCTTATCCATTTTAATATATTAATAACATCTAGCACAATGCCTTAAACAAAGTAAATAATTAAATCACAAGAAATATTTACTAATTATTTAAAGAGTTATATTTGCAAAGAATTTTAGATTCAGGTATATGAATTCAGGGTTTATAAGTGAGACAACTAAAGATTATTAGAATATTCCACTATAGGAAATTCCCTGGCAGTCCAGTTGGTTATGACTTGGTACCTGTGGTCCAGGTTCAATCCTGGTCAGAGAACTAAGATTCCATGAGGTGTGTGGTGCAGCCAATAAAGAGAAAAAAGCAACACTATCAAAAGTGTGTATTCTGTTGATAGTAATTATCTTTCTGTGGAAGTATAACTTAACTTTAGTTAACTAGTGTCCACAGGAGATGTGTTTTCTGTGTGTGTGTGTGGAAGTGAGTGGGATTGGTGGGTGTGTATGCAGGATTAGAAAGACAGAGAGAAAGAGAAAAAAATTAAAAAGACAGGAAAAGAACTATAAAACTGCAAGGCTTAGACAAGAAGTCATCTAAAACTGAGGGCTTTTTTAAAAAAAAATCATTTTTCTAGTTTACCATGAATAAGAGATGACATTTTACATGCCATCCTTGAACTTACTCATCTCTGTAAGGAGACCTAAGGTTATCTCTACTTCTGGCTTTCAGAATTAATCTATCCACTTAGCAAAATATGAGTACAAATAACTTCCGTGGATAGCAATTTTGCAGTAGTTCCTAAAATATAAAATATTTTATATTTTATATAAACTAACAACTGGACTTTAAGAAATTAAACTTAAAAAAGAAAGAAAGAAATTCATCTTAGGGACTTCCCTGGTGGTACAATGGCTGACTCCACACTCCCAATGCCGGGTGCCCAGGTTCAATCCCTGGTCAGGGAACTGATTCCACGTGACACAACTAAGAGTTTGCCACAACTAAAGATTCCAGATGCTGCAACTAAAAAAAAAAAAATCTCACATGCAGCAACCAAGATGGACGATTCCACATGCTTCAAGATCAGCCAAATAAATAAATATATATTAAAAAAAGAAAGAAATTCATTTTACAGTTATGCTTGTATCTGTGATTTTCACGTTCATGTATTGGAGAAGGAAATGGCAACCCACTCCAGTGTTCTTGCCTGGAGAATCCCAGGGACGGGGGAGCCTGGTGGGCTGCCGTCTATGGGGTCGCACAGAGTCGGACACGACTGAAGCAACTTAGCAGCAGCAGCAGCATGTGTGCTGATACATGTTTAAGGAAATTATTACAAATAGCAAAAATGTCTCTCAAAATATTAGGAATAGCAAAAATGTCTATCAATGTATCTATATTACAGAATAACAAAGATGTCTATTCAATGTAGCAACACAAGGGAATACAATGTAATCATTAAAGAAGAATATGGCAGCTCCATGCAGGCTGTTATAGAATAACCTCCAAGGTCTATTCTTAGGCCCCAAACCTTGGAGGTGCCTTTGTTTCTTTCTTTTTCTCACATCCCACATCCATTGCATCAGTAAATCCTACTGGCCCTAGCTTCAAAATATATCTGATACGGGAGCACTTCTCATCATTTTTACTCTTGTTACTGAAGTCTACTGCAAATTCCTCCTCACTAATCCCCATCCTTGTATCTCAAGCCTGTTCTTATCCTGGCAGCCAAAGCCATACTGTTAAAAATATAAACCAGGGAATTCCCTGACAGTCCAGTGGTTAGGACTCCCCTCTCTCACTGCCAGAGGCCCAGGTTCAATTTCTGGTTGAGGAACTGAGATCCCACAAGCCTCGAGGCACAGCCAAAAAAAAAAAAAAGTAAGTCAGATCATATTACTTCTCTACTAAATCCTTCCAACATTTCTCAGCCAGAGTAAAAGCAGATCAGGTTTTACAATCATTACTTGCTTCCTCTCTCCCTCCCTGCCTCCTACCCTGGCATGCTCATGCATCTTTACACCTCCAACCCCATCTCCCATTCCTCTCCTCCTGCTTCACTCTGGTCCAGACACACTGTGCTTGCTATTCCTCTATTGGAGGATAAAGCTTCCTGGCTGTGTCTGAAAATTAAACTGACAAAGATAGGTTAACAGAAGAAAGTGTCAGTCGCTCAGTTGTATCCGACTCTTTGGGACCCCATAGACTGTAGCCTACCAGGCTCCTATTTCCATGGGGATTTTCCAGGCACGAATACTGGAGTGGGTTGCCATTTCCTACTCCAAAGTATACACATTTATTGAATATAATTTTGATGTGACCAGGGAGCCTTCATAAGGAAATGGAGACCTGTAGAAATGGTTAAACTCAACTACTTTTATGCTAGGTTTGATGAAGAATGAACAGTCAAGGAGATCTGATAGAAATCTGACAGGTCAAAGAGTATGAGAGGAATGTTGTCAACATGGGGAAACTCAACAAGACCTGTGTGTTAGGCTTTTTCTGGCCTCCCTGATTTCAGAGGTAAGGATGTCCCTTTCCTCTAGGTATAGGGAGCGGGCCTCTCAAGTAAGAGGTTATAACTCGTTTCAAGGGAGAAGGGTGGGGAGAAGGTCACTCTGACCTTCTTGTTTCTGCTGTTTTCTCAGAAGCCTTCAGCTTAAAATATTCAATATGCCAAGGTGCCTGGCGCCAATGGTAAAGAATCTGCCTGACAATGCAGGAGATTTAAGAGACAAGGGTTTGATCCCTAAATTGGGGAGATCCCCTGGAATAGGAAATAGCAACCCTCTCAAGTATTCTTACCTGGAAAATTTCATGGACAGAGGAGCCTGGCAGTTACAGTCCATGGGGTGGTGAAGAGTTGGACACGACTGAGCACGCATGCACACAAGGTGTCATATCTTGGAGTATCGTATCTGCCTCATTCTTTAACACACTGGCACGTGATGCCTCTGATTGGAGCAAATATACACATGGCTGCCTGTCTTCCTTCCTTCATCTCTCTCTTATTTTTCAGTTCAATTTAGTTCAGTCGCTCAGTCATGTCCAACTCTTTGCAACCCCATGGACTGCAGCATGCCAGGCCTCCCTCTCCATCACCAACTCCCAGAGTTTATTTATTTAGCTGCATCAGGTCTTAGTTGTGGGATGCGGGCATGCATTTTAGTTGTGGGCATGAGAACTCTTAGTTGTTGCATGTAGGATCTAGTTCCCTGACTAGGGATCAAACTCAGGCCCCCTGCACCGAACGTGTTGCTCGGAACACCAGGAAGTCCCATCTCTCTTCTTAAGTACCGCCTTCCCTGTGAGGTCTTCCCAGTCAATTGTATTAGATTCTATCCCAATCTCCAAGTTCTCCCAACTTCTTTCCATTTAAGATTTTTCCTCTATTGCATTTGTCATCATTAACATTCCGTATATTTTAGATTTGGTTTCTTGTTTTTCTCCCCCACCAGAAAGCAAACTCCATGAAGGTAGGGATTCTTGTCCATTTTGTCTACTGATAGACACGCATGAGAGAAAAAAGTGACTGTCTTACAGTAGGTCCTCAAACAATTTTTGGAGACTACCAAATATATTA
The DNA here is from genome assembly GCF_963930625.1 of Muntiacus reevesi. NCBI lineage: Eukaryota > Metazoa > Chordata > Mammalia > Artiodactyla > Cervidae > Muntiacus > Muntiacus reevesi. Next base: position 45,302,694 of record NC_089249.1, on the reverse strand, counting down.
GAGGTATTAGATGTAGGTTATGAACTAAAGAGAAGAGTTGAGATAGATTCCAAGGTGTCTTAACCAATAGACTGCCAGGGAAGTCCCTCAAATGCATTTTGAACAGATTTTTAGTATCTCACTGATTCTTTCATCAATTAACAAGCTATATACAATCTTTGACACATGTTCAATTTATTTTTGTATGAGAGTTATGATTCTACTTTTTTGAAAATATACTTGAATTTTATTTCCACAGAACTGAAAAGCTGCCACTCTAAATAATTCCTGAGCACCAATCTCACTGATTAGCCCAAGCATGTGATATGATAAAATTTCCATTTGTTAGCAAACAAAGAGTAAAGAAGTTGGCAACTGGCTGGACTTTTAGGCAGCAGGAAAGGTACAAGATTAGCTTCTGCTTATGTGTTCACGTTCCATTGCTGCTGTAACAACAATTTGTCACAAGCTTAGTGGTTGCAAACAACACAAATTTATTATATTACAGTTCTGTAGATCAGAAGTGGGACATGAATCTCACTGGGTGAAAACCAAGGTGTTATCAGGAGGCTTTTCAGGCTGCTCTAGCGAAGAACTCATCCCCTTGTTTGTTTGGGTTTTTTTTTTTCAGCTTCTAGAGGCTTCCTGTATTGCTCAGCACACGGTCCCCTTCCATCTTCAAAGCCACCAATGGCAGGATGCATCTTTCTCCCATCACATATCTCAACCTGTCTTTTCTGCCTCCCACTTATCATTTTAAAGAACTCATAATTACAATGGGCTCCTCCAGATAACATAGGATAATCTTCCTATGTTAAGGTCAGGTGATTAGCAACTGTCAATCAATAAAATAATGCAGGAGGCTGCAAATAAAAGTTCATTTGGGTGCTTCCCTGGTGGTCTAGTGGTTAAGAATCAGCCTTGCAATGCAAGGGACACCGGTTCAATCTGGCCCAGGATGATCCCATATGCTCTGGGCAACTCAGTCTGTGTGCCACAACTACTGAGACTGTGTACCTCCAACCTGTGCTCTGCAACAAGAAGCCACCGCAAGGAAAGGCTTGTGCACCACAAGTAGAGAGTAGCCCCCGATTTACCACTTAAAATCGAGGGGCTTGAGTAAGTCTCCGGGTGTGTGTGTGCGTGCTCGCTATAGAAATACTTTGTTGTTCAGTTGCTAAATTGTGTCAGCTCTTTGTGACCCATGGACTACAGCACACCAGGCTTCAAGGCCTGTGAAGGCACACCCTGTTCTTCACCCTCTCTGAAAGTTTGCTCAGATTCATGTCCATTGAGCCAGTGATGCCATCCAACCATCTCATTTTCTGCTGCCCTCTTCTCCTTTTGCCTTCAATGTTTGCCAGCACTGGGGTCTTTTCCAATGAGTCGGCTCTTCACATCAGGTGGCCAAAGTAGTGGAGCTTCAGCTTCAGCATCAGTCCTTTCAATGAATATTCAGGGTTGATTTCCTTTAGCATTGACTGGTTTTGTTGTAGGAAGGGGGCCCCCCTCCAGGGCCCCAAGAGCGGGCTCTTGTCGAACACTGGTTAAAGAATTGTCCGAGGAGGCACGTGCTGACAAAGCAAGAGACTTGACTGGAAGAAGGCACCTGGGCGGAGAGCAGCAGGGTAAGGGAACCCAGGAGAATTGTTAGGGAAAGCACACTGACTGAAACCGCCCACCCTGGCCAGGCACCATAGTAACCATTTGCATGAGTTGTTTTATGACAGGAGATCCTGATAAGGAATACGGAACTAATAAGCCACCACCAGCCGGAAGAGTTCGGGAAAGATCGAGAGGAGACACAACCTGTCTGTCCACTTCCCAGAATCCCTCTTGCTAGCATCCATCTTGGCTGAGCGATGCGTGCGCCACCAGGAAAGACTCTGAATTAGAATGATTGGCCAAAGACCATCCGGAAACTAATCCCATCCCCATAAAACCCAAGACTGCGAGCCATGCGGCAGAGCAGTTCTCCTGGGTTCCCTTACCCTCCTGCTCTCCACCCGGGTGCCCTTTCCCAATAAAATCTCTTGCTTTGTCAACATGTGTCTCCTCGGACAATTCATTTCCGAGTGTTAGACAAGAGCCCAGTTTCGGGCCCTGGAAGGGGTCCCCCTTCCTGCAACAAATGGCGACCACGAAGGGACATCTTCTTCGCTGAGACTGACATCCTGACCACTCGGGGTACTCAGGGGCCAGCTTGCCTGCCAATGGACCAGACCCAGCGGCCGCGACTGGGACCCTTTTGTCCCTGGTCTCCTCCTGACGCGGACAACTGGCCAGAGTGCCCCGACCGGTAAGGAACAGGAGATTTTATTGACCTCCCTCCCCTTCCCTCTCTCTTTCCTCTCCTTAGCCCTTCCTATCCTTCCCGTTTTTCTAGTCCCCCGGTCCTGGACGCAGGAATCTGGTCGAAGGGCCTCAGCCTGAGCTGTGGATTGGAGACTGATCACCTCCTCTTGGCAGAGAACTCGAATTCTGGTTTTGTTTCTGGTAGGGCCGAGTTCCAGTCCTCCCTTCTCTGGAAGCCCAGGGAAAAGTCCCGTAACGCCTGGGTGTCTGCAGGTGGCAGGAGATGTCTGTAAGGCCACCCCTTTTGCCCCCCTTTCCCGCCTCCTCCTCCTCCTTCTTTCAACCTGGCTTCCTTTCCTCCTTTTGAAATCTTTGAAGACATCTCAAGTTCTGTGTCTCTATAGAAGGTTTTCTGAGAGACTGCATTCTTGTATTTATGGGAGTGTCTGATGAGGACTGCCAGGTTTATATGTGTGTGTTTTAACTCTGTTCTGTGTTGTGATTTGTGACGGCCGTTTTCTTTGTCTGGCCACCATTTAGACCTGCCGCCATTTTGTTAAAACTTGATTTTCTTTCCCTGTGCCTTGAGACCAGGGCTCTCAGGAACACTTATCTAGACCATCTTTAACTCCTGAGACTGAGAGAAAAAGGAAAAAAGCCTTTTAAAATGTTATTTAAATTTTATATTGTAATATCTAATTCATGACCAAACTTCGAAAATGAAGCTAGATCTTGCAGTGTGTCTGTCTAAATATGTCTTGGTATGTTTTTGTCTCTGGGTAATATTTTTTAGGTTAATTTGTAAATGAGCTCTATTTAATTGGCTTGAAAAAGGTAAGCGCTTACAAATCAAATAATTCTAAATTAAACAATAAATTCCAGGTTCAGGTGAACTGGGAAATATTCAGTATTAAATACCTGATATTAATGTTTGTTTGTTGACCTATCTAATATAGACATGTCTTAGAGTAATTAACATCAAGAAAAAGATTAAACCTAGGTTTAATATAAGTTAAATATTATATCTGTTACAAGTTTGTCAACAAGGAAATTACCTCGAGTTAAGAAACTTCTAAAAAATGTAAATGAGATATGAGTTTGTATTCTTTAAGAATATCTGTCTACAATAGTCTCCCCAGATTGGCGTAACTTAAATTTCTAAGGGTTGTGCTAAACTAAGTATTAGAAGTCTATTAAATAATTAGGTCATTTCCAAATGAAATAAGATTTTAAAACATTTACTACTAAACACTGACTTCCTTTTACAGAAAAACTAAAGAGATTTGGGACCATAAATGAATAATGTTTGATGCCATCCTAAAATGTTTTAAGAAAGCAAGGGTTTTAGAATTTATCACTGGTATTTATGTTCACCAATCTATAAAATGCTAATATAAAAGTTAGCTCTTGGTTGCTAAAGGAAAGCAGGAAGAGTGATTTCAGTAAAAAAATATGAAAAAATACTAAAAAGAGTTATGCATAATCAGGATTTTCTAAAATTGAATTACAATTAGTTAGATAAGTGGATTTTGTTAGGAATGACATGGTTGTAAGAAAACTGCTTAGAGCCAATTAGGTCCGAGATGGCGGAGCTGACTTTCACTAGACCTTGAGCCTTGGTATTTACGCCCATTGTGACATATCAACAAGTTAAATGATACAGCCATCAACATTGACTAAATCTGACCAAATGTTCTAAACGCTTTTAATTGATCTTTTCGATAAAAATTCCTAAAGCGAATTCTTTTAAAGTTCCTTTGACCTCTAGCTAACTTTGGGGTGCTTCAGAGGGCCCCTGAAACATCCCAAAGAGAGATATTAAACTGTGTTTATTTGGTTGGTTAAATTACATAAAAAAGATTATCAAATGAGCAATAAATCTGCTCATGTTATAATGTATGGTAAAATTACTAATACAGATATCCTAGAAATTATATGGAGTTCTTAACATTTTGAAATGTCTTGGTGTTCTAATGAGAAACCTGATGACTTCACAAAAGTTAACAAAGAACTAAATGAACCAGTGAATATGCTTATAATTTTTATGGTTTCTATCTGAAAAATTACAGGTTTAAATCTTGTGTTTTCCGGGAGTAAGGAAAACATTCCTCTCAAACTAATTATGAAAATAATTTGGTAAAATTACGTTATGAACAAAACAATTATATTTTCTCTCTATCTGACTCCTCCAGAAATTTGAAACTCTTAAGTTTCCAGTAAGTTTATCAAATGAGCTAAAAAGGTTATCTCACTAACAGGTACAAAAATCTCAAGAAATTTTTGAGACCTTAAAAAGAGAAGAGTTCACCTAGATTTGTTATTCAAAATCTGTGATAAACCTTTGGTGTGACTTTCCCAGCCCTGTTTTATATTAAAAGTTCAGTCTGAGATTCTATAGGTGTTTCAGCAAAATAAAAAGTCTATAATCAATTATGGTTATATAAATCATCAGACCAAAATTAGTGAGAACAGACCTATTTTGCAAACAAAATAGCCTTAATTTGGTTATATTTGATAAAAATGAGGGTAACTTTGGGAAAAAAGATATTTAAAAAAAATGTTAAATCCCAGTTTGTTCATGGAGGTCTGCATGTAGTAAGACTCATTTCTTGGATAGTTCTTTGCTGTTATGTGATATTAATGCAAATTTAATTGAATTCTTAAAGAACACCCTAAGTTTGTTTCTGAAGCTTACCTCAATAATCTATCTTTGGATGAAAATTGGATGCCTCATGACCTGCAACCAGGACTGGAAAAAGACATAATTTAAGGGACTGTCTCCAACGTGGATGGAAGGACTTTTTATCAGGTACTCTTAACTAACTCTTGCACAATGAAACTGAAGAAAATTAACTCTTAGATTAATTCCCACTTCCAAAGGCCCCTACACTGGATTAATCTATAGAGAAGACAGCTGACCTGACCTCACCTTAAAATGATGCTCAAACAAGAAAAACTACAGTACACCAGGATGAGAAGACAACAACATCAGAGGTAGACAGCTTGTCCAAGATGCTGGACCTGATTCATATGATTATTTATAATGTTTTCTTGACTTCTTAGACTTTTGCATATAAATCAAATGCTTTTCTATCACAGGCCTGATACTATGCTAGTTTTAAAAATCAATCCAATTGTTGGGTTTGTGGCCAATTACCTGTATCTAGTTCTGGGTTACCTTGGTAAATTTCTCTACTACAAGACTCTAACTGGTTGGCCCTGAAGAAATTTACTTAAAAAAAGAAAATTATAGTCATATTCAGGTCACTGTGATACTACCAGACGGGATCCCTTCACTGGGCCAATTAATAATGCCTACTCTGACTCTGGCCATAAATTTGAGCCTTTTTCTATTCCTCAAGCTCAATCAGAGCAACACAAGAAGTTTTGGCAAAAGAGAAAAAAATCTCCCACAATTATGAGATAGATTTATGTAGATAACACTAAGCTATGGTAATTTAGGTTTAAAGTCTCTGTGTTAAAAACAATTAAATCATACTAAAGATAACCAGTCTAGTAACACTAGAAAACTGGGCTGTGTGCCTTATAGATGGTGGTGCCAATGTATAATTTCCCTGAAAGATAAAGATTCGTACTGAGTAGACTAAGTCAGACAACCTGGGATATACTGGGCTACATCTAATAGAAGCTCTTAAGTCTTACTTGTGACTTTACTAGTACTGCTGGCTATGTTCTTTGTATTTCATCTGTTTTACAGAATTGCTATTTCTTACAGTGCCAAATGTGTGACTGAGGCCTCTGATAGAATAATATATAGTTCCTTAGGAAATCGATGATGATGACAGTGTAACTCTAGATATGAGAAAAAGCAACAAGAGGGAATGTTTTCCTGGACCAAGAGGCTAGTAAGACAGGTGGTCCAGAGAATTTTAGACACTGTTTTATGGCCTAATCCAGTAACAGCACATTGAGAGGCCGGTCGACAAAATCTTTGCCAAACCTGAGAATGGACATTCTCAGCACCATGGGATAAAATGGTCATGAAATGCCCCCCTCAAAGTCATTGTCAAGTTTGTGAGCAAAAAGGGGCTTTGCCAACTGAAGACTGACACTTGCCATCTACATCTACAGTGATTATATCATGGCCACTGCAACTGCTGACTTTCAACGGCCCTGAAAGGAGTTCAGGGTGAAGATAAGGAATGAGGTGTTCCGTGCTCTGGAAAAAACTGGCAGAACAGGCCTTCAGATAGTTAGATCTTTTCAAGAGATTTTATGAGTCCCAATTCTTGCATCTTCTCATACCTAGAGAAACACTGACATCATTAATGGTGCCATCTGCTTTGGCTATTAAAGAAAAAATTTTAAAATTAAAAGTCAAAATAGAGTACTCAGCTATGGTTCAGACATCCTGGGAAATAACCAGGTGTTACTATGGGTGTAATTTCAGATTAGTCATTGTATTGCTAAACACTTGAGTTTTCTGAGTCGTGTCAGGCTTGGATGCCACCATTCTCAAAACAATGTCTGCTGGAAGCTAGTAACTTCTACCTTACTTTTTATAAAACTAGGCAACTGGCCACCTGGCTACAAGTCTCCCTGAAGTGCCAGGTCCAGACTGGATTTCAGGCCTATTCTTCTAAAAGAAAGAGATTTACTTTGTCTATTAAAACTCCAGTTATCCCTTCTCCAGCTACTACTAACTGGGTATGTTACAACAAAATGGCAGACCAAGGGATTGAGATTTTAATCATACAAGGCTCAAATCTAGGACTTGGAACTCAGGAATACTTCCAATTCAGTGTCTCTTCTCCAAGCTGAGGCGGTCCTGTGCCCCATTTTGACAAAAAGTTATCACAGTCATAGTTGCCCTGTTCCCTAAATAAAACTAAACAGGACTCCGCGGGGTGGCGACTCTGGAGTACAGATCTACTGTACTGTAAAATATAGGCTTTATTCAGCCTCCTTGACCTTCCCTGAGTTCCAAAGGGTAGATTCAAACAATTACCAATCAGAGAAGAAAAAATACAGAAACAGAGGGGAAACAATCAAACGGTGGTACAGCCTTGAGACGGGTCCTGGTTCCGACTCAAAAAAAATATATGCATAACAATGTCTTTTGAGTTCTTCTACAGAACTAGAGCCCCCACCCAGGTGGAAGATGGTAACTTCAGACTAAACAAGATTCTTAGAACACAGCTCTGTTGCTTGACCACCAGCCAATCATCCCAGCGGTGCCTCCTGTTTCTGGGGACCAGTGATGACCATCCTGTTAGGTCTCCTCTTTGACCCCTGTCTATTTTATCTCTGAGAGGCACCAACAGTTTCAAACTAAGTTGCTGTTATTACAAGAGTAAAAGTTGGTTTCAGATATAAAACACCCCAACTTAGATCAGGTAGAGAGAGACTTCTACTCTGCTAGGCAGGCCTATGCCCAGGCACAGCAGGAAGAAGTTACAGAAGAAAGAGACCTCCGCCCCAATTCCCAAGAAGCATCTTGAGTGTGAAGTCTCTCAGGGGGGAGTTGTTAGGGAAAGCACACTGACTGAAACCGCCCACCCTGGCCAGGCACCATAGTAACCATTTGCATGAGTTGTTTTATGACAGGAGATCCTGATAAGGAATACGGAACTAATAAGCCACCACCAGCCGGAAGAGTTCGGGAAAGATCGAGAGGAGACACAACCTGTCTGTCCACTTCCCAGAATCCCTCTTGCTAGCATCCATCTTGGCTGAGCGATGCGTGCGCCACCAGGAAAGACTCTGAATTAGAATGATTGGCCAAAGACCATCCGGAAACTAATCCCATCCCCATAAAACCCAAGACTGCGAGCCATGCGGCAGAGCAGTTCTCCTGGGTTCCCTTACCCTCCTGCTCTCCACCCGGGTGCTCTTTCCCAATAAAATCTCTTGCTTTGTCAACATGTGTCTCCTCGGACAATTCATTTCCGAGTGTTAGACAAGAGCCCAGTTTCGGGCCCTGGAAGGGGTCCCCCTTCCTGCAACAGAATTGCTCCACTACGTGGCTTGAAGTCTCGGGTTTTATGGTTATGGGATTAGTTTCCGGGTTGTCTTTGGCCAATCATTCTGACTCAGCGTCCTTCCTGGTGGCGCATGCATCGCTCAGCAAAGATGGATGCTAGTAAGAGGGATTCTCGGAAGTGAATCAAAAGGTCTCCTTTTGACCTTTCCAAAACTGTTCCGGTTGGTGGTGGCTTATTAGTTCTGTATTCCTTATCAGGACCTCCTGTCGTAAAACAATTCATGTGAATGGTTACTAGAGAGCCTGGCCAGGGTGGACAGTTTCACTCCGTGTGCTTCCCCTAACAGTTTGATTTCCTTGCAATCAAAGGGATTCTCAAGAGTCTTCTCCAGCACCACAATTCTAAAGCAGCAATTCTTTGGCACTCAGCCTTCCTTATAGTCTAACCCTCACAACCATATCTGACTTTAAAAAACTGGAAAAAACATAGTTTTGACTATACTTTGTCAGTAAAGTCAAGTCCTTGCTTTTTAATATGCTGTCTAGGTTTGTCATAACTTTCCTTCTAAGAAGCCAGTGTCTTTTAATTTCAATGCTGCAGTTACCATCTGCAGTGATTTTGGAGCCCAAGAAATTAAATCTGTCGTTGGTTCTACTTTTACCCCCAACTATTTGCCATGATGATGGGACCAGATGTTATTTTAGTTATTTGAATGTTGAGTTTTAAGCAAATATAGGAGTCTATAAATCTTCTTAATCTTCATTTTTCTCCTAACTCGACCTTGAAGTGGCATATAGAATCATGGTGGAATGGGGTGGGATGTATAACACATCCAAAACTGGTTAAAGTAAAGGTTATGGTTTTTTCCCCTACTTCTCTCCCATCCATATTTGCATAAAAATGTGATCACCCAAGCTTACTTACTTGGTTATTTGTAAATACTTACCATTAACACCTCTCTTCCTTCACAATTTATTGCACATTGCTGGGTTTAGAAGAGAAGCCTGAAGAATTCAGTGGCTATGCAAAATTATATTCCTTTCTATTTTCTATTTGTTTTAGTTGCTTCCAAACAGTTGATTTCCTTCAAATCCTGATCTTTCTTTATTCAGACAAGTTTTGCAGGGGGAGGGCTTCAATTTCTACACACCAGGTAGAATGCATTTCCTTTTCACCTATTTAGGTTAATGGCCTTCAGTGTTATGCAGAGTAAAGAAATTATTTGGCCTCTATTCAAAAGACTATTTGGTTTGAAAAAGAAAAGGCTAATTCCAGCATAATCATTAAATGAAAATGAGACAGTTTAGCACAAATTCAAAAAAACAAAAGGAAAGAAAGGAGCCAGTTGAGGATTTTCTAGGGATCACAAAGTGTTTTGCTCTGTTGAGGCCGAGGTAAGCATTTTAGTAGCAGTTTCCAAGCTGATGGAGTCTTTGACGAGGATTTTATGGGTGGAGGTTTCTCACTTTGCTGTCAATGCATTTCTTTTTTTTAAGCGGAATTTGTCTTTGGAAAATTGGCTTGGCTTATGACCCTGGAAGTCTGGTCTGTCTTGGAGAGAGAAATGAACTTGAAAATAATTACTGTGATGTGTAGGATACAAGCCTTTAACATATGCAAATTAAACTAAAGGCCCATAATCAATATGTCATGCTCTGTGACAAGAATACTTATAGCCTATATTTATACCAGAAATTCAACAAAATTATATAATATCACTACCTTATTCCATAACATCATCTAAATGTATAACTTTTAATGTATAACTGATATAGAGGGGTCCATGAGCCAGGAAAAAGAAAAAAAATCTTTAGGGATAAAATAAAATTATATGCAAAGGTAGTGATTCTGTTCTACTTCTGTGTGTGCGTGCTAAGTCGCTTCAGTCATGTCCAACTCTGTGCGACCCCATGGATTGTAGCCTGCCAGGCTCCTCTGTCCACGGGAGTCTCCTGGCAAGAATACTGGAGTGGATTGCTATGACCTCCTCCAGGGGATCTAATAGCTTTGGAATAGCCAGGTACCCCCTAAGTACGAAATCCCAAAGATTGTTGGAAAAATGAGGGCATGCACTCTGGCATCTGCATTCCTTCTCCTTGGGATATATTACAGACATTCTTTAAACACTTCACAGTGATAATTCTCCCATGGAAACATGAATAACGTATCTTGACCTGAATGTCTTAGAATCTAAAAACTGTCTGTAGATAGAACTTTTTCATTGGTGCCAGGAAATTCAGCTTAGGCCAATCTATTCATTCTAAACCTCTGCAAGAGAACTTTAAACTTCTTAGGCATGCCAAAAATTTAGGTTTGAATTAAATGACTAACGCTTTACCTAGTTTCTACCACCAGGTCTTTGCCAGAATCTTTTCGATTCATCCTCAGCCAAAGCTGTTACCCATCCTGACAACATAGCCTTTCACCTCCTCACACCTCGTGTCTTTGCTTTTCCAGTCCTTTGGCTGCCCTCCTATTTCTTCCCTCACATACTTGTCTGACTGGTTCCTAGAAGCTTGGCTGAGATTTTTCTCTGACATAAATTTGGCTACCACAAATTAAGCACCCCCCTCCCCCCACCGCCCAAACACATTTCTCAATGCAAATCTAAGTAGATGTAATTTATAAACAAAGAGAATACTTCTATTTTCTTTATAAAAATAAATCACGTCATGGCTTTTAAAGGAGAGAATGAAGAGCTAGTTGACAGAAAAATAACTGATTAGAGCGGAGATTAGGAAAAGATAAGAAGTGAAAAAAAAAAAAAAAAAGCTACTTAACTATGACAATAACATCAGAAAAAGCATCAACCTTATTTTTCCACAAGGCAGACCTGGCCCGATCTGTACAGGTTAATTGAGTTATCTTTGTTCTGTTCTCTGATGTAATTTAAGCCTCCAAAACCGGACTGCACTTAGTAGGTGCTCGATGTTCAGTCTGAAATGCTTAGTCTTTGAATGTTCAAAGACCAAGAGAATTAAAAATTGATTTTTAAAAAAGTGACAAAAGCCACAGCTTCATCAAATGTTTAACCTTCCCAAACACAGCCCCATTGTTCTACTCTCTTTATACTCCTGCCTTTTCCCTTGTTTTTGTCGTTCTTTCACATACATATTTAAATCTAAGAACAGACACGAACACCAAACCCTGAAATAACAGACTTAAACGTGTTATTCAAAGCAAGTTATATTAGGCGGATGCTTTTGAAGGAATGTCAACTGCTAACGGGTTTTCTGTTTGCCGTACAGCTTTTCCCGCCTTCTCCCGAGTGGAGGTGAGGGGTGCGGAATCAAACCATCAACATTCTCTCTCCTTTGCCTCAATCTTTTTTTCCCCCCTGTCCTTTTCTCTCCTTTCCTCGGCTTTATTTCCTTCCCCCATCTGCCGGTTCTCTAGGGTCCTTGCTTGGCTTTCTCCCGCTCAGCCTGTTGGTCCCTTTGATCCTTTCTTTCTATCCCTTATTCCCAGAAGCTCCAGAAAATACCTTCTTTTCCCCCCTTCTTCACGTCACTTCCCTCCCTTCTCCCATCTCCCTCTCCTTTTCTGAGAGAGGTGAGTTTCCCCCGCTAGAGGCCACCACTTTCTCGGTTTCTTCCCTCCCATCGACGAGCAGCGCTCGGAAAGAAAGAAGGGGAAAAAAGAGGAGAAAGCGTGAGAGGGAAAAAAAAAACCCGAGGCCTAGAGCGCTGAGGCCCGGCAGTGGCGTCGTCATGGCAACGGGCGCCGGCAGGAAACGAGGGACGCGCGGGAGGGAGGGGGGAGGCCACGGAGGGGAGGGGGAGGGACGGGGGAGGGGTCCGGCTGCCCCGGAAGCACCTCCCCGCCAGCCCCCTCCTCCAGCCGGGCCCGCAGCCCCCGGCCTGCCGCCCCCACCCTCTCCGCCCGGCAGGAAGTGACAGGCCCCGGAGCGAGCCCCGGAGTCCTGGCGGAGCCGCGGCCGGCCCGCACCCGGAGCGGCGGGAGGGGCGGGGTGCCGCGGACGCGCCGGGCGCCTCCCACCCCGCCCTCGGCGCCCCCGCCCCTCCAGGAAGGGGAGGAGGCGAGGGGAGCCCGCCGCGGAGGCCGAGCGCGCCCCCCGCCCGGCCCGGCGCCCGGGGACCCCGGCACGTGAGGTGGACGCCCCCCACCCCCTATCCCGGGAGCGCCCGGGTGCGGAGCCAGGCGCGGAGGTAAGCGGGCGGCCGCGGCGGGGCAGGGGCAGGACCTCCGGGGGCTTGGCCGCGCGGGGATGTTTCTGCAGCCGCCGCGGGCTGTGGAACGCCCCAGGTACCTCCCCCGGCGTCTTTCCCTGCCTACCTCTGGCGCTTGCCCTGCGGTCCTTCGCTCCGCCGCCCGAGCCTCTCGCTCTTCTATTCATTTTCGCTGTGCTCACTGCTGTCCGTCCGTCTCCCTAGTTGCTCCTGACCCCTCCTTCTCTCATTCATTTTCCCTCCTCTGACTTTGGCTCTCCCATCCAAACGTGCCGTCTAGTTCTCTCTGCTTTTTTCTGGTCCCCTGGGTTCCTCGGCCCCCCAGTTCCTCGATTTCTGTCTCCCCCCTGCCTGTCTCCCCACTATCAGTAAGCACACTTCTCCGCTCACTTGGGGTCGGTTCACTCCTGGCACCACCGCTCCGTGAGTCCCCCTTCTCCCGGTGGGTTTGATTCCTCTTGGGAACTCGTTCTCATCTAGGTTCTAGATACAAGGACCCCTGGGGGCGTCTACTCTCCTTTTCTTCAGATGGCTTCCATTTCTGTGGCATAGTCTACCCCGAACCCATCCCCTTCTCCTGCCCCCTTCCTATCTGTGCCCCATCTTTGCTGGGAGACAAGAGTTTCATACTTGGGGAAATTGATTTCCTCCAACTCTTGGCTCAGGAGGCCCTGTACCTGATCCACTTCATTATCTTCCTCTAGCTCCTTTCCAAAGATTTGTTCCAACCCAGCCACACACCCCCAAAGAATATCTTTCAGGATGACCCCGGTTTCGTGATTCCGGGGACCTCTATGGCTCAGCTTTTCATGCTTTCTCTTCCAGTTAAATTCTGAAAATTTAAATTGACTGTGCCTCCCAGACTTTCTGTGTTCTTCATTTTCTGTGTTTGATTTTACAGTCCCGACACTGAATAGATTTATGTGCCTGGGATCCAGGAATCCTGGTTTTGATGACAGTTTCTCCTGATTTTGTTTAAGACTTTAAGCTGGTCTCTTTCCAGCTCTTTTCTATTTCACAACGTGAAAAATTATTAAGACTTCCATTTTGGGGGGAGATTGGGATCGTATCGTTTATTAGCCTTTTCATCTACGAAGGGAATTCATGTCCCCTCTAGCTAGTAAAGGTGGTCTCCTCTCTCTGAGTCTAGTGAACTAAGTCCGTCATCTATACAACTATGCTGTGCTGCCTCTAATGCTTACCAACTCTTTCCTCCGCATGCTGATAATGAGGATTCATGGGTCTGTATCTGTTTAGTGCTTTGATATTTTGGCAAAAGATGTGGGGTGAAGCCAGACTGGACTTGAAGCCAGTGTGATTTCTCCTGTGTTCTTCATGGGTCATATCCATGTTTGCAGTGACATTTGCTCTTCCTGAACAACTGAATTCTTGGAGGATAAGGATGTAATCAGATTATAACTGGGAATGGACCCGTAAGAAATCTCCCCAACTCTAATTTCCAAGGCCAAGCAGTTTGATTTTATTTACTTTCTTTGTTTTGGATGGTATCATTAAAATGGATTCACCTGAGTAAAACTATCGACACACCTTAGCAGATATTCTGATTTGATGTTTACATTCCTAAACCAAATTGCTGTGCTGACCTGGTATTTACAATGGCTTCTCCATGCCTCAGAAGTAGAGAAAAAATAGTACTTAGGTTTAGCAAAAGAAGGGGACAAAAAAAAAAGAACCAAAGAAGCTTATTGTCATTTAATGCTGCTTTGATGGTATGTTTCTTCTTTCTTCTCATCTGTTTCTTTGCTGTATTCTTAGCAATGTCTTCATGTGTTCTTTGCAAATTTTAGAGTAGACCCCAGAGGATAAATTCTAGCTACTTTAGTGGACTAAAACGTTGAGTCTTACTTTCTTGAAGATTTGATTGCTGTCTTTACTATGTTTAATACCTGTAAGTCATTTGTTACAATGATGTGTTATATTTACTTGGGAAGCCTTCTCTGCATCCAGAGGAACTGAGGTATAAGGAGATAAAGTAACATGGCCAAGGTGTTGCTAGTAGCCCCAGCTCCAGCCAGGCAGTTCTTTGGGTGAGATGGGCTATAGGCTAGCTCTTCTATCTCCCAGTTTTATGACTTTCTATGTGCTTTGGTCTTTCTGTAACATAAGTCCCTCCTCCTTGGAATGAAGACAATGTGTACTCGAAGTGAGTGACACGGCCTTAACTACAGATTGTTTTTGGTTTGAAGACCTGTATCCTAGTGTAAAGATTTGATACTTAACTAGGACTACTTCCTTAACCTCTGAAAACCTAATTTCCACAATTGAAAAGTGAAGATAATTGTATTTACCATAAAACACTGAAAAATAATGGAAGTGAAGGGCCTAGCCCATTGAGAGGAAGCACCTAGTGACTTCTCAGTACAGGGTGGCCATTGGTGAGGCTGATAATGATGTTGCATATGCAGATAAAAATGAGGTAACAGTAAGTTTTAAATGGGACGATTTTAAACTATTTAAAAGTGTGATGGAGATATAAAGTAGCCTTACCCTTATAAGGAGCCATCTTACATTCAGGCCATTTTCTATTTAATGACAGCCAGAAGGGAATATGTAAAAGTTGTTTCTTTTGAGACATCGCTTAGTTTTAAAAGATGGTGTGGGGAAGATATGGTTATAAGTGTATCGAAGATTTGGTCGTTATTAAAACAGAACAATCATGGCTTCTGGAAGAAAAGGAAGGTTCTTGGGTAACTTGAATCAATAGTAACATGAAATAGTCATTTGAGATCAGGTGCACATTTTAACCCATTGCTACTTCCATCTAGGTCTGGAGTCAGCGTCAACCGTGGGGACCCTGGACCTCTACCATGGAGACTGAGAGTGAACAGAACTCCAACTCCACCAATGGGAGTTCCGGCTCTGGGGGCAGCTCTCGGCCCCAGATCGCTCAAATGTCACTGTATGAACGGCAGGCCGTGCAGGTGAGGCTCAGCACTGAGGGTCTGTGAGCATTGGCTTGGGGTGGGCAAGGATGCAGGAAGATAATCACCCTTGGTTTCTTCTCAGCAAACTGGGTGAGTCCGATCAGGTGATGACAAAGGTCTCTTCGAGGTCTGAGGACCTTTGGGGTTTACAACAGTTTGAGCAACCAGGCAGAATGACATATCAATCTTTAAGGTTTTTATATCATTCAGTTCATGTTGCTAGATTGTCATTAACCATTTCTCTTCAAGGATTGTCAGGTTATTATTTTTGGGTCTTTCTTGAAAATCACCGTGGGTAGTGGAAGTTAAGAACCTCAACTATTTTGGCTCCTGGAAAGAAAAAAAGGGAATGCAGTTTTGACTTTGAAGTTAACGCCAAAACTGAATTACTGATACTGTCTTTATAAACACGTGTTAGCATTATACTGTAGATGTTTAAAAATTCCAGTTACTTGAAAATTTTATGTGATAACAGTCTTTCATAGTCACTGTTTATTCTATTTTTCATCATTTTCAACCCTTTAGTGCCCTGTTGGGCTTCCTAGGTGGCTCAGTGGTAAAGAATCTTCCTGCCAGTGCAGGAGATGCAAGAGACGCGGGTTTGATCCCTGGGTTGATCCCCTGGAGAAGGAAGTGGCAGCCCACTCCAGTATTCTTGCCTGGAGAATTCCATGGACAGGGGAGCCTGGCAGGTTGTAGTCCATGGGGTCTAAAAGAGTCGAACACGACTGAGCACACACACAGACAGGGCTCTATCACCTTTACTGTGTCCCCAGAATATGGTCTTTTATTTTCTTCTTCTCTTTACATTACTCAACATTCCATTTATTTTCAACTAGTTTAGTCCTAATTCTTTGTTATATCAGATATTTCCAGATTCCATTTTGGGAAATACAAATTCATGTGAGATTATACTGCTGTATTTTTCAATTACTTGTGTCCCTACTTTTTAAGGACTACATGAACTCACGGGTTCTAATATAAAAAAGGACATATCAGATGTCAACAGGCTAACCAGACACCCATCTTTTCCTTTGTTTCTTTCCTCCCCATGTGTCCCTTTCCCAGGATCCCAGTGATTTCCACAGCATAGGAGTCAGGAGTGGTTCATCCCCAGTGGATTGATTCCCTTCTCTTTCTCCCCAGGCTCTGCAGGCACTGCAGCGTCAGCCCAACGCGGCTCAGTATTTCCACCAGTTCATGCTCCAGCAGCAGCTCAGCAATGCCCAGCTGCATAGCCTGGCTGCCGTGCAGCAGGTGAGAGGTCAGCAGCCAGCTGGCCCAGGAGGGAGGGGACAGGCAGTACAGGTGGGTCGGGACATGCTACACCCTCCACTGAGCCAGGCTGGGAACAGTGTCCTGTGCCTCCTGTGAACTCAGGAGGATGAGTGGACCTCAGCGTGTGGGCTCACAGTAAGAACCGTGGGAGAACTGCCTTTTAGAGGTAGCACGACTGTGTGCTAGCCCTGCACTGTCCAGTGTAGTAGCCGTTAGCCGCAGGCAGCTGTTGAGCACTTAAAACACAGCTAGTCTGGGACTTCCTGGTGGTCTAGTGGTTGAGAATCTGCCCTGCAGTTCGGGGGCCGAGGACTCTGAGTACCGCAGCTAAGACGGGACCCAGCCACATGTTTTAGACAATCCATCTCCTTTAAAAAAAACAACAAACAAATGCAGCTAGTCCAGATGGAGGTATGGGAGAAGATTTTGAATTTCGAAGACTTTTTAGTTTGAAAATGCTCAGTAGTTCGTTTACGTTAGTACGTGTTAAAATGAGACAGATCAGCTTGAATAAAGTAAATTTTTAAAGTTTACTTCTCCTGTTTCTTTTCACTCTTTGAAAAAGGTTCATATTAGAAAATGATATAGGTGGCTCACCTTACATTTGTATCGATTGGGCAGCTCTGGGCTAGACTTAGCAGTGACTGCTGATGTGACCTGACCAAAGGTTCTTCCAGCTAAATGAAAGTGGGAGAAAGAACACGGGCTGCCTACTGCCCTTGGCGGGTTATGTGGGAGTCATGGGGTTAGCATATGTAGTAATATGAGGGTGATTGACATAGTGAACACAGTTGTCCTTGCTCCATAGTAGAGGCTCACTGCTCTTACCTGAAATCTCAGTTATATTTTGTGCCTGTGATTTGTCCCTGGAAGATTCAGAGCCTTTGCCTTCGTTGTCTCTGCTCTCCCTTGTCTTCTTTGCCCCTTAACAGGCCACAATTGCTGCCAGTCGGCAGGCAAGCTCCCCAAACACCAGCACTGCACAGCAGCAGACCTCCACCACCCAGGCCTCCGTGAGTACTGCCTGTCCCCACCAAGGGGCTTTCCTCCCTGCGTCTGTGTCTTTCAGTTAAGTTCTTGGATTTGCCAACATTCAGGTTTTTCTGTAAGATATTTCGGGAAACCTGAGTGCACTTTTTGGCCAACCCAATACTTTGTGCCACTGATCTGAGAGTGTTTATTGCACCATTGATGGTATTTACTGATCATGTGTAGAGAATATCAGTAAAAGGGAGAATAACCAGTGTGGATCTGTAGAGGTGTCTTAAGGAGGAAGAAAATCCTGGGCAGGAGGAATCAAAGGGTCCCAAGGGCTAATTGCTGGACCCTTGACTGAGAAGTAGAATCTGTTCCATTTCGTCCTTTGCTCCTCAGCTCTTGCATTGGTGACTAGGGCCTGGTTTCTGTACTTTGCTGATAGCCTTCAGAGGCCAGGATGACATATGTGGATGGTAATATGTTCATTTCTTCCTGACTCTCTGAACGTGAGATACTCTGCTTTTGCTGGTGTCACTCAGAGTTTGTCAGTCATGTGTATTTCCGTGTGTCTCTTCCCCCATCCTTAATCCTGGTTCCCTTCTGTGCCACACAGATCAATCTGGCCACCACGTCGGCCGCCCAGCTCATCAGCCGGTCCCAGAGTGTGAGCTCTCCCAGTGCTACCACTTTGACCCAATCTGTGCTACTGGGGAACACCACCTCCCCACCCCTCAACCAGTCCCAGGCCCAGATGTATCTGCGGGTAAGCCACAGCCACCATTGTCCCAGGGGCACAATTGTTCTCTGACTTGTTGAGTGAAAGCCTTTTTTTTTTTTGGCTGCACCATGCACCTTTTGGGATGTTAGTTCCCCAACTAGCGATTGAACCCAGGCTTGAGTCTTAACCACTGGACCACCAGGGAATTTTCCAGAGTGGAAGCTGTTTTATGTCATCATGGTTGAAAGTGAAAGTTACTCAGTCTTGTCTGACGCTTTGTGATCCCATGAGCTGTACAGTCCATGGAATTCTCCAGGCCAGAATACTGGAGTGGGTAGCCTTTCCCTTCTCCAGGGGATCTTCCCAACCCAGTGATCAAACCCAGGTCTCCCGCGCTGCAGGCGGATTCTTTACCAACTGAGCCACAAGGGAAGCCCGTGTCATCATGATTACCCAGATGTTTTAGGACAAGGTGATCTGCTTCCTATGCCTGACTTTCCTCTAGATGTGACGTTCAGTGTTCACGGGTAGCTTGCAAACAATTGAGATCCTAAGTTAGAAGATTTCACTCAGTATTAAAGAAATTTGCACCAGATATAATCTAATCTTTAAAGCCATGGCTCACGTGCACAAATCCTAAGTGTCACCTCTTGGCCTGTCTGCTTAGTATATATAAACCCTGCTCCCAACTCCTCATTGTCTCAGCCTCTTTGATGTTTGACTTTGTTGTCAGTGTGTAGTTATACACGTTCCAGGTTTTCTTCAGATGATTCATCGCACGCGGAGGATGAGGGTCTCCTGGGTTGGTATGGAAAAGGGCAGGGCTTAGTGGTTTCGTATCTTCTGTTTATTTTGTCTTGTGGTCCTTCCTTCTGTCTGTCGCCTCTTTCTCTTGTTCTGTTTGCTCTGTTCTTCCTCTTCCTCCTCTCCTTGCCAGCCACAGCTGGGAAACCTCTTGCAGGTAAACCGGACCCTGGGCCGGAACGTGCCTCTAGCCTCCCAGCTCATCCTGATGCCTAACGGGGCGGTGGCTGCGGTCCAGCAGGAGGCGCCATCTGCTCAGTCTCCTGGAGTCCACACAGATGCCGATCAGGTCAGTGGCCACCACTCGACCTGCGGACGGGCCCTGGGGAGGGCGAATGGAGTGGCCTCGGACCGGGGACCACCCTTCCACCCCGTTACCACTTTTCAGAATCCTTTTTTTTTCCCCCTCCCTCAGTTTCTGTAGAACTTGAATCCCTTACACCTTTTTAGTTATTTGAATTAGGAAGGGAAGTAGACTTGACTGAAAACAGCCCTGTGGATAAGGAAAGCCACCTCCTTTTTTTTTAAAAAAACTTTTTATTTTATATTGGATTATAGATGATAATGGTGTGGTAATTTCAGGTGGACAGCAGAGGGACTCAGCCATACGTATATGTGTATCCATTTCCCCGCCAAACTCCCCTCATCCAGGGAAGCCTTATTCTTAACACAGGACTGGCGTCCCTGCCCTCCTCTTAGCCCTATGTAGCTCAGTTTTATTCAGGAAGTCCTAGTTCCCTCTTGCAGTACTCTCTGGAAGATAAGGGATGGTGGAGGGAATTCTGGTTAGACAGACATCAAGCTGAGTTGCTGGCAGAACACTTGATTTCTTCTCTATGAGTTACTGTAGCTTTCAACCTTCAGCAGTCTCTTTCGCCTAAAGTTTCCCAGTATAATCTTCCTTACCAGTGTGTTTCCTGTGCCTTATCTCAATCAAAAATAGATGTAGAGAGAGCAGTGTTTTAGCTGCTTTTGCATGGCATACAGACTGGGGTCTCATGATACTTATTTCATTCTTTTAGTTTTTATCAGTCAGCAAGTAAACAAGGAGCTCTGCATTTCAGTGAACTTGAACAGATTCTTAAAGGATGGGTGGCATTTGATTAAGCAGCATGAACACTGGAGAGAGAATAGCATGTGTCAAAGCCTGACTCAGATACGTGACTGTGAGTTGGAGATGAGTGAATAAAGTGGAGACAACAAGCCTGTGGCAGGAGAGGGCATTGTTAAGGACACGTCTGAAAGCCACGTGACTTTGTTGGTAGCAGCGGCACTGCTGACTTGAACAGCAGATTAAGAAGTTCAGGAAACTACTTGAGAAAGACTGATTTCGGAGCCTGTGCCTGGAGAAGGAAGAGAAATGGGGGAACCTGCCGAGAAACCGTTGGGGTCAGTTACAGATACGGCCTTTGGTTTAGACTACGGTAGTAGTGGTGGGGTCAGGATGAGGTAGAACCTGCTTTTATGGCAGTTCTTTCACTTATACATCTGTTCATCAGATGTCTGTGTGTCGGTCTGTGGACAGACAGAGTAGTGGTTGAAAGTGTGAATCTTCGTTAGGGTCAATTCCAACTCTGTGACTTACTGTGACCCCTGCAAATGGCCCAACATCTTCTTGCCACAATTTCTTTGTCTATTAAATAGCTGTTATAAAATACTTGTCCCGGGGTATGTTGTGAGGACTCAGTGAGTTGATGTGTGTAAGTGTTTGAACAGTGCCTGGACACAGTGAGTGTTTAAGAGTTTGGCTCTCTTTGTGATCAGACAGGCGACATTCCTCAGCCTTGAATGTAGGAACAGGAGAGGAGGGTAAAGCTGGGCTTGGGGAGGGGGTTCAGGCTTGGCGGTGGGAGGGAGCCAGCAGAGGAGAGGTGAATGAAGGGACAGCAAAGAATTGAGGAGGAGGGAATGAGATCCTGAGCCTAGCAAGTCTTTGATAGGAGGAAGGAGAGAAGGCGGCCAGGGTGAGGGGTAAATGATGGGGGCTGATGGAGGTACAGGGCCAGGTTTGGCGGTGGGACCAGATATGGTTTTATCATCTCTGTGGGAGTGAACAGTGAGAGGGGAAAGAGGAAGTGGTTCAGAGGTGCAGGGAGAGGAGGAAAGTTTTAAATAGCCATGACGGGAAGGAAGCTGATTAGAAAAAACTTTGTAATTGCCAGGTAATATGTAAGTGGCCCAGTACCCAGTCCTGATGATTTTTGTAAATCTCTCTCGAAAGCTGTTAGTTCTCTTCTTTATTACTATTGTCTAAATTCGGGTTCTTTTATTTTTCTTCTGAATTACTGTACTGGTTTCCTAACTGGCCTCTTGATTTCAGCCTTATCTGCTTCTAATCCTCTCCCATTGTACTATCAGGATAAGATGATATACATTGTTACTTTAAAAAAAAAACTTTTTATTTTGTATCGGAATACAGCCCATTAACATCTGTTGTGATAGTTTCAGGTTAGCAGCAAAGAGACTCAGCCATTCATATACATATTCTCTCACAAACTTTCCTAACATTTTTTTTTTTTTTTAATATTTATTCGTTTATTTGGCTGCCCCAGGTCTTGGTTGCAGCATGTGGGATCTAGTTCCCTGACCAGGGATCGAACCTGGGCCCCCTGCATTGGGAGCTCAGAGTCTTAACCACTGGGCCAGCAGGGAAGTCCCCCTAACATTATTTTTAATTGTACCTCTGGCCTACAGAATTTGATGAATCATAATAATCCCTGACTCATGGCATCCTTTCATCAATGGTTCATTCATGGTCCACTTTTTAAAACATTTACTCTGTAAGTTTTAATCATGTAATAAGCCACCCCTAGCTCCAGATGGAGCTCCACGGCCTACCCCTACTCATCCATGGTGACGGTCGTTCTGATTCATCCTTCCCTGTAGCCCTTTTTGTATAGTTTTACTGCCTTTACTATATTTCTAAAATGTTCTTTTTAATGTGGAACATTTCAAACAAATACAAAAACAGAAAAAAGTATGAATCTGTAAATGCTCGGCCATCCAACCTCAGCATTTATTGACATGTGGTCAATTTCTCCAGGCCCCTTCCCTTCATCTGTGGATTATTTAGAAGCAAGTTCCAGATACCATGTAGAGAGATATATATATATATATATATATATAATATAAATTTGTGTTTAAATCTATAATGTACTTATATTGTATGTAATCCTTTGGGGAATGCCTTCATTAAAGAACTCATTATCAAAATCCACCTGTATTGTTGTGTGCGTGTGTCATTGTACTTTGTTTTGATTTCCATGTAATGTTCCATTGTGTGAATATCCTACAGTTCATTCATCCTCTCTTCTGACTGTGGCCATTTGGTTGGTTTTTCGGCTTTTGTTAGGGTGACTAGTGCTGCTGTGACCATTACACATGCCTCCTATTTTCTACAGCGAGCACTTCTCTTGTGGGACTCCTGGGTTAGGGCGTGTATGATTATTCAACTTTAGGACAAAATGCCAAATTGTTTTCCAGAGTGGCTGTGCTCATTTACACTTTCATCAGCAGTGTTTAAAAGAATGGTTTCCATGATAGAGTTGATCGTGGTCTTTCTGATGAATATTCTTCAGTGGCTTCCTGTGATTTTAAGAGCTCGTCATCCCTTCTCTCCATTGATAACACTGGACCACTTGCAGTCTGTCAGGCACTGTGCTCGGTGCTGGGACTTTCTAACATTCCAAGCCCTTCAAGATCTGGTCTCTTTCTAGCCTCAGCCTCCCTGCCCAGCTTCATTTCTTGTCACTCCCTCCAGCTTGTCCCAAACATAATGAAATAGTTATCATTTCCAAAAACACGGTGCTCTCTCTTGGCTCGGTGGTCTTGCACTGTTGTTACTTGTGTCTTCACACCCTGTTGGTTCTCAGCTCAGACATCGCCTGCGTTAGAATGTCTCCCCTCACGCCCTAGTCTGAGTTACTACTCTTCCTCCTCTGCCCTCCCCTAGCACTGGTTGCATATCTGTGCATGGTGTAACTTAGTTTTCTTGTTTTCTTGAGTAGAAATTACTCATTAAAAGCAGGGGCTTGTGTCTTTCATCTCTGCATTCCCAGTATCCAGCGCGGTACCTGCAGTATAGTCGGTGATTTGTAGATGTTGCATGAGTGAATGGGGAAGAAAGGGAAGGTCTGAGACATTTTGAAAGAATAAAATAACCAAACTTGATGACAGATTTGATAGTGAATGAAGAAGACTGAGAATCAGATATGACTTGAGAGCTCGTCTCTGGGAAGGCCTTCACTGTGTTTGTACAGGTGAGGGTACAGCTGAGGGGGGCCGTGGAATATCTGTAGCTGTCGTCACTGTTTCTGACTCAGTCATGGTAATCTTTCACTTTAGTGCCCCTTGCTCTCCCAGTTTCTCAATCTGCCTTTTGCTTCCTATCTTTCAGGTGCAGAACTTGGCCGTCAGGAACCAGCAGGCCTCCGCCCAAGGACCCCAAATGCAAGGCTCTGCTCAGAAGGCCATCCCTCCTGGGGCTTCCCCTGTCTCCAGCCTCTCCCAGGCTCCTAGCCAGGCCCTTGCGGTGGCTCAGGCTTCCTCTGGGGCCTCAGGCCAGTCCCTCAACCTCAGTCAAGCTAGTGGAGGCAGTGGGACTAGCATCCCAGGGTCCATGGGTCCTGGAGGAGGCGGCCAGGCTCCTGGGGGCTTGGGCCAGTTGCCTTCCTCAGGAATGGGTGGTGGTGGGAGCTGCCCCAGGAAGGGCACCGGAGTGGTGCAGCCCTTGCCTGCAGCCCAGGCAGTGACTGTGAGTCAGGGCAGCCAGACAGAAGCAGAAAGCGCAGCGGCCAAGAAAGCAGAAGCAGATGGGGCTGGTCAGCAGAACGTGGGCATGAACCTCACCCGGACCGCCACTCCCGCTCCCAGCCAGACCCTCATTAGCTCAGGTACGCTGTCTCCTCCCATAGTGTTCTTACTCCCTCGGGGCTAGCTTGACATCTTCAGGGAACGTGTCTTTGCCCTTCTTGGTTGTTTTGGTCCTGAAATAGTGGAAGGAAAGAATCACATTAACCTTGTTCCTATTAGTCTAGGAGACAGGACGAACAGGTGGCAGAGAGGGATCTTGTCTGTTTGCGCCAGGCAGCAGTCAGTTTACAAGTTGCCTTGTCCTCTGCTCCTTAGGTCCCGACTTCTTCAATTTACTCCCTCTACCCTTTCATTCACTAGGGTCTTGTCTTTTTTTTAAATTTGGTTGGTTTGAGGGTTAGTTGCAGCATGCAGCTAAGTGCTACAGTCTTCGTTGTAATGCTTGGTTCTTCATTGCTGTGCACAGGCTTCTCTGTAGTTGTGGTGCACAGTCTAAATTGTCCCAAGCATGTGGGATCTTAGTTCCCCGGTCAGGGATCAAACCCCTGTCCCCTGCATTGGAAGGTGAGTCTTAACTACTCGACTACTGGGGAAGTCCCCACGCAGTTCTTTCTGACTAGCTTGCTCTGCTCTAGGGAGGGTACTGGGATACATCATTGAAAAGCAGACTTTTCTGCTCATGGAGCTTACAATTTTGAGTTCTGTCCTCACACATTTACTGTTGGTCAGTTGGCAGCGTAGAGCGGAGACTGCCTTCGAGTACTTAGGGTGAGCAGATAGAGCCCTGCTTTAATATAGTCCAACTTGTGATCAGCTGTATTGAAGGTAAGGATGGTAAGGATTAAAAAGAATAAATAATAGTAATAACCCCGGGTAGTGCTTGCTTTCAGGCTTTGGATAGAGTTAGATGTGTGTACCCTATTTGGTAGTGGTTATTTTTGCTTCCTTTTTTCTAGTACTCTAAGTGTTGCATATTTGAATAATGTACTCCCCAAATTTCAGAGTTAATTGTCAGTTGTTTTACTAACACCTAGTATGGCACTTTGCAAACTATGGCACTTGTAATACCAAAGTGCTTTCATGTCACACATATTCTCTGGGTACCATGGTAGGGTGTGAAGCAGGGGAGATCACATCTCCAGTTTACAGTGGAGGGAACTGGGTCAAGTCTGAGCCCACAGCCACTGACTCTTAAAACTTCTCATGGGTGGTCACCTAAACTGTGACTCGTGGAGACCCGGGAGAATCATGGGAAGATGTTGGTATCTTTTTACCTTTGTGGACGTTTATTTTTTCAGTACTGTTACGTGTTTCTCGTGTATCAGGCCCTGGGCTGGGTTCTAGGAATGTAAAAACGAATGAAATGTGGACTTCGCTTGAGGAGAAGAATCTAATCATGAAGGCGATGGGCCCACCATTGTGGGCCCATTACTTGCTGAGTGCCAAGTAACAGGATTTAAGTAAAGCAAAAAAAAAAAAAAAGTTAGATAAATGCAAGAAATTACTGAGGACTGTTACAAGCTTGAGCAAAGGTGGTCTTTCCCTGACATCTTTAAGGCTGGAGATGGTAATGTCTGACTTGGAGGAAAGAGTGTAAACCAGGTGGCCTGTCGGGTCCCTCCAGCTCGCTTTCCATTTGCCGTTTGAGTCTACAACTAGGTAAACCGGGGAAGGCTGCTTTGACTTAGCGCCTTTGATGATGTTGCTCATGTCTGCTCTCCCTTCCCTTTGTGCCTCCGGGGGCTCGTTCCCGCAGCCACCTACACGCAGATCCAGCCCCACTCCCTGATTCAGCAGCAGCAGCAGATCCACCTCCAGCAGAAGCAGGTGGTGATCCAGCAGCAGATCGCCATCCACCACCAGCAGCAGTTCCCGCACCGCCAGTCCCAGCTCCTGCACACGGCCACGCACCTCCAGCTGGCCCAGCAGCAGCAGCAGCAGCAGCAGCAGCAGGCCAACACCCTCACTGCCCCACAGCCTCCGCCGGGTCCCCCGACCCAGCCGGTCCCGCCGTCCCCGTCCCAGCCGCCAGCCCAGACCCTCGTCGTCCAGCCCATGCTGCAGTCTTCACCGCTGTCCCTGCCGCCGGACCCCGCCCCCAAGCCACCCATTCCCATTCAGTCCAAACCGCCGGCAGCCCCTCTCAAGCCCCCTCAGCTAGGGGCTGCCAAGATGTCCGCTGCCCAGCAGCCCCCACCCCACATCCCCGTGCAAGTGGTGGGCACCCGGCAGCCGGGTACAGCCCAGGCCCAGGCTTTGGGGCTGGCCCAGCTGGCAGCTGCCGTCCCCACTTCCCGGGGGATGCCAGGCACAGTGCCGCCGGGCCAGGCCCACTTGGCCTCCTCGCCGCCTTCATCCCAGGCCCCGGGTGCGTTGCAGGAGTGCCCGCCCACGTTGGCCTCAGGGATGACCCTGGCCCCTGTGCAGGGGACGGCGCACGTGGTGAAGGGCGGGGCGACCACCTCCTCGCCGGTGGTGGCCCAGGTCCCTGCCGCCTTCTACATGCAGTCTGTGCACCTGCCGGTGAGTGTCGCCCTGTGACTGAGCACACGGCATCCTCAAGGGGACCGCAGCTCAATTTCAGAAGGGAGTAAAGGGTTGAGAAGGTTAGGATATTAGTGCTGCTTTTGTAAGAGAGTTTAATGGATGGTTAAGATCCTGGCAGGTATTCAGTCTTTCGTAAGAGAGAGACATCAACATATATAATACCTGAATTTCGTACTCCTACATTTGCTACTGAAATTCTGTATTTTGGGATCTATACTGAGTTATATTAAGATACAGCTTTAACCACCAAAATCAGTCTTTAAAAAAACAACAATTCTCGGTTGGGCTGTGATGAACCTGGGTCTCCAGGTCTAGGTCAGGACTAAGTAATGTATTTTCTTTTGTCTTGATGTAGAAATTACACTTCTTGGGAATGACCAGAAACTTTACTGTACCACGGGACATAGATAAACTGGGGAATCTAGAACTAAGAAATTTTTCTCAGACAGCTTGGGAGTAATTGAGTTTCCTCATTATCCTTTGCTCATAAATCTTGTTTTCCTTCCTGTTTTTCACTTTATAGGGCAAACCCCAGACACTGGCTGTAAAGCGCAAGGCTGAGTCTGAGGAGGAGCGAGATGACGTCTCCACATTGAGTTCGATGATTCCCGCGAAGACATCTCCGGTGGTAGAGAGCCCGAAGGCCATGGAGGAGAAGGGCGGTCTTGGAGGTGAGGAACGGACTTCTGCAGGGCTGCCAGAGTGCACAGAAATGAGAGGAAAGCTCTGAGTGGGCTAAGAATTCAGTCTGATTCATTAGAATGTGGGCCTGAACTTGGTGGATGAGACCTGGACACGAGGAAGCCAGAATGACTGATCAAAGAGGAACATGTGTTACTGTGAGGATCAGGTTGGCTTGGCTCATCCTTGGCTCACTTAGGTCATCCCCTCCCTTTTCCTTAATCTTGTGTTTATTTTCCAGATAAAGCTGAGCCAGTGACCAGCGCGAACGCTAACACCCTGAGCAGTGACATTGTAGCTTTGGCTCCCGCCCCATCAGCGCCCCCTCCTTCACTGGCCATGGTGTCCAGACAGATGGGTGACTCCAAGCCCCCCCAGGCCATTGTGAAGCCCCAGATCCTCACCCACATCATCGAAGGCTTTGTTATCCAGGAAGGAGCAGAGCCTTTCCCGGTGAGGGCAGGGCCAGAAGGTGGGGCTTTCACGTGGGGACTTGGTCTGGTGGGTTGTCTTTTCAAACTCCAGAGACTTAGAAGGCTCAGAACTATTTCATTATCAGAGAACAGTTCAGTTCTGTTGTTTGTAGGATTAACTATGAAGAAGGAAGGGAAGAGAAGAAGAAAGACTATGTAGACCAGGAACTGAAAATAGTGGGGAGAGGAGAAGCAAAGGAAAAAAGTGACCTTTAAGGCTGTCATGGTTGTTTTTTGTGTTTGTTTTGGGGCCCCTTTGTATAGCACTGGGGCATTGTACAGCATTTGGGATCCTAGTTCCCTGACCAGGGACTAAACCTGGGCCCCCTGCATTGGGAGCTTGGAGTCTTAACCACTAGACCACCAGGGAAGTCTCTAATTAGGTTGTTTTATAGTGAAGAAAATTGTGGTGGAGAAGTTGAGAGACTTTTCTGGATGCCATGAGCTGCAGAACCAGGACTTAGAACACGGGTCTCGTGCCTCCTGGTGTGTTCCCTTTTAGGAAGGAAAAGGACAAAATAGGGGCTGGGGTAGGAGCCCCATCTGAAAAGAGCCAACCAGAGACTCTAGATTGCCGTATTGAAGATGGTTTTGTCTGCGTCGGACTTGGCCATTAACTCTGAGATCCGGGCAAAGACGTGGTGGTGAGAAGTGATGGGGAAAGCTATAGAGAAAGGAGTTAGGCTAATGTAACTCACCTTTTTCTGGAACAGGTGGGTTGTTCTCAGTTATTGAAAGAGTCTGAGAAGCCCCTGCAGACTGGCCTCACCACAGGACTGAATGAGAATCAGTCGGGTGATCCCTTGGGTGGGGACAGCCCATCTGCTGGTGAGTATTCATTTAGAGACCCATCTAGGAACGAGGCTGATGGAGATGTGTTTGAGGACACAGCGTAAAATAGGAATTAGCTCTTTTAAGTGGGAATTATGTTAAGTCCATTTACATCAGAATACGTAGAGTCACACAGAAGTTGTTCCCATAGGGTTAAGGGGAAGTTTATCAAGCTGATCTGTTTATTTACTATTAAGGATATGTTTTTCAAAGGATAATCTATTCAGGCTATTTCTTAATTTCCAGTTTTCATTATTTTAGATTCTGTAATATATGTTAAGGAGTCTTGTTTACATTTTCCCCTCTCCTGCTTTTGGAAACTTGTGTGTCTCTGTGTGTGTGTGGCGGCAGGGAGGCGGAATCTCATCTTTCCAGACATTAGTAATTAGTTCCTCTCTCCTGTGGAAAAGTGCAGTCAAATCTGAAACTGAATTATGAAGAAATTAGTCACTTAAAATGGAGATCATCTGGCTTAAGGTTAGGAAGACCGTGACATCTTGAGGGACAGGTCTTTATGGTTTTGGATTTTGAACTTTGTTTTCGGGATTCTCGGGCTGAGTAGGTCTTTCGGGGGAAGCGCTGAGAGTAATTAGAGTCCAGCGCTGGGCCTGAGGGTGACCTGAGCAGCAGCAGGAACCCACGCAGCCCTGCAGTGCTGCCTTGTTTTCAGAACTAGATAAGAAGGCGAACCTCCTGAAGTGTGAGTACTGTGGGAAGTACGCCCCTGCCGAGCAGTTCCGCGGCTCCAAGAGATTCTGCTCCATGACTTGCGCTAAGAGGTACAGTAGGCTTCCGTCTCGCCCTCCTCCCTCAGACACCCCTTCCCCAGGATCCGATCAAGACTCCGAGCTAACGTCTCCTTTGCCTTCATTCTCTTCCCCAAAATCGGCCCCTAAAATCCTAGTTCACATGTAGAGCAGGGGAGCAAGGTGGTCTTGGATAGCAGCACCCCTGACCTCCTGTACGTTCCCTGACCCCCAGGTATAATGTGAGCTGTAGCCACCAGTTCCGGCTGAAGAGGAAAAAAATGAAAGAATTTCAGGAAGCCAACTACGCCCGCGTTCGTCGGCGCGGACCCCGTCGCGGCTCCTCGGAAATCGCCCGAGCCAAGATCCAGGGCAAGCGCCACCGAGTGAGCCACCAGCGCGGGGCGCGGTGCTGCAAACCGGGCCTGTTCCCTTCTGCTCCCCTGCAGAGCAGCTGCTTTCCCCGGGGAAAAAGTGTGAGACCAGAACTCTGGTTTCACGTGATCACATCGCTCCAGATACCGAGATCCTGATCTTTTCGTCTTTTCTCACCCAATTTACCTGTTGTGTGTTTGTTAATCCTTACGCCTTGTTAGAGGAGGGAAAATCTAGGGGAGTTGTTGGCAGAAGAGGGGAACCAGGAGGAACACAGTTCACACTTGAAAGGCACTTGAGAGTGGGCTGGTGACTTGGGCATTTGCACATAAGTACAGAGCACTTTACTTGTGCTGAGATTAGTTTTTCCTCCGTGCCTCAAACCCAGGGTGGGGGGGGAGAGAGACCTCATGACGCTTACTGATGACCTCACTGTTTTTCTTGTAGGGTCAAGAGGACTCTAGCCGGGGTTCAGATAATTCCAGTTACGATGAAGCACTCTCTCCAACATCTCCTGGGCCTTTATCCGTGAGAGCAGGGCATGGAGAACGTGACCTGGGGAATCCCAACACAGCTCCGCCCACCCCAGAATTACATGGCATCAACCCTGTGTTCCTATCCAGTAATCCTAGCCGCTGGAGCGTAGAGGAGGTCTATGAGTTCATTGCTTCTCTACAAGGTATCAAGGGCCTGTCCATCAGAACCCAGTTCACCTGTATTGCTTTGTTGTCCTATGGTTTTTTTGAGGCCATCCCACAGGGCTTTGTAAATGGAAACGTAGAGACTTAAGTATGGTATGATAAAGGTGCTACTTTTGGTATTTATTTGGGTTACTTGTCCACAGCCTGGTTACCCAATTTTTCCAGGTTGACTGTCCTCTGCTAACAGGCTTCCCAGGTGGCACAGTGGTAAAGAACCCGCCTGCCAATGCAGGAGACACAGGTTCGACCCCTGGGTTGGGAAGATCCCCTGGAGAAGGAAATGGCAACCCACTCCACTATTCTTGTATGGAGAATCCCATGGACAGAGGAGCCTGGTGGGCTATGGTCCATGGGGTCAGACGGGACTGAGCATGTATACACACGCACTTGACAAGGGATAGTTTTCTCCAGAAAGGAAAACCATCCTACCCTCCTTGCTGTTTTGTCTGAAATTTGGGCCCTTAAAGATGGCATGAAGGCTGATTTTCTTGCCGGTGTCAAAGAAAACATACTATATTTTGCTCTCTCCCTTCCCTTCCTCAAGTTAGCTTAGTTGGTGGAACACCTTAGTTCTTTTATATTGGCTCTTTTTTTAAAAAACAGCTCGTTGCTCTGGTTTCATTTTGCTTCCATATCTTGCCATCTTGGGCCACTGTATCACTGGATTTAGGACAAGTACTTTTGGTCATACCATGTAGCTTCTCATACATACCCCACCGTTTCCTCCTAGGCTGCCAAGAGATTGCAGAGGAGTTTCGTTCCCAGGAGATTGATGGACAGGCCCTCTTATTACTTAAAGAGGAACATCTCATGAGTGCCATGAACATCAAGCTGGGTCCTGCCCTCAAGATCTGTGCTAAGATAAATGTCCTCAAGGAGACCTAAGGTGGCCCTCTTGCACAAACCAGCCTAAGGCAGACACTCCCCACCGTCCAGGTTATAACCTGGTGCCAGCAGACTCCATGAGGAAGACAGAGCTGTGCTGTCTTCTGCAGGAGGGGATCAACAAGACAGGGAAGAACCGTGGAAGAAC
Organism: Muntiacus reevesi; assembly: GCF_963930625.1. Classification (NCBI taxonomy): domain Eukaryota; kingdom Metazoa; phylum Chordata; class Mammalia; order Artiodactyla; family Cervidae; genus Muntiacus; species Muntiacus reevesi. The sequence goes on along the minus strand of NC_089249.1, from coordinate 45,271,363 downwards.
TGGTCGCTGGTGCTACATGGTGGCAGCTTTGATGTTTCTCTGGGTTTTATTTTTTAAATCTTCACAATTTCACCTACCCTAATCCAATCTTTGTGAAAGAGGCAGTCTAGAGAACTAGGACTGCTTGGCCTTATCCCGGAGTGGAGTGTAGCCAGGGTCTGAATTCTCCAGGAGGAGGAGGAATGTGTGTGGCGAGGCAAGAAAATGGGTGGACTGTAGGTGTGCCTCGGCCCGGCAGCAGGGGAGTTTTCCAGCTTGTGGGACACAAGTAGCAAAACCTGGTCCTCCCTCTTCCCTGCGGCTCCTCCTGACTAGCTGTGGCCCAGACTTCTGTTGTCACTCCCGTAGTGTTGGACATCTTCTCCTGCATCCTCACTGGCCAGTGTAGGGGCTGGGTTGCCATCATTCTGAGTTGCTGCAGGGACTAAAAGTATTGGGTACACGTGTGGCTGTTGTCATTCTTTCTGCACCCCCCTGCTTCCTTCAACTTATCTGTTGTCTCCTACCCTACTTTTCTTCCCATTCCAACTCTGCTCTGTCCTATAGCTTTATAAAGCAGGAGTGCGTGGGGCTGAGGTCTGGAGTAGAAGGACCTGCCGTGGGCGCTATTCCTTATACAACAAAAATATTAAATATTTTTTTTCCTCCTCAGTAAAAGGATGAAAATTGGTCTCGGTTGTCTCTTACTCCATCATTCCAGTGTATCTACTGGCTTCTTCCACACAAATGACTAGGCCGACATTTTTTTTTTTAATCTTTTAAGTTTTTGTACAAAAAATGTATATTTTTCGCATTTTTAAAACACCAGAGTATGGGGGAGGGATGCAAACAAGTAACAGAAAAATGCTTTTATAACATCATTTTCCCTGCTTAGAAAAGAAAAAATACCATTCCAAAGTCCAAAGATGAAATATCTAAAAGTATCTAAAAGTCCAAAGATGAAATAATTTCATTTTCTTTCCTAAAGGCTAAAAAAGCCCCCTGCTTATTGATTCCGTCCTCATGTGGCCAGGGGAGCCACGTTCCTCTTCAGCGGCCCAGGCTCCCTGTCACACAAAGATCAGGCCAGGTTTCTGGGCATGTGGCCTAAATGGAAGGGCGGAAGCATCAGAGGTTTAAGCCCCTCTCCCCACGGAGATATGCTAGGTAAGAAGACACATCCCTGAGCCAGAAGCAAGGACCGGTGCAGCAGGAGCCTGCACCCAGGGCCGAAGATGGCAGGGCCCTGCATGTCCCACTTCTGCTTCCATTCCCTTTCCAGGAGACTGGAGGGCACCAAAAAAAAAAAAAAAGCCAAAACAAATGCCTGTGAAGGAAAGTGCAACATGTTTAGAAATACTGGTAGAGGGAACATTTCAGGAGTTAAGAAAAGCTCTGCCAGCTTTGACTGCAAGTGGGAGAAGCAAGCCATCAAGGGAATCCCACTACAAGGTAAATGGACTTCCTGCTTCTGCAGCCCTGGTGGCACAGGAGGTCCATTTCAGCATCCCTTCCAATGGGCTGGACTTTCGGATTAGGTATTTTAGCTGCAGGTGGACCAGTAACCCAAGATGATAACCCAGGGCCCAGTTCCAGCTGTAAGGTCACTCCAGTGCCAGCAAATGATATTTGGTTACCTTGTAATCCTAGGAAATTTCACAGTTTCCATCCTGACCCGAGGTGGGAGAAAGAAGTCTACAACCTCTTGGTCCAGGCTCAGACCAAATGGCAGTCCTTGGATTGTGACCAAGTAATCACTGCAAAACAGTTCCCAGCAGCAAGTTACATCCGGACTCTCATGGAGACTACTGTAGGGCAGAGTGACAGCATGAAAGCAATCAAACCTATAAATAATGTTTTTTTTTTTAATTAAATCCAGTGTCTCAAAAACCTGTGAAAATGTGTTTAAAAAAGAAAGTCAGGGAGTCTGCTGCACCCTTTTGCTCACAGTAACTCCTCTACTTGTACTTTCTGGTATAAAAACACAGTGCAACAGCCTCTGCTGTGATTGGCCCTATTATATTATCTCTGTCCTGCAGCTGTACCTCTCAGGAGGGAAAACCAAATAGGGAACAAAGGGAAAGGCATTTCTACTACTGACAGGTGGATGCAAACCAAAAGCAAACCAGAAAGCAAGAGTGAGACTGAGGGTGAGATGAGAGACTGGAGTGGAGGCTGCTTCAGAAATTTGCCAGAGGATGCTTTGGTTTGGGGGCTGAAGAAGCTGGACATCTAAAGTGCAATCACATTGGTAATAAATGATCATCCCTTTCTTCTGACTCCTCCCCCAGCTGATCATCCCCCACACCACGATAGGCAGCAGGCACATTTCGGGGTTTAGAGCGGCATACAAAGTCACAGCCATCCTATAGGGGGAAGAGCAAAAGAAGTGATCATGTGAAATCAGCAACTTTCAGGTGGGCACAGTGTGTTTATTGTCTAAGAAGGTGGCAAGAACTAGCTTTCTCCAGGGATAATGAACAGAAAACCCCAAAGCTCCAGTGATTGGCCTAAACTGAATTTGGGGAAACACCCTCTCCTCATGTAGGCCCCTAAATAGCTGGATCAGTTTCATAAACCTAAGCAACAGTACCGTTCTTCCAGTCAGTCTGGAAGGTCAGACGTTAAGGTGCTATGTTACTTATTACCGTGTATTAGGGCAACCAATTGTCTTCGTTTGCTGGGACTTGGGGTGGTTTTAGCACCCAAAAGTCCTGTGTCTCAGGAAACCCTCAAGTCTGGGCAAACCAGGATGAATGGTCAGTCATCTGTTTTGTCTCCCAGCTGCCCTGTTACTTACTGCTACCAGGTTGCCAAGATCCTGCCAGAAGGCCAAGTGGGGAAACTGCTCCATTCCTTTGGCTCCGACCACCAGTCGCTGGTACAGGAACCCCCCGATGATATAGACTGCGACCAGTGAGGCAAACCTGTGAGGGAGAAAGACATCCATACTCAAAACCAGAGAATCAGTAAAGCCCATTCATTGTTACCTGTTTCCTAAGCTATTCCATAAAAATGGAAAAACAAAAAGGGTAGTCAGTTGAAAGAAAAAGGGGGCTGGTAGAGCCTGCGAGAACCAATTAGAGTGCTGTCTGTCTGAGAGAACCTTTGGATCAGAAAAAAGCAAGACAGTGTGTGACTGACTTAGGGTTGAGAACAGTCACCATTAGATAAACAGTCCAATTTCTTCAAAAGTTCTAATCATGGGAGAGTAATAAAAACTGTCCAGTCCTCCAGCAGGGAAAAAACCCCATCTCCAAATGCATATATTATTGGGGATAAAACATTAAGTCTCATTTTTTTAAACTTGCAGAGTTTAAAGAGGATATCCACAGACTTCTTTCCCCTCCAGTTATAATATAGCAAACAAATGCACACACACTATTTGGACGCATATACTTCCAAGTGATTGCTGAGTTTAAAAAAAAAAGGTTTGGACTGATAAAGGAAGAAGGACTCACGTGACAAGTAAGATAGAACCCACGCTAAGGTGGGAGATCTCTGGGGAACACGCCAGGCTGCTGTCCATCTCAAAGAGGTAGAAACAATCTTGGACTTTGCCTCGCTCCTCAGACACAGGGTTAAAGTTGTCCTGATGTAAGAGGACAGACACAACATTTATGTGGTAAGGTGTTTGCTTCTGACGCCTGTCTGAAAAGGAGCACAAACCCACAACCCCCCCTAAACATTTGCTTTCTCTTGGTTTAAGAACTTATTTTCCATGTATGATGGAAGACGGATGCCTCTGACTCAGGGAAAAACTGAACTTCTACTTTTTAAAAATTTTTTGGCAGCTACCAAATGGCATGTGGGACCTTAGTTCCCCAACCAGGGGTCGAACTCACGTCCCCTGCACTGGAAGTGGCAAGTCTTAACCACCAGACTGCCAGGGAAGTCCCTGCATGTCTAGTTTTACCTCATCCACCCCAACTGTCTTGTTCCCTCTGGACTTTCTGTACCACCTCAGGTCAGTCCTTTCAGCTCCTCTCTAGGCTCCCAGGCCCCGGGGTGCCTCACCGCTAGGGTGTGTCGACTGCAGGAGATCATCACCACTGCCCGCCGCTGCTCCCTGCCACAGTGGTTATCATATTCATCTCCCCCTTTATAGATCAGCATAATCCAATTACCTGGGGATGGACAAGGAAAAAGGAGCTTGGGGGTGGGAGAAAAGCAGAGACACACCTGGGTACTGTGGGAGCGTGGAACCAAGTTCAATGAAGTTGGTTTTAGTTAAAATAACCCTCAGGATGAGCTCTGGTATACCAGAAATACCAGCTAAAACCCGCCCCTTTACAATAGCTTGTGTTCCCTTGTTAAGACAACTAAGAACCAGATATGCATACAAGAATAATCTTGATTTCCCACACCAAAAGTAGGCAACCGATAGTGCAAATACAATTATGATCCATACTTAGTCATGACTCACATTCTCTGAACACCTGCTAACATCAAGAGGCTTCATTCAATTACTGGGTGGCAAGGGAAAGCCTAAGATCTTAAATTAATCACAGATAAATTCAAAGTGGATGACTTTGAAGACTGGGGACACTTTTCCTTCTTCAGTATTTACTTGTTCAAATTTCTTTTGCAAAACATCATTTGATTAATAATCATGTGAGGTGACCAAGGTAAGGATTCTGCTTCCAACTTTGCGTATGAGAAAATAAAAAGTCAAATGATTTTTCAGTCATAGGATAAGTAAATATGAGCTGGATCAAAAATCTAGTCTTCTGACCCCGGCCCCAAACTCTTGACATTGTTTTTTACTTTGTTATTTACAGCAACAACAATCTGCACTTATTTATTTCTCTGCTTAAGGGAATAAAATAAACCATAGTCGCTCACATAGTCCTTTCCAGCAATGATTTTATGACTTTTGAGAAATATTATCAACATAACTCAAGTTGGTGGGGAGACTTTTGTAGAATGACTGGCCTTCAAAAAGCTTAATCTCACTTTAACACAAACATAAATGTCCTGAGCCTTGGTTGTGGTGGAGTGGTGGAGCTGGGTGTTCTGTGGTTTCCAGGTATCACAGGTGAGCTCAACCACACACATCCATATGATACAGCCTGGGAAGGGCCGAGACATACAGGGTTATCACAGGGATTCAGTGAGCTGATCGACAGGGAGACTTACTTCCATTGAAGATTTGAGTCTCGTTGAATCTCCCAACTACTGTCTCTTTCCCGTTACTTTTGTTGATCTGCACCAGGCCTGCCCCAGAGGAGTGGTTGCCAGCTTCTCGGCACACCCGGAACACATAGCTGTACATGTCTGGGCTCTGGCCCACGGTGCTCTCAAAGCTGGGAGCAGAAATGCAGAGAGAGGAGGAAGAAGACGGTTAGAGCTGTCAGCCTTAGAAAGAGAAGCCTCCGTTCAAACAACAGTGTGTTCAACTTATTTATCAAACATCATGGCTAAATGTCCTAGTGAATATCTGTTGCATCGTGAGGTTAACTATGACCCAGACAGACTAACTGTTGATGATGACTGATGAAAATACAGACTCCAAGACAGTTAGTATTCTAGATATTTCTAGAATAATTGTCCTAGACTACGCTGAAGTATTAGCTAGTACCTCCCTGTGAATAAGGGTGTACGTTCATGATATATATCCTAGTTCCTTAAAGATTATCTTCAGATTTATGTATCTGAAGATTCCTGACACTTGTGACGACATGTTGTTGTTGCTTAGTCATGTTTAACCCAGGGATCAAACTCAGGTTTCCTACATTGCAGGCATATTCTTGACCATCTGAGCCACCAGGAAAGCCCCCTTCACTTTCATTTTCAGTGTCTGACTCTTTGTGACCCCATGGAGTGTATTCTTCAGGCTCCTCTGTCCGTGAGATTCTCCAGGCAAGAACACTGGAGTGGGCTGCCATTTGCTTCTCCAGGGGTTCTTCCCAACCCAGGGACTGAACCCGCATCTGCTGCTTGGCAGGCAGATTCTTTACCACTGAGCCATCTTTGGAAGCCCTTACGATGATGTAGTAGTAGGCCTAAATATGTTCATCTGATACTTCTGAATATCAAGGTATCGAATAATGCTTTTTAATTCCTACAAGCTGGTCTCTTGGGTCCAATCTTACCAAGAGCTCCTCTTCTGCATAAAGTACCTGCACATCACTGCTGAACACTGGGCCGAGCACGTGCTCTCCATCATACAGTAAAGCAAGACAGCATGGCCAAATAAGGCCAACACTGTTAAAATACAGATTAGAACCATCTCTCAGAGGAGCTTATGATACATGTACTCCCTCTATATTCAGTAGTAATGTAACAAAAATTAATACAGTCAATAAGAGGAGATTCTTTAATAAAGTTGTTTTTTCTCAAGGCCTTTAAGGTTCTTCTCATTTACCTTTTGTTAAATAGTGGTGTCAGCCTCTTCAGGAGAGCCAACTCTTTCTCTGATTCTTTACCCTTTTCTCCCACCAGGTCGCATGTTTTCTCTTCAGTCTGCCAAGATTCTCTGACTGCCACGGAGAAGAGGAGCAGCAGGAGCAGGCCAGTCCTCCAGGAGCTGTGGAGGGGGGACATCCTTTTGGGACAGGGAATGTGTATTTTGGGGAAACAGGGAGAGGATCGGGGAAAGAAATAGAGCACATGAATGTGTAATAAATGAATGGCATTTTTTTTTAACCTGTTAATCTTCCACCCACCACCTATTACTTCACACTGGCCAGTTTTCTTCATTATTATGAGGCGGGGCTTTATCGTCCTGTCTCTATTTCAAGCTCTTTTTTCCTCATTATCTAATATAGAGAATTGGATGCTTAAGTCTCCAGGTTTCTTTTTCTCCCAAAACTTTTTATTATCTTTTAAAAAATAATTTCATTTATTTTTGGCTGTGTTGGGTTTTCAGTGCTGCATGAACTTCTCTTTCTAGTTGCAGCAAGCAGGGGTTACTCTCTAGTTGTGGTGCGCAGGCTTCTCATTGCAGTGGCTTCTCTTGCTGTGGAGCACATGTTCTAGGGCTTGTGGGCTTCAGTAGTTGCGCCTCCTGGCCCCTAGAGCACAGGCTCAGCAGTCGTGGTACATGGGATCAGTTGCTCCAGGGCATGGGGGAACCTTCCTGGACCACGGATAGAACCTGTGTCTCCTGCACTGGCAAGTGCATTCTTTATCACTGAGCAACTAGGGAAGTCTTAAAACATATTTTAAAAGACTCTTCCTACGTGATTCCCTCACCTGATACCACTCTCATTTCCAGTCCTTACTGTGCCCCTTTCATGTGCAATCAACAAAGTGGACAGCAGAGTTAGTGGGGCAGAGTTAGTGTACACAGACAGTTGTTGAGATTTCCGCAATGTGTGCATAAAACAAGAATACATTTTTGGTCCTAGAAGTTGTCAGAAGAATCAATCAATGGCTTAGAGAATACTTAAGTGTCACCAATGAAGAATATTTTGATCTTGCTGAACAGTAAGATTCTTTGGCACCTGCAACAAATAGTACTTTTCAATATCTCTGTGCCAAAGCACCTGTGTCAGGAAACCCATACATCTATACACATATAGACACACATATAATATATATAATAATATCTATCTATCACTTGTGTCGGGAAACCCACACATCTATACATATATATACACACACATACATACATACATTAATATCTATCACTTGTATCAGGAAACCCAAACACACCCACACACACCCACACACACCCACACACACACACACATCTACCTATCACTTGTGTCAGGAAATCCATACAACTACACACACACACACACACACACACACACACACACACACATACTCACACAGATATTAGTATCTACCTATCATCTGTGTCAGGAAACCCATACATCTATACATAAACACACACACATATTAATATCTACTTGTGCCAGGAAACCCATACATCTGTACATATATACACACACATATACTAATAGTTATCTATCACCCATGTCAAGATACTATATAAATCAATCACATTCAGTCTAATTCATAGGTAAGTCCTTCAGAACATAACTAAAGGGCTGAGAAAAGGGAAAGCAGAGAACATAAAAAAATTACTTATGACAGCCTGATGGGAGATATCCTTGCCTCCACCATTTGGTGAGATGTTAGGTTGAGATGTTTCGTTAATTAAAGCTTAATACTAGTTCATTAAAACTACTTAAACCCTCCTTCTAAGATAATACTTGAATTACAATGAACACTTGATAAGGGCTAGTTGAAAGTTATTAAGAAAGATGTAAAACAGAGAAAGAGACCTGAATACTTTGGGCCCTAAGTCCTCATCTTAATATTCAGAAGCATCTAACAGTCTTTGTTCATACTTACCACAAAAATGATGAACAGAGATTAACATAACCACAGCACCTAAGATTTGACATCTATCTGTTCTGTCTCATCTCTAAAAAAAATCATTCAACCATTTAAATGATAGGATGAACAAACTTCATGAGGTCCAGATGAGTGGTCTGAGTAAGTATCCTAACACCCACCTCAAGCCATGAAATCCAAGAGTTTCTAGATTTCTACTAAGTATAACTGTCTTCCTACATTCCAGTTGCTGATAACTCTTGAGAATCACCAAGTCACTTTACAATTAACACATCCAATTCATATGATGCTTGAACTGTTTTAGGTATGGAAACATGTGGCTGTTTTACAAACTCATTTTCTTTTCTCTAATTTCATTTCTACACCTATGAACGGACTGTAGTGAAAGTGAAAGTCGCTCAGTCATGTCTGACTCTTTGCAACCCCATGGACTGTAGCCTGCCAGACTCTTCTTTCTATGGAATTCTCCAGGCCAGAATACTGCAGTGGGTAGTCTTTCCCTTCTCCAGGGGATCTTCCCAACCCAGGTCTCCCCCATTGCAGGTGGGTTCTTTACCAGCTGAGCCACCAGGGAAGACCAAGAATACTGGAGTGGGTAGCCTATCCCTTCTCCAGGGGATCTCAACCCAGGAATTGAACCAGGGTCTCCTGCAATGCAGGTGGATTCTTTACCAGGTGAGTTACCAGGAAAGCCCATCAGGCTACTCTGTCCACAGGATTCTCCAACCAAGAATACTGGACTGGGTTGCCACAACCTCCTCCTGGGGAATCTTCCTGACCCAGGGATCGAACCCACGTCTCTTATGTTTCCTGCACAGGCAGGCAGGTTCTTTACCACAAGCGCCACCTGGAAAGCCCCTTTATACACCCAGGATACACTGATTTACTATTGCAGAAGAATTCACTTTGGTATTCATTAATCATCCCCCAGGCCATTGCTACCTGCTAACTTTATAAAGTATCATCAATTTTCCTGATACAAAGACTCAATTCTTCCAACTTTTTCTCATTTACAACAAAATATATTCATACTACAAGTCTAGACTTTGACCTGAATATTCTTTAAAGTCCCCTAATTCTTCTTCATGCTGGTCCACTGATTCCACTGATTCTATTTAAAACTTAAAATAAGCAGAATTTAATAGGTACTAGTAGGTACCTGAATAAATTTTCTCCACTATCTTAAACATATTTTTTTTTTGAATGTCTGATCTTACTTATTTGTTACTCTTAGACCATCTCTTTTTTTTTTTTAAAGGGACATCTCATTTTTGACTGGACTCAAGACTCAGAGGTAGAAACTCTGAGAGGGGACAGCTTTCGTCTCTTAACAATCTATTCCTGGAGTCTTTCTTTGGCCCACTTCATTGTTTTGGCCAAAAGCTGAGCATCTCCTGGAGCCTGTTTCTCATTTTTCTTACTATGCTGTTTCTTCAGACAATACGTTGACATTTGTGTTGCACAATACTGGAGTAACAAGATGCTGAATCTTGGGAGCTTTGGTCCTAGGTTTCTCACCTTCTTTGTTTAGGGGCTACTTCGCAGCATACTTGTGGCCACACAGAAAGACCACAGTGGATTCTGCTAGCTCTTCTGCTAACCCCAAGTGACAAGCCACAGTTGCATCAGTGAGGCAGGAGTAGCCTTCTCTCCCTCTTTTACGATGACCAAATTGAGAACACTCAGACTGGCATCCATGTACAGATTTGCACTTTCTCCAGTCCTCCTTGGTCTGGAACAGGAATGCCCCTTACTCAGTAGCAGGTGCAGGCTCTGCCATGGGTCCAGACACCTTCTTCATGGGGAAACCTTGCTTGCTCGTCCCACCAATGATTCGGACCACACAACTCTTCCATTCTTCACCCAGAGCGTCAATAGCAACTTCTGTGTCTATACACGTCTCAGAAAAGATACGAAGTTTTTGTTCATCGTCCATTTCAATGAGTTTCTGACAACCAGTGGCTAGGAAAGAGATGTTCAGCTTCATCCTGAAGTGGCTGACCACACCACCAAGGCACCACAAGAAACAGTTAAACAAAATTACACTCGATGTTCTGTTTCCCACATTCCACTAGGGCAACCAATACTTGGGAAGTCATCTCCCTGACTTGGTGTCTGCAGAGAGTAAGTATAGCCAAACCCAAAGTCTGAGCGTGCATGTGACCTAAGTCACTTCAGTCTTGTCCAACTCTGTGATCCTATGGATGGTGGCCCGCCAGGCTCCTCTGTCCATGGAAGTCTCTGGGCAAAAATACTGGAGTCATTACCATGTCCTTCTCCAGGGGATGTTCCCAACCCAGTGATCGAACCCGTCTCTTATTAAGTTTCCAGCATTGGTAGGCAGGTTCTCTACCACTAGTACCACATGAGCAGCTCCCCAAATTTGAGACTCTTTCCCATAAATACATTTGGAGCATCAATAGAAAATAGTTAACAGAGTGCTTGCTTTTTGCTAGGAATTTAACATGTGTGAAAGTGAAAGTGAAGTTGCTCAGTCATTTCCGACTCTTTGTGATCCCATGGAGTGTAGCCTACCAGGCTTCTCCATCCATGGGACTTTCCCAGGCAAGTGTACTGGAGTGGGTATGTTAAATTCCTTCTCCAGGAATTTACTGCATAGGGTTTTGGTAAGGCTTACCAAAACCCTATGCAGTAAATACAATTACTCTTATTTTACAGATGAGAAAACTAAACATAGTAAGTGAGCAGTGTGAACCAGATAGTCAGTCCCTGAGCTCATGGTTTACACTAAGCACTACATGTACATCTTCTTTTCACATTAATTTTTTGGAATGATCAGAGCAGGCAGCCAAAGTCTTGCTTTCTTTTTGACAAAGCAAGAAGGGGAAGTGACCTCTCACAGTTCACAGAATAGAAGGCGGAATGAAGAACCCAGACCTCCAACTCTTATCTTCCCTAAATTAACTCACTGCTCAACACACAATGTGACCAACTGACTAAAATGAAATGAGGCTCCTTTTATTAGATTGATACTCTTTTTTCCAGGACCAGTTTTCTTGAGGGATGCTCTCAAAGAAGGCTGTGTTCTTTGGCTTCAAAGTTAGTTCCTTATCTGTTAACAGTTGAGGATTTCTTTTCCCAAATTAGAACAAAGACTCTCACACAACTAGGAAAGGATGAACAGCTAAACACCCTGCAGTCAGCATTAGTTGAATTGAGCTATCTTTTATTTGCTCATTGGTTCAAACAGATAGGATAAGAATAAATTTATATTCTTCTCTTTCTTGCTTAAGGTTTGGCTACATTTGAGCTGCTTCTCTGATTCTGTGGTGTATGCGCTAAGAGCTTTATCTAGATCATGTTCATTAATCTTCACAACCCAGAAAAGCAGGTATAATTTCCCCCACTTTACAGATGAAGAAACTGATTTTTATAGAGCTGAAATTACTTTAGGTTATACAAGTATTAAAAGGCATATGAAGTTAATAAGGCAACCGGAATGAGTCATGGCATAAAGATATTTTCTGAAAACTACCTGATAAAAAAAAGGAGTGCAACAATGTATCAGTAAGGGGATGAATTAGAGAAGGAAATGGCAAGCCACTCCAGAATCCCTGCCTGGAAAACCCCATGGACAGAGGAATCTGGCGGGCTACAGCCCAAAGGGTCTGACACGACGAGCAACTAAGCAAGCACACACAAGGGGATGAAATCCAAGGGCTGGGTAGTCTCTTTTTAATGTGCTACAATTAGATTCTCAAGATGCAAGTTTAAGCAGCAAGGCTTAAAAGATTTTGAAGCATCCTTTTCAACTTTCTTGTTTTATAATCATAGATTCATTTGGGTTAATGCTAAAAAATTCTCCTTCAATGGGATGACTGAAGCCAGGAACTCGAAAGAACTTTACATCGCTGGGCCCCTGTACCACTCCCTTTCCCCAGTCCTTAAGACTAGCCATGAACATTTTCCGTTTGTCACTGGAATTTCTACTTTCTTCTCTCTGGCTCATTTTTGATACGGCGGCCCTTATCTCCAGTCTCCAGCAGCTCACACTTCTGGAAGAGTAGCCCTAACTAGCTGAACAACTCCACGTTGAAAAGCCTTAGGAAATCAGTTCTATGGACCAAACGCTGAAGCTCCCTACAAAGAGGAACACAAACCGCTCTATGAGGACTCTTCACACACATTCATCTCCCTCAAACTTCCTCGAGGGCTCCAGACAATCGCGCTGCGTCTGGTCTCCCGATTTTCCAACTGCTGAGGGCCATACCTTTTACAAACGAAGCCCCTTTACCTCCCTCCACGATGCGGGCCAAAACCCAGTCTACGGGTATGCAGTAACAACTCGAGCGGACTCCAGACTTAGCGATCTTCCTTTCCCTGCCTTCCAAACACTTAAATCCCCTCTCCAGTCTTGGAGATCCTTTCTCCCTCACTCCCTCGGGGACTCTGTGACTCCCCAACCTCACGCCTCCGTTTTTCTGCCCTTGGGCTCCTTATGTGGAGTTTTGGGCTAAGACCCGGGTCAAGCGAGACTTAGAGATCTCGGCCCCCGTCACTGCCACGAGGGGTGAGCACTCTCCAGCCCCTCCTCCTCCACGCCCCTCATACTCACATGTCACGTGCAAAGAGAGCAGGCAAAGCTCAGAACCCCCGGCCCAGCAGCTGCCCGTCGCTCGGAGACAGGGCAAGCGAGGGGCCGGCCACAGACCCGGGTCCCAGAGCTCGTGGCGGAGCCAGCGTCCCTCCTAGCGACTAGCTGAGCTCCACTCTGGGAACCGGAAACAGGAAGCTCCGGGTGGCCGCTGGGCAACTGCTCCTCCCACTAGACCCCGCGGCATGTGACCGCAGAACCATTTGGCCCCTTTCCCCTTTCCGGCCTTTCAGATCATCCCGGACGCTGATTGGCCAGGATCGTGGGCGTTAGGCTCCTTCTCCACCGTAACAACTCCAATCCCTATCGAGAGTTGCGAGTTTAGTTCCACCTTTTCGGGTTGCCTTTCTACTAACGGGGGTCCCAGAGTCCCACCTCCTGGTCTCTCGGCTCGGGCCCCCAGTCACGCGGGGTCACGCGCGGTCACGCTCCCTGGTAGGTTGGACGGAGGGGGCACGTGAGGGCGGTGGCGGCACGAGAGGGCGGTGGCGGAAGCGGAAGTGCGGGGCGGGGCCTGCCCCCCGGGCTGTGGCGGGAGCTGTAGTTCTCGCGCGCGACTGCTTCTCTCTGGTGCTGCTTCAGATCGGGTGCTGCCTCAACGTCTGCCGCCTAAGGGGGACGCTGGTTCGCCGTGTGCCGGCCGCGAGTCGCTTGATGTCCCACGTCGGCACCTAGACGATAGTGGAGAGCGTTGACTGGGTCGTCATCCTGACTTTCTTAACGTCACTTTACGTCCTGTCTGCGGTTTAGTACCCTGAAGTGTGACGGTTCGACTTAACCTTGTCACCCCTGTGGCATTTTGTGTGATGAACACTCTGCAACCAATTCTGACCCGAGCAACTCCGTTTTGGTCTTTGCGCCTTGGCCAAGAGCCTTCGCGGTGTCCCTCACGTCTGGCGTCTTAGCCGCGTGTTGAAGTCCTACCCGTTGTGAGAACTTGGTTTGTGACCCTGGGACTCACCCTCTTGAGATGGAATCCCGCTGTCCTTCGAGTGCCCGCTGGTTGCTCCGATCAGCTTCAGGCTGGCTTCCTTCTGCTCGGATTCCTCCGTTGCGTTTGCCTCCCTCTGTCTTGGCGGATGGGGACTAGATTTTGAGTTGTTATCCTCACCAGAGCTTGAACAGCATTTTGAATGAATAATAAAAGAAGCCAACACTTGCTTAGCCCCGCGGTGCCCGGTACTGTTGAAAGTGCTTTAGGCGAGAATGAATTCACCTCCAAGCTCACCTTAATGAGGAAGTACCTTATCCCAACGTTACAGATGAATAAATTAAAGGCGATGGAGGTTAAGTACCTACCTTGGGCTCCCCAGCTCTTAAGTTGTGGAGTTAGCATTCTGTTTTCATCGTTTAGGGGTAAATTAGTTGTATAGAATCCATCCTGAGTCTTTTTTTAAAAATTACCTGGGGCAGTCAATTCAGGCTAGGTGGCATATTTGGATTGGGTTTGGATGTGTCTTTAAAAAAAAAATTGAAAGATGTGTTGCTTTCTGGTAATAAAAGTAACTTGTAATCAGAAAACACAGTGAACTATTAATCAGAAATCCATAAAGTTACCACGAGGTTGTGTATTTCCTTCATGAGGGTTATTTCTTTCCTCTTAAAAGAAAAAGAACACAAAAACATTAAGTCAACTATTTCGCCATATCATGAAATTTACAAATACATTTTTAAATGGTTGTATAATTTGCTGCATGGATTGCCAGTCATTTAAGTCATTACTATTGATTTGACCTTATCAATTTATTCAACAAGATACTGAGAGCAATGATACTGTTACAAGTTTGGGGGATACAGCAGGGAAAAAAACCAAAAATCCCCTTTATAATGAACTTTCATTCTAAAATTGATGTTCATTTGTTGGTCATTTCAGAAGTCTTCCTCTTGGTCATTTCCCAGAGTAGTGTTAGGCTGGAGGGAGAGAAGTGTACATATGGGAGGTGGAGAAAGGTACTGAAATGCAATTGAGTAGGGCTTCCTAGTAGAGTAAAGAATCCGCCTGCCAATGCAGAGGACATGGGTTCAATCCCTGGTCAGCAAGATCCCCTGAGAAGGAAATGGCAACCCTCTCCAATATTCTTCCTGGGAAATCCCATGGACAGAGGAGCTGGCAGACTACAGTCCATGGGATTGCAAAAGAGCTGGACAGAACTTAGCAACTAAACAACAACAAAAGTGGAATAAGTTCTTCTTCAGGAGTGGGGGCAAGGGAGAACTTCCTTTTCCATCCAGTTGCAAATGACCTGGGCCACTCCCTGCTTCTGAGACTCAGTGCCCTTTCTGGGAGCCACCTGTCAGAACTGATCTCAAGGTTCTTGTCAGAGGTACAAGTAGAAGTTAGAGGTTATTTTTTGCCTTCCTGCTCTGGCCCTCTAGCCTCTTCATTAGCAAGGATGCTCCCCACACTGCACCACATCCAGCCCCTCCTCCCACATGCACAGTAATGGGGTCTAATAATGGGATCTGAACCAGTAAACTATTACTAGTAAACTAGTTTACTTTGTTTAGAAAGTGGTTTTATTCACATATACACATGACTATATATAGAATAGATAACTAATAATAACCTTCTGAATAGCACAGGAAACTATTCAGCACTCTGTAATTACCTATATATGCAGATGACACCATTCTTATGGCAGAAAGTGAAGAAGAACTAAAGAACCTCTTGATGAAAGTGAAAGAGGATAGTGAAAAAGTTGACTTAAAGCTCAACATGCAGAAAACTAAGATCATGGCATCTGGTCCCATCACTTCATGGCAAATAGATGGGGAAGCAGTGGAAACAGTGACAGACTTTATTTTTGGGGCTCCAAAATTACTGCAGATGGTGATTGCAGCCATGAAATTAGAAGACACTTACTCCTTGGAAGGAAAGTTATGACCAACCTAGACAGCATGTTAAAGAATAGAGACATTACTTTGCCAACAAAGGTCTGTCTCGTCAAGGCTATGGTTTTTCCAGTAGTCATGTATGGATGTGAGAGTTGGCCTCTAACGAAAGCTGAGTGCCGGAGAATTGATGCTTTTGAACTGTGGTGTTGGAGAAAACTCTTGAGAGTCCCTTGGACTGCAAGGAGATCCAACCAGTCCATTCTAAAGGAGACCAGTCCTGGGTGTTCGTTGGAAGGACTGATGTTGAAGCTGAAACTCCAGTACTTTGGCCACCTGATGTGAAGAGCTGACTCATTTGAAAAGACCCTAATGCTGGGAAAGATTGAAGGCAGGAGGAAAAGGGGACAACAGAGGATGAGATGGTTGGATGGCATCGCCAACTCAATGGACGTGAGTTTGAGTAAACTCTGGGAGTTGGTGATGGACAAGGAGGCCTGGCATGCTGCAGTTCAGTTGGACACTTCTGAGTGACTGAACTGAACTGAACATACATACATACATATATGTATTTATAAATGTGAGACAGGTGTATATGTCTCACATTTTCTTTAACCATTCATTAATTGATGGACACATGTTATTGCCATGTCTTAACTATTAAAAATAATGCTGCAATGAACATGGAGGCACAGTATCTCTTTGAGAATGTGACTTTATATCCTTTGGATATATCCCCAGAAATGGAATTTCTGGATCATATGGTAGTTTTATTTTTAATTTTTTGAGGAACCTCCATACTGTTTTTGTAGTGGCTGAACCAATAGTGTTATTCTGTTACCTTTCTAAAAATGTCATTTTGTTGTCTTTCTCCTTTTTGGTTTCTGATGAAAATTCAGCTACCATTCTTGTCATTGTTCTCCTTTGTTAATGTGTTATTTTTGTCTGACTGCATTATTTTCTCTTTATCTTTGGTTTTCAGCAGTTTTATCACATTATTCTTTATGTGTGATATTCCTTTTATCCTCATTGGGATTCATTTTCTCATAGCTGTTAAGTTTTGCACTATATTTGGGGATTATTTGATCATTAATTCTTCAATTCTTGTGCTTCTCTATTATATTTCTCCTGTATTTCTAGAGCCTCAGAAATATAGCACTTATGTTTCACTACTTGACATTATCCTACAGGTCACTGAAACTCTGTGAACTCAAGAGAAGTTCATTTCTTCCTCTTTTCTTCATATTAGAGAATTTCTAGCAATAGATCTTCACATTCACTGATTTTTTTCTTTAGTTATCTCGAACTTGCTGTTAATCTCATTTTTGAAAGATTTATGGATTTTTTTTTTCTGTTTTAGAATATTCACTTGGTTCTATTTTATAGTTTCTACTTCTCTGCTGAAATTCTTCAAAGTTTCAAAGAAGGTAGAAAGCATTCCTTTATACCCTTTACCCCACTCCCCCAGTGTCAATATCTTAAATAATCGTGGTACATTTGTCAAAACCAAGAAATAAACATTGCTACATTATTATTAACTAACTCCAGGTTTTCTTTGAATCTCACCAATTTTCCATTATTTTTTTTTTTTTCCTATTCCAGGATGTAACCCGTTTACATTTAACCCATTTGCATTTAACCATTACATGTAACCCATTTGCATTAGTTTTCATTATTTTGTAGTCTTTTCTGGTGTTTCATGTTGTTATGACCTTGATGAATTTGAAGAGTAGTGATTAGATATTCAGTAGAATACTTCTCAGACTGGAGTTATTTGATTATTTTTCATGTTTGTCTGATGTTAAGGGTTTTGGTGAAATATCCTTTTAGTGATTAGGTGTCTTTCTCATTGCATCATGTTCAGGTGCATGATCTCAACACGACATCACCAGTGGTTCACAAATTTAACCCTGCTCATGGGTTTCAGTTGTGTCTGCCAGGTTTCTCTACCGTAAAATTACTGTATTTCACATCCATATCTTATTCTTCAGAAGTGAGTCACTAAGTCTTCCAACACTCAAGGGGAGAAGGAATAAATTGCACATCATGAGGCAGGAATATCTCCATATATTGTTTGGAATCTCTGTAGGGAAAATTTTAACTTCTCCCCCATTTATGTATTTATTGTCATATATTTAAATCAGTACAGATTTAGAGGAGTGACATCAGCATGATGGCAGAGTAGGAGAGTCCAACCTCTGCCCTTCCCACAAAGAACAACAATTAGATAGCTATCTACTAACAAAAATTGCTCTTCGAGACCTCGGGAGTTCACTTAAGAAGCATTAGCAACACAGTAGAGACAAAAACTTGAGAATAACCTCGGGGGGGGGGGGGGGGGGAAGATAGAACAGTTTCATTTTGCCTGCATCATTCCTTCTTCATGTATATGAAGAAAGTCAACTTCATGTTTATTAATCAACTAATTTCTGACAAAGGAATCAAGTCTGTACAATGGAGAAAGGATAGTCTCTTAAATAAATGATATTGGGAAAACTGGACTGTTTTTGTTGTTAGCTGCCAAGTCATGTCTGACCATTTACAACCCCATGGACTATAGCCTATGAGGCTTCTCTGTCCATGGGATTTCCACATGCAAAAGAATGAAATTGCCCCCCTCCCCACCTTTTTTACACCATGCAGAAAAACAACTCAAAATGGATTAAAAAATTAAAAGTAAGATCTGAAACCATAAAACAACTAGTAGAAAACATAGGGGAAAACCTCCTTGACCTTGGTCTTGGCAATGAGTTTTTTGGAATGTACACCAAAAGCACAGGCAAGTAAGCCAAAATAAATGTGTAGGACTACAGCAAGTCAACCTGGAGAAGGAAATAGCAACCCATTCCAGTACTCTTGCCTGGAAAATTCCATGGATGGGGGAGCCTGGTAGGCTACAGTCCATGGGGTTGCAAAGAGTTGGACACGACTGAGTGACTTCACTTTCTTTCTTTCTATAGTTCCTTTTGGGAAGGAAATGGCAACCCACTCCAGTGTCCTTGCCTGGAGAATCCCATGGACAGAGGGGCCTGGTGGGACTGTAGTCTATGGGGTTGCAAAGAGTCGGACACGACTAAGCAACTAACATGCACACACACACACACAGCAAATCAAACTGTTTCTGCAGAACAAAGGAAAAACCAAAATGAATGGAAGTGTAAATTTGTATAATCACTATGGAAAAGAACACTGAGGCCCCTCAAAAAAATGAAAAATAGAGCCACCATATGATACAGTAGTCCCACTTCTGGGTATGTAGCCAACAAAAAGTCACTATTCCAAAGAGATACCCGCACTGCTATGTTCTTTGCAGCATTTCTCAGAATGACTATGATATGGAAACACCCTTTGTGTCTGGTGATAGATGAATAAATAAAGAAAATGTGAGATGTATGTATAAGAAGGAAAATTATTCAGCTTTTAGAAAGAAGGGAATTCTGCCATTCTGCAACAACATAGATAAACCCAGAGGATATTATCTAAGTGAAACTGTCTGCAGAAAGACCAATCTCACATGATCTCACTATTTGGAACAACAAAAAACAGTTGAACTCATAGTAACACAGGGTAGAAAGGTTACCAGGGATTGGGGGGTGGAGGAAAATGGGAAATATTGATCAAGGGTATAAACTTTCAGTTATAAGATGAATAAGTTCTTGAGACCTAATGTATATCATAGTGACTACTGTTTACTTGAAATTTTCTAAGAGAGCAGATTTCAAGTGTTACCACCACTACATATAACACACACACACACACACACACCCACTCACACACACACACACAGATGGTAATTATTGGAGGTGATGGACATTTTTATTAATTTGATTGTGGTATTTGTTTCACAATGAATAATCAAATCATATTGTATATCTTAAATGTATACAATCTTTGTTAAGAATAAATAAAAATAAGTTGCTGTGGATTCATAACTTTTTAAAAAAATTTCCTAGGTTATAATCCAATACATCCAATACTTACAATATAATCCGATTAATTTTGTTGCTCTAATTGTTTCATTTTGGATTTCAGGAGCTTTTCCAGCACTAAAAGACTAAAAGATGCTCCAGGCTCATCTTGTGTATTTTCCATCCTGGCCCTAGAATTAGTCATTTCCTCAAGGAACCCTGGTTCCTATGTTGCCTTCCTTTTTTCCTTCTTCATTTTTTTAAAAAAACATCTTAACCATTTTAAAGTTTGTTGGTTCAGTATTGTTAAGTATTGTTATGGACTGAATATTTGTGTCGCCTCCCACCCCCAATTTCATATGCTGAAGGCTTAACCTCCAGTGTGACTCTGTTGGAGAAGGGCCGGTAAGGAAGTAATAATTAAGGTTAATGAGGTCATAACAGTGGGGTCCTACTCTGATCAGCTTAGTGTCATTATCAGAAGAGATAGTACAGAGATCCCTAGCTCTTTCTCTTTTGCATACCTGCACAGAGCAAAGGCTGTGTGAGACCATAGTGAGAAGGTAGCTGCTGCAACCCAAGGTGGGTGGTCTCACCAGACCCCAATTCTTCAAGCCTGTTAATTGTGGATTTCCAGTGTTCGTAACAATGAGAAAATAAATTTCGATTGTTTAAGTCTATGGCATTTTGCCATGACAGCCTAGGCCGACTAATACAAGTATATTCACATTGTTATGTAGCCAATCTCCAGAAGTTTTTCATGTTGCAAAACTGAAACTCTTTAGGCATTAAACAACACCCCATTTCTCCCCCTCCCCAGTTCCTGGCCACCACCAACCAATTTTCTGTTTGTATGAATTTGACTATTTTAGATACTTTGTATAAGTGGAAGGAATCACAAAGTGTTTGTCTTTTTCTGACCAGTGTATTTCCTTTCTTTCTGCAATGCAGGAGAGGCAGGAGATGTGGGTTAGATCTCTGGGTTAGGAAGATCCCCCTGAGGAGGAAATGGCAACTCACTTTTCTTGCCTGGAAAATTCCATGGACAGAGGAGCCTGGCTGGCTATAGTCCCTGAGGTCGCAAAGAATTGGACAAGAGTAAAGCAGAAACTAAACTAAAGCCTTCAAGGTTTATCCATGTTATGGGATGTGACAGGATTTTCTTCATTTTAAAGACTGAATATTATTTCACTGTATGTGTTTGTCGGGGCCCACGGTAGACTCAGTGGCACATTGATTATTCTCAATTAAAGTTACTTAAGAAATGGCCGATTCAAGAGTGACTCTGTGGCCTTCCTTTCTGTCTCCCTGAAAGCAGGAAGTAAGCCTCTTCTGTGAAAGGAGTGCTTCCCACCTCTGGAGGTATTAATAGAAGTCTACCCTTATCACCAAAGACAGAATTTGGCGCCAAGAAGCTCATATAAACAAATCTTGTTACTTCTTTTATTTACTACCCCAGTGCCCAACTCTGTCTATATTCTTCACTGATTGGTCACTCAAAACCCAAGTTTCTTTGCCTAATCAGCTTCTCACAAATTTATTGTTTCTTTGTCTGCAAAGTGTAAAAGCTGCCTGCTTTAGTCGCCTCTTAGGTGCCATTTCTATGAATCCTCCATGTTCATGAATTAAAATGTGTTTTTCTTTCTCCTGTTAATCTGTCTTGTGTCAATTTTATTATTAGTCCAGCCACAAGTACTCTGGGGGGGGGGGGTATTTCCTCCTCCCCAACATGTATATAGACCACATTTTGTTTATATTGTCTTCCTTTTAAGGGCATCAACGTTCATTCTCTAAGGCAGCTCAATTATTGGTGGATCTTTTTGTCAGGTTGTGCTTTGTTTTTTTGTTTGCACTGGTCAGCACTGCACCACCACTGGTGCGTGACCACAGGAGGTCCTCTCAGCAGGGACCACAGAGTCTTGTCCTATCTGTGCAGCTGGCTCTTGGCCAGGGACTTAGAGAATGAGCTCACGTGATGGCTTTTGGACACCTTTCTCTGTGCCACTCTCTCATGTCAGTCACCCTGATCTGCAAATTCCAGGTATGTGAAAGACTGAAGGCAGGAGGAGAAGGGGATGACAGAGGATGAGATGGTTGGATGGCATCACCGACTCAATGGACATGAATTTGAGCAAACTCTAGGAGATGGTGAAGGACCAGGAAGCCTGGCGTGTTGCAGTCCATGAGGTCACAAAGAATCAGACATACGACTGAGTGACTGAACAACAAGAAGCAGCTCAAAACTTGGATCTCTGCCTCCTCAGCTTCATGAGACTCCTGCTCTATTTTAGGATTCATTTTCCTGTTTAGGGCTGGAAAGTGGTCCTACCAGAATATCAGAGTGACCATGGCACAAACCTTTGTGCGTTTGTGTCCTCTCAAGGGTCACAGTGCTGCCTCATCCGTCCCTGAGAACAGCTGCCTCATGTATTTTGTCATGTAGAGTGTTTTGGCTGAAGGCCAAGTCCAGTATCACTCTGTCACGACTGGAAATAGAATTTTATTAGTTTTTAATTACTATGCTTTCCATGTTTCTCTTTCCTCTCTTCTGTCTTTATACATTCTGACTTGGTGACCTTATCTGTTCCTGGAAATTCAATTCCCTTTTATTTTCTTTGACTTTTTATTTTGATTTCACCTATTTGAAATAAATTACTGACACCAGTCAATCCTAAAGGACATCAACACTGAATATTCATTGGAAGGACTGATGCTGAAGCTGAAGCTCCAATACTTTGGCCACCTGATGCGAAGAACCGATTCTTTTGAAAAGACCCTGATTTGGGGACAGATTGAAGGCAGGAGGAGAAGGGGGTGACAGAGGATGAGATGGTTGAATGGCATCACTGACTCAGTGGACATGAACTTAAGCAAACTTTGTGAGATAGTGAAGGACAGGGAAGGCTGGCATGCTGCAGTCCATGGGGTCACAAAGAGTTGAACACGACTGAGTGACTGAACAATAGCAAATGATACCTTACTGTGTATTTACTTAATTTATTCCTCTTTGTGGTTGTCTCAGCATATAAAAATAAGAGAACAAGGAGAGAAAATTAAATGAAATTTCTTACCTGTGAAGGGTAAAGATTAAAGCATAATTGGGATAATGTTTTGGGGAACACAGAGACATAACACACAGAACATGTATCTGGGCAAGAGCCCATTTCTTCCATGATTCCTGCCACATGCAAACCAACCTCCCGTTTCTCTATCACATACCACTACCCAGAGCTCCAAGGAACAATGAGATCAGTCCCATTTGGCATGCATCTGTTTTCCTTTCTTTTATTTATTTTTTCTACTCTTTTCTTAAAAGGGAATAAGCAAATATAAAAATCTGAGATAAATTCATAGCTAGGAACCACCCTCATATTTTTATTCCAGTTTCCATAATTGAATTACTGAATTTAAGGGCAACATTTCCTTGGTCAATAGAATTAGGTGAGATGGGGAGTCAATTTAATTTGTACTTAATGAGCATCTAGAGAGTATAGTGAGGTTAAATAAATAAAACATCAAAAAATCAAAGTTTAGAATATTAATGTCTATAGGCAGCCCCAGAGTTTGAACCATTTCCTGAAAAATTACTTCTGCTTTTGTCATGTTGGACCATTTTTTTTTTTTAAACCTTCAAGTTTCCTGCTAGCAGTTTAGAGATTGGGCTGTTTCCTCACTTACGCCTGTCTCCTCACACTTGTATAATTTTATTCTCTCAACTGAATGTGAAAGATATTAGACGAAGATGACTGACAATGTTACTTATACCGTAATAAAGTCTTCTGCTGAACCCCAAGCTCAGAAGGACGACCGACGGCAGCAAAAAGGTGAGTTAACCAAATGAGTGTGGAAAACTCTCCATAGTCACGATAGGCTAGGTGAATGAATGAGATGGAGAATACATTTGCAGTAGAGGATGCAGAAAAATAGAGGGTCATTTGGAGAAACGCTTTTGGTTCATTTTGAAGTCCAGAGTTGGAATATGAAAATTTTGTATATGGTTGAGGATCTGATCTTAGGTTTCAGGTAAATTGTTTTCTAACCCTTCACTTCTATCATCTTATCTATGCAACACAAGCTGGGGCAATTTTGTTTGTCTTTACTGCTCCTGAACTAAAGCAAGAATTTTGTTGGGAGAACTTTATCTCTTTGTGAATGTTTGGGGCAACTGTGGACCAGCTGTGCAAATTCTAGGCATCTCTGTTTTTCTGGCTATGAAATGAAGAGAAGGACCAATAATTTTGCCACAGGGTAATATTAAGATTTTGTCAGAAAAGAAGTTATTTCATATAACTAGGTCCTCCCCACACCCCCAGTGTTGCACCAGAATGGTGACAAGTGTAGGAAGAAGGTATTAAGAGCATTATAGATACTAGACCATGTGATTCTGGGAATTTGAAGATGAAACAAACCATTCTTACATAGAACCCCGAGAAAACACTTTCTGAGAAGGCAGATAACTGTGTAAGTGCCAAAATTAGTATTTGATTTTATATCTTAGGGAGCAAACTTCCATGAGGTGTGTTCTTTAGTGTAGCTCCATAAGCCTTCTCTCTTTTTTGCCTTAGTCTTAATATTACAAGTTTTAGTATTGTCCCTTGAAATCACTGCTATAATTTGCTAAATCATTTCACTATACTTAGACATTTAGATTTATTTCTATTACTATAAATTATAGAGCATTTAACATTTTATTTGTACTTATTTTTCCTTCTTTGGGGTTATGTCTGTGCTAATTTTTAAGGAATAGAAATGTTAAATCAAAAAGAATGTGCATTTTAAAGTTTATGTACATGATCACACAATTTGTGTTAAGTTGAAACTTGACTATAATTATTTTGATTTCCAGGCAAGTGGTTTTTTATTTGTATCCAGTGGATACTGCACATTCTTATTTATTGCCAGTATGTTTATTCCTGCACCAGCTTTCTGGGGTGCTCTGCTTGGGAATGAGAAAATAGGTTAGGAGCATTAAGACAATATTAAAAATCTCTTTAGAAAAGTATTGGTGGTGATTTAGTTGCTAAGTCATGTCCGACTCTTGCGACCCCACAGACTCTAGCCAGGCTCCTCTGTCCATAGAATTCTCCAGGCAAGAATACTGGAGTGGGTTACCATTTCCTTCTCCAGGAGAAATACAAAAAGCATTACATGCTCATTATAGGAATTAGAGAAACTATGAGAGCAGATATAATAAAATCACTAATAATTTTACAACATGGTGATCATCACTATTACTATTTTGACATATTTTTGCTTTTTTGTACTGACTTTACTACAAGTACTTCACTAAGAGTCTTTTAATATAAAGTATATTAAAAATATTAAATTTCAGTTAATTTTTTAAACTGAATTGTGGTTGCCCATATACAATTTATGCAATTATGTTTTGATACTTTTTTACACTTAGTGTAATATCTATAATCAACATTTATTTCATTAAATATTCTTTTATAGTGCAAATGTGTTTTTTTATGTCACTAAAAAATCAAATGCTTTTGGATATATCAGTCCAAACAGTTAAAATACAGAACTGTCTCATTTTAAGCTATCTTCACTAAGAATTTCTTTAAGAACTTCAAAATACGTCATAGATACCTACATCTCCAGTATCATTTACCTAAAATTTAAATTTGAAAGTGAGGCCCAAATAAGCAGAATTATTTTCTCAATTTCCAAATAAAAGGTTATCTATTTGATAAGGAGTCAAACCTAGAACTTAAATGCCTTACTTTATAGATTTTTGCCTTTCACACTATCAGTCCTACACTATCAGACTAAGGGATCACTATCATTTTAAAATAAAAAATTAGTGTGAAAAATTTGTTATTTTCCAAATGAAAAAATACCATTCTTAGGTATACATTGTATACAACATAGTTAATATGAAGTAATGTTCCATCCTTAAACAAATTATCAACCTAAACTGATCACTCTTCCAATTATGACAGGTTCCAAAGTACTTGTGAGGTATCAGTTATTTTATTTTCATTTAAGTTTTATTTATCTCAATTTTGAATAAATAATACATCATATGGTTCAAAATTCAAAAAGTACAGAAGAAAATAAAAAGTCTTCCTCCTATTTCTATCCCCATTGACTTGTTTCACCTCCCCAAGGCAAGCAACTTTATCAGATGCATGTCTATTTTCAGAAATGCCTATTAGCATACACTGTTTCACAGACCACTGTTTTATTAACTGTTTCCCTTTATATTCCTTGAAAAATCACTCCATATCTATGAAAAAAGCTTGTATTTGTTTTTTTGTTAGAAATTGCATATTGACTTTATGGCTACATCAGAAGGTATTTGACTCATCTTTTATTGATAGACAGTTAGGTTGAATTTAGTCTTTTCCCCCTACAAATATTGTTGCTATGAGTGGCCTTAAAAATATGACATTTTATACATGTGTGAATGTCTGCAGGAAAAATTTCTTGAAGAGAAATTGCTGAGTCAAAAGGTAAATTAATGCCTTTGTGATTTTGGGACACAGCCAAACTGCCATCCAAAGAAGTTGTTCCAATTTATATTCTCATCACTAAAGCATGAGACTGTGCAAGCCACAATTTCAAAACAAAAAGTATCTTTCACTGGATAAGTGAAATACATTCCTTGATGAAGTTAATGGTGGCCACCCTCAACTTCAGAGCGTGGCCCTGACGGATCCAGGAAAGGAAACTTTAAGGCCTGGATCGCAGTTCCAACCAGGCCAAATTGCTTCAAAATCCCAGCTATCCTTCCCTGACCTTTTCTCCTTTAACTTTTATTCTGACTCAGGATATTTTTTTGGATTCTATTCTTGCAGCAGCTTCTTCGAGATCCCCTCGCTCTTACCACGTGGCAATAGCTTTGGGGCTTCTGTCCATCATTCTAGCGAGTATGCTGCTGTTGCAGTGGATTCTGTACCGGGGTGAGTGCTACCTTAAACCAAAGTTTGTACATAAAAGCAATATAATGTTACAGAAAACTTGAAAAATAGTCCCAGCAAAATAAATCACCAACATACACAAGAGTATCTCCCAGGCATAGTCTTCTAGTTTTTGAGTACATGCATTTGTGTTCAGTAACAGGATTTCAGTTAAGTCCTCTAAAATCCCCCTTGCCTCACTTTTTATTTTTTTCAATACGGCTGGGTATAGTTCTGATCACAATATGCTTATAATTTTGTGAATTGCTTTTTGGTTTGATATTTCCTACCTACATTTTCCTACCTACTACCATATTTAGCAGGAAAATCAAATTATAATTTTAATACTGTGTTTAACTTTTCATATGAGATATACTGTAATTTAATTAAGCATATTCTAATTTTTCCCATTTAGTGAGCTTTCCCATTTTCTAAAATGAACTTTTCTAGATTTACTTGTTGGTCCTTATACATGATGATCCAGAGAGCCTTCAATTTTTGTTTCACAATCCAGAGTTCTAACTTAGGTTTTTGTTATCCGAGCATGATTGTCAGTGACAGGCTAATGCTGTTGTTGTTTTGTCGCTAAGTTGTGTCTGACTCTTTCTGAGACCCTGCGGGCTGTGGCCTGCCAGGCTCCTCTGTCCATGGAATACTAGAGTGGATAACTATTCCCTTCTCCAGGGGATCTTCCGAATCCAGGGATTGAACCCAGGTCTCCTGCATTTCAGGTAGATTCTTTACTGAGCCACTAGGGAAGGCTCAAGTGACAGGTTAAACAGATTTTATTAATTGGAGTTCTAAGGGTTCAGTCCTAGGACCTCTACGTCAGATCCAAGTCCTACTTTTGGCAGAAGGAGACTCCTAGGCAAGTCAGGAATTTTTCCTTCAGTCTGGATACCGTCACAGTTGTATGGAAAAAACACAAATTATAAAGTGTCAACTTCACAGCTTGATCTCCAGAACCCTATATTGTTCCCATGCCAGGCCTTCCTACAGAAAGGTTGTCTACTTTCCCCACCTTTTAATTTCAAATTTGGAATAGATATATAATCTACTCTGCAATTATGTATCCACACATATGCTCACTTGATATAATGGTTCACACTTGCTTATTGTGAGATTGTATTTTTGGAGGGTTTAGACAAAGATGTCTTGTGGAAGTAGAAAATCAATAGAATTTTGGAATTTTCATTGAAATTAGTGTGAAAGCTTATTCAGTTCCCTTACATTTTCATGGATCTATAGCACAACCATTTTAAAGCAATGAGAGTGTCTGTATATAAAAGAACTCAGTGAGGAGAATGGCATGACTTTTCACTTTAGCAGCTGATATCCTTCTCTGTCAGAAAATCCTTTATTTTTAATATCTAGAATGAATTCTTTTTGATGAAGTTTGTCTTTTATCTGATTTCTATTGAATTTTTAATGCATTTGTGATTAAAAAAAAAAAAAACCAAACAGCCTTTCATTCTAGATAAGTTTGTTCTTTCTAGTTTCTGTCCTTTTCTTCTGCACTATTATGGAGTGTCAGACTGTGGTTGCATATTCTGAAAGATTCTACCTGATTTAAGCAATGTGCATTATGCTATTACACAGTGTATGCTCTGAGTCTATATGAATATTACAGTGATACATTCATGCAAATACACTGTTATATTACCTGTTGTGCATGTGTTACACGTGCATACTGATGTCTAGCACAAGCAAGGGACTCTCCTCCCAGTCCTCAGCCAGCTTATATCCATTTCCTTCCCTGCTCCTTCACATCCTTGCTTAACAGAATGTTCAGTAGTAGTAATAGAGTTGGACATTGTGAGGTATTTAATTTGAGACCATGCATTGTTGTACATTTCTCTAAACCTTAATCTGAAAGGTAGAGGGCAGGGTAGACAGTTTATCCCCCATTTCACTGCCAAGACAAAAGGATCCATAAAGATGTGACCCAAGTCCTCTTCCTTTCCAGGCTCCAAGTTCTCCACTTGTGCCGGCTGTCCTCACTGCCCAGACTTCTGGATGGGGTATGATGGCCACTGTTATTATTTTTCAGTAGAAAAAAAGAGCTGGAATTCTAGCCTGGAATTCTGCTTAGCCAAAAACGCGAATCTCCTTATGTGTAAAGACCAAAAGGAAATGGTAAGTGCAAACATTTAGTAAACATAGGCGGTTTTGTTGGAGAATGCTGTTCAAATGTATCGTGTATCTTCTTTTGAGGAGCAAAAGGAATGTTCTTTCCTTTCCCTTCCCCAACAACCCTCAGTTATATACCTAGTTGCTCTAGTTGGTATGTATGCATGTGTGTGTGTGTTGGAGGTGGCAGGATGGTGAGTATTACGGGGAGGAAGTAGACCATAAATACAGGGCTTCCATTGTGGCTCAGCTGGTAAAGAATCCGCCGCAATGCCAGAGACCTGGGTTTGATCCCTGGGTTTGGAAGATCCCCTGGAGAAGGGAAAGGCTACCCAATCCAGTATTCTAGCATGGAGAATTCCAAGGACTGTATAGTCCATGGGATCTCAAAGAGTCAGACACTACTGAGTGACTTTCACTTTCACAAATCTAATAAAAGAAAACATTAGATCCAGACACATATGAGTCTAATAGTAAAGAGGCACTTTACTCACTTTACAAGTTTCACCAGCTCTCTCTTACCAGTGAGAACTCTTGGAACTTGGGAGGGAGGGAAAGAGAGGTAGCCTAGGAACTTAATACCTTCTTCATAATGTTTTGTCTTCATTCATTAGAATTCAGTAAGGTCTAGGCTAGGAATCAGTTGGGGTTGTGCGGAGGGCATGAGGAAGAAGCAGTTCCAGTAAGTTGAGAAAGAAGGAAGGAAAGTGTGTGTGTGCGACTTTAAACTCCTCGCAGAGTTGAGCTGCTGGGCTCCACTTCCTACTGGCCTCTCAGATCCTTCCTGTCTGCTCAACTGTCAGGACGCAAGTTCTTTATGAATCCTAGAGCATCTCAAAATAACACAGGAGTTAACATCCTGAGCTTACCTGGTACAAAAATCAATCAATTTCTAACTTGTCAACTTAAATTACATATGCAAAGAAAATAAGGAATCTTACTTAGGTTTTGTGCTAATTTCATGCTGAGCTTTGTGTTTTGATATTGTTTTACATCTTCTTTTTGGGGTAGAATAACAGAGAAGAATTTATTAAGAATTCAACCATATTAAACATCCCTTAGGGGAAATTCTGAGAAGCAATGAATTACTCTAAAGCAGTTGGACAGAGCATATGATCTATAAAGTTTGTAACTTCCTATTTTAAGAGTAGACTAAAGCATCTGGATTCCTGTTGTCTGTCAAAAGAATACTCATTCCTTTGAAATTCTGCATAAACTCTAACTTCAAATCAGTCCACTTCTGTGACTTACTTTTCCTTTATCCTCCCATAAACTAGGTGACAGAATGCACTGGGGTGTATTCTTTAGACCTCTGAGTCATGCTTTTATGGCACCTAGTAATAATAACCTTGCTTTCTGGACCTTTTTGCAGCAACTCCTATTCTCATTCTAATACAACTGCCTCTGAGTTCTTAGGCTGAGTGAAATCAATAGCAGAAGTGAGCAGACAACTTGAAATAATGTTGAGCAAACACTGATAAACAGAGTAGTGAATCATAATACAAGACAGTGCCTCGGAGAATTGCAGAGAGGCAGCTACCATAATTGCAGTGTGATAATGACGGCTGCAGCCCAGAATAGCTGGGAGGTGGGGATGGTTCTGTTTCTCTGAGGTTCCCTGGAGGAATGTTAAAGGATGAGTGTTAAAGGATTTCATCTTTCCATTCTTTCTCTACTTACTGTAAATCCTGATCTACTGTTGAGTAAGCTGAACAGAGTTAGACTGGATTCATTTCTAAAACTGGTTTATTTCCTTTTAAGGACCCTAGATTCAAATCAGTCCTGGAAAGGATATTCTATGCTCTCAGTAGAATATCCCTGAGAGATTGCTTAGCAACTACAGATAAGTCTTATTTCTGACTTTCCTGTGGAATTTTGCTTGGTTCTCTGACCTGACTCTTTATCTTGCCTCAGCTTTTGTAAGATCCTGTAAAACTAACTTGACTTATATCTAGTCTGTTGACTTTGTTGTACTAGTGTTGTTATTCTTTTACTCTCATGGCAATATTTATATATATTATTATTATTTTTAAAATTTATTTATTTTTATTTATTTATTTATTTATTTTTCAGTGGGTTTTGTCATACATTGATATGAATCAGCCATAGAGTTACACATATTCCCCATCCCGGTCCCCCATCCCACCTCCCTCTCCACCCGATTCCTCTGGGTCTTCCCAGCCCACCAGGCCGGAGCACTTGACTCATGCATCCCACCTGGGCTGGTGGTCTGTTTCACCACAGATAATATACATGCTGTTCTTTCGAAACATCCCACCCTCACCTTCTCCCACAGAGTTCAAAAGTCTGTTCTGTACTTCTGCGTCTCTTCTTCTGCCCTGCATATAGGGCCATCGTTACCATCTTTCTAAATTCCATATATATGTGTTAGTATACTGTAATGTTCTTTATCTTTCTGGCTTACTTCACTCTGTATAATGGGCTCCAGTTTCCTCCATCTCATTAGAACTGATTCAAATGAACTCTTTTTAACAGCTGAGTAATATTCCATGGTGTATATGTACCACAGCTTCCTTATCCATTCGTCTGCTGATGGGCATCTGGGTTGCTTCCATGTCCTGGCTATTATAAACAGTGCTGCGATGAACATTGGGGTGCACGTGTCTCTTTCAGATCTGGATTCCTCAGTGTGTATGCCCAGAAGTGGTATTGCTGGGTCATATGGCAGTTCTATTTCCAGTTTTTTAAGAAATCTCCACACTGTTTTCCATAGTGGCTGTACTAGTTTGCATTCCCTTATATATATTATTTTAA
The DNA here is from genome assembly GCF_963930625.1 of Muntiacus reevesi. Lineage (NCBI taxonomy): Eukaryota > Metazoa > Chordata > Mammalia > Artiodactyla > Cervidae > Muntiacus > Muntiacus reevesi. The sequence goes on along the minus strand of NC_089249.1, from coordinate 45,239,906 downwards.
GATAAATGCTTGCTTTTCCTAGTATTGCACGTGATAAGTTGCTTCAGTCATGTCCTACTCTTTGCGACCCTAGGGACCGTAGCCCACCAGGCTCCACTATCCATCGAATTCTTTGGGCAAGAATACTGGAGTGGGTTGCCATGCCCTCCTCCAGGGGATCTTCCCAACCCAGGGATCGAACCTGCATCTCTTGGGTCTCTTGCACTGGCAGGCAGGTTCTTTACCGCTAGCACTACTTAGGTCTAAACAGCTACCAAAAGAGAGAAAGATCTATGAAAACCAAAGTTTTCTGACATTCCAGTGGTGGAGAATACTGCTAGGGAATTAGTTTGCTCTATGCTAGAGGCTCCAAGGCTATCAGAAGTGTCCCTCTTACACTGTTAAATAGTTATTTTTCAGTAAGATGTAACTACAGTGCACCTCTTAGATCAGTTATAGATAGCAAAGCGTATAATGAAAATAATAAAAATAGAAACTACTGTGAAAATAATAAAAATAGAAAATAGTAAAAAAAAATTAAAAAATAGAAAATAATAAAAATAGAAACATAGAGCACCTGCTATGTAATAGGTATTCAATTCTACTTTATTGTTCTTAATCTTCACAGCGTATCTTATGAAGTAGAATTCAACCTCTCCATTTTATTGAGTGAATAAACTTCAGAAGAGTTAATGAGCAAGTCCAAGGCTACAAATCTGACAGAGCCAAACTTTCTTTTCAGAGCCAAATTTTTAAACTCCACACCAATCCACCTTTTAAAGTCTTACGGAAATACTGTGTTTGACAGCTTTCAGAATCCATCTTGTGCATGCTGAAAAATGAACTCACTTTTCCAGTTGTTTGCTGGCTCCTTTTATTTTCTATACATGTTTAAAATATTATTTGAATTTAAATCTGGGATGTATATTTTATCGCCCTTGGGGTTTAAATATTTTTAAATAGTGAGATGTTCACTTATATTTTTTACTACTCTTAAAAATTTATTTGCATGAAAATTATATGCTGAGGTGTTCACTTATTATCTCTTTTTGTATCTTGGATTTCAAGATTTATTTTATTTTTGAGAAAATAAAAATTCTGTTTACCTTATGGCATCTGCTCTTTTTGGCTTTTGCTGTTCTTTGAATTTATCTTTAGATCTTTCAGTTCAGTTCAGTTCAGTCGCTCAGTCGTGTCCGACTCTGCGACCCCATGAATCGCAGCACGCCAGGCCTCCCTGTCCATCACCAACTCCCGGAGTTTACTCAAACTCATGTCCATTGAGTCGGTGATGCCATTCAGCCATCTCTTCCTCTGTCATCCCATTTTCTTCTGCCCCCAATCCCTCCCAGCATCAGTCTTTTCCAATGAGTCAACTCTTCGCATGAAGTGCCCAAAGTATTAGAGTTTCAGCTTCAGCATCAGTCCTTCCAATGAACACCCAGGACTGATCTCCTTTAGGATGGACTGGTTGGATCTCCTTGCAGTCCAAGGGACTTTCAAAAGTCTTCTCCAACACCACAGTTCAAAAGCATCAGTTCTTCGGTGCTCAGCTTTCTTCACAGTCCAACTCTCACATCCATACATGACTACTGGAAAAACCATAGCCTTGACCAGACGGACCTTTGTTGGCAAAGTAATGTCTCTGCTTTTTAATATGCTGTCTAGGTTGGTCATTACTTTTCTTCCAAGGAGTAAGCGTCTTTTAATTTCATGGCTGCAGTCACCATCTGCAGTGATTTTGGAGCCCCCAAAAATAAAGTCTGACACTGCTTCCACTGTTTGCCCATCTGTTTCCCATGAAGTGATGGGACCAGATGCCATGATCTTAGTTTTCTTAATGTTGAGCTATGTTCAAATTCTTGATTTTTGTTGTTATTTTTTTCTCCATATAGATAAGTTTATTTTATTGTTAGCTTTTGTTTCTAATAGTTGTTGGTGTGTTATTTTTAAATATATGTTGACTAAAGAGTTCCCTGTGGAAATACTTTGGTTTCTTTACATCTATCCTGATGCTCCTCGCCCTATAACATCTTTCTTCCTCATTATCATAATTTGAGATTATATCTTCAGACTTTATTGCTTTAACAATCTCTTGTTCAAGTTGAACCATCATCCCTGTTAGAGTATATGACTTTGGGATTGTCCCCATCTTCTCCCTGAAATTTCAATATTGGCTTTTCTTATAGTTAGGGTTTACATCTAATTATATCCAAGGTTTCCTTCTGTGACTACAAACACTATGATAAGATGGTCACTTTCCCTCATAATGTAAAGTAGATTCAGGTTATGAAAAGAGCTTCATTTCTTTCAGACAAACATGAGTTTCTTTTTACTAAATTGCTTACTAGCGATGTGAGCTTCAGCAAGTTTCTTAATCTCTTTGACTCTCAGTTTCCTCATGTACCAAGTGGAGAAATTTTTTTCCGGATTCATTACAAGTATTAAGTGAGAAAATCTATGTGAAATTGTTTTTTAACACGGGAGAAATCACTTCATTTTAGCTTTTCTTCTTTCCACTTTAATTCTCCCTGAGACTTGAAAATAAAGCCCAGAGTTGAAATAACTTTTGTTTTTCCTTTCTGTCTCCCAGGGTTTGAAATTTCAGTAAAATATGTATCACAGAGTAAATTATGATTTGTTGAATTGAGTTTTTTCCTTTTGAGGAAACCTGAAATGATATGTTAGAAGACAGAACTAAATGGCTGGAAGCAGGAGAATGGTTTTACCTGAGGTCTTTGTAGTCTGGTAATGTGTGCGTGTTTGTTACCCTTTCTTCATAACCAGATAAAGCAACCATTATGAACTTCACCCCAAAGCATACCTTTGGTAGGTAGGTTAGGATACTTCCAGTCCTTTTTTTTTTACTTAAAAAGTTGTGGTAAAGCATGAATAACATACAACTTACTATTCTGACAATTTTAAAGTATGCAATTAAGTGGAATTAAGTATATTCACATCGTTGTGCAACTGTGACCGCCATTCACCTCCAGAACATTTTTCATCACCCCAAACAGAAACTCCACACCCATTAAACAGTAACTCCCCATAACTCTGCCCCCCAACCCCTGGTGACTGCTAGTCTATTCTTAATGTCTCTGAATTTTCCTCTTATGTCCTTTTGTATCTGGCTTATTTTATTTCATTGGCTTCTTTTGTTTAGCATATTTCCAAGGTACATCTGTGCTGTAGCAGGTATCAGAATTTCATTCCTTTTAAAGGTTGAATAATATTCCATTATATGGATAGGACCACATTTTGTTTATCCATTCACCTGTTGATGGATAGTGTTTTACTTTTTTTTTCTTTCATAATTGAAATTGTACTGATTGTTTTGAGGATCAATATTTTGTGTTGTTCAGTCGATAAGTCATGTCTGACTCTTTGTGACCCCGTGAACTGCCAACCTTCCCTGTCCTTTACTACCTCCCAGAGCTTGCTCAAACTCATGTCCATTGAGTCAGTGATGCCATCCAACCATCTCATCCTCTGTCATCCCCTTCTCTTGCCTTCAGTCTTTCCCAGCATCAGGGTCTTTTCCAGTGAGCCAGCTCTTTGCATCAGGTGGCCAAAGTATTGGAGCTTCAGCTTCAGTACCAGTCCTTCCAATGAATATTCAGGGTTGATTTCCTTTAGGATTGGCTGGTATACAGAAGTTTAAATTTGTGTATAATTCTTAACATTTGTACCAAAAATCTAAAAAAAACATATAATTGTGATTCTTTTCTGAACAATTATCCCAGTTACTCTCCAGTTTAAAATCTCGAGGCAAACTTTTCTTAACAGTATGTTAAGTATGAATGCCTTCAAGTGTTCATACACTGTTATATCACATGTCCCATGGATTCACAATTTGAAAATTCATTAGTAGTGTATGTGACATTAATCTTTCACAGCAGATTAAGAAAGTTACTAGGAAAACTGGACTACCCGAACAAAGATGCTATAGAGTGCACAAAATTCTGACAGGGAGAGTGGAGATCAAGGCGTGGTTTTTCTTTAAGAAACAATTCCACCAAAACCAACATGGGAATAAAAGTAATTCAACGTGTCCAAGACATGTTAAACACACAGCTGATTCCAAATTGCCATTTAGTGCGCTTTGTATTGGAGGATGTAAAATCTGCCCTAGCCATGCAATGTTAAGCTGACACCCAAGACAATCAAAGCATCTGTATTCAATATCCCACTATTTTCTGGTTGTATCAAAAAAAATAAACAACCAGTAAATGATTTCACCTCTTAAAGAAAAGCAGTTAGCACTTAAAAAATGGAATAAAGTTGAATTTCCTCCTTCTTAAAAATGTTTCCAGAACTACTCACAATTTTGCATTTACAAAGTAGTTGCTAAACATATTGCCCTGTATTGTACAAGAAGGGAGACAGGGACCACTAAAGCCGGGCATGTGATTTGAATCAGATTTGGCTTCTTTCCTCTCCTGCTTCGTCAGAGGCTGGGTTCTCCTCGCTCTTAGTTTCTCTGTTTTCTGCAGGTGAATCTTGTCTCTTGGTTAGCCTGTTTCCCTGTGCTCCCTTTTCCCTGTGTGTGTGTGTGTGTGTGTGTGTGTGTGTGTGTGTGTGTGTTTTGTCTGAAGATTTACCCTTTCCTGCCACCTGTTTTTGGCTTCCACTCTGATTTCCACTTTTGCAGGAGCAAGTGAGCTGACAACCTCATCTCTTGGGCTCCTCCTTTGTTGCTCCCAGGGCGGAGCCGACCTCCTTCCTGGGCATCACAGGGGGCAAGAACATGCCAGGTGCCTGTGGGCAGGTGCGTCCTGGATGACTTAGTGAAGTGGGAGTGCGGGTCCTCCTGCCTCCCCAGTTGGTGGGACCCCAGTGTCTCACTTTTTTAAAGAGAGTGTTCTGGTTTATTGAGCAAGGCTTACTAACTTTAGCATTGTGCACATACACAAAATCATAGAGGAAATTCTTATCAATATTTAATTCTAGTCATTTTGTACCCTGTCAAGTTTCCCTTAAATCTCTTAATGTATCTGCATGTTTTTTTATGCTAGCAGTCAATGCTTACATTCTATAGGATATATTTGAAAAGTCTGAAAACAGAGGATTATTTTTAAATAGTATATTTGTTACACTTTCAAGTAATATGCTCAATGTGTGTTTACTCAGCCTTCCAGACACATTTTCAAGTGAAATACCTCTGAATTGAAAACAATAGCTCTAATTAATTTTAGACTTTACGGGTGCTCTGTATTGTACTTTTTTTTTTCCTAATTAATAACTACATGTATTATTTTAAGTGTTTCACCTGAAAAAGTGTCTGGGGGATTGAAGAAAAAAATGTAAATGATATTATTTGAAGACATAGCATACATATTATTTAAAATTACATATTTACCCTACCTATGTAAATATCTAGGCTTTTGGATATCATATGTTCATGTTTTGCTTTTGTCACGTAGCATTATTTCATTCCTTTTTCCACACATTAAATGATTCCAGATACTTATCTTTAAAAATTCTGTATTATTCTATTTTTGCTTAACTATTTTAATATTTCTAGAAAAAATCTAATTTCCAAATTTTAAGCAGCTAGAAACATATTTATATGAATTATTTTCTTGAGGTTAGTTATTTAGTATATAGTCCCTGAAATTAAGTTAGCCAATCAAAGATATATCCAGTTTAGCTTTGGTATTTTAGTAGTTTATCTCCATATGGGTTGAAATATCTTAGCTATATCCTGTAAACCATGTTCATTTTGGAAGTGTAAGGAGTATGTTCTGTAGCTTAGCAGTATTTTAATTACAATTTAAAAATATTGCCTGCAAAAGCATGTGTGTGTTTGTAAGACATAAATATTGGCCTTAAAAATAAAATGAAAAAGAAAGAAAAAAATGTATCTGATTTCATTTGCTTGTGTTCTGTCTTCATCTTGCTTTTAGGTTTTGTACTTTTTTCTCTCTAAAGTATAACCAAACATTACTAGTTCTAAAATGACATAGCACCTCATTATTCTAGTTCACACCTTCTCTGCAAGATAAGCTTTCTGAGGTTACACTCTTGCAATAAACACTCTTGTTTATGCTTTTATGCTGCTTCTGTAGTAACACACACACATCACTGAAGAGTCCATAGAACCCTATAGATAATCGCACTCTGGTTCTAAAACCTTCTTTCAAGTGGGATATCGATATTAAAGTGAAAGTGATCCAGTAAACATTTGTCCTGTCCAGCCTCATTAGGGAGAAGTAGTAAATTGGCAGAATCATGAGACTTAAAATTGTATGGATCTTGAGAGTAGTGATCAAGTGTAGGATTGGCATTTGTGAGTATTATCAAATCCCAGCTCTCAGACTGTAATTGAGGTCTGTGTTTATGTTTATTTATTTAATGAATGAAGTCTGTTCATTTCTGTGTTTCATTAGCTGTCATCCCTCCCACTGAAATGCGAGGAAGAAAGAGATGGACAGTTTTTCTTATAATCCCATTGGAAGAATGAGGATAAACTCACTTTTTTCCTAATTTAAATAATAATTTTAAGCAAATTGTTTAAGTAATGCACAAAAGGTTTCCAGCTAATCTGGAAATTAGGATGTCCTACCCTTCCTTTACACTTCAGACTCTGTCTCCCCACCAGCATTCACGATTAAGTACTTGATGGGAGTATAGGGCCATATCCAAGGTGGTAGTTTGCTGCTACTGCTGTTGCTGCTAAGGCGCTTCAGTCGTGTCCGACTCTGTGTGACCCCATAGACAGCAGCCCACCAGGCTCCCCTGTCCCTGGGATTCTCCAGGCAAGAACTCTGGAGTGGGTTACCATTGCCTTCTCCAATGCATGAAAGCAAAAAGTGAAAGCGAAGTCGCTCAGTTGTGTCCAGCTCTTAGTGACCCCATGGACTGCAGCCTACCAGGCTCCTCCATCCATGGGATTTTCCAGGCAAGAGTACTGGAGTGGGGAGCCATTGCCTTCTCCGAGGTGGTACTTTACTTGTTGCTAAATATATTTATTACGCTAGCACCAAATCCTATACAAAATTAATCTTCTGGGATTTAGCCTTTATTTTAGTTCATTTTATTTCTAGAGATAATTCCATTAGGATATAAACTCCATTTGACGGTCAGTCTCAACAGAGCAAAGAATCATATTTCTGTTCTAGTGGGTAGCATGGGACATGTAAAGAGTATAACCAACTTACCCTTACCATCAGTTTTTTCCTTAAGAACTGTGTTTATTTTTTCTTGCCATATGCAAGATTGATGAGGACTTGCAAGATTGATGGGAGTTTAGTGGGGAAAAAACAACAATCCAAATACATTGTTGCAAGTTTAATAATAACATATGTGTTAAATGATGATGTGAAATATGAGTGTGTTCACAACAGTATTTAGCTTTTTTCTTTCAAAGTTATCTGAATATATATTTATCTGGTATTTATCTGAGTACCTATTTGGTGCTCCATCTAATCAAGGAGGAAGTTGCAGTGGAAGGTAGAGATGTAATATTTATCTTATCTGTCATGATCTAAGAATTTAATTATAGGCATGAAGTTCAATACTAGGAAGTATTGCACTCTGCAACCAACATATCTCTAGAACGAAGGTTTGAAAGAGAGAGTAGTTATTTGGAGTAGGTGGTTGTTTCAGTCCGCTTGTACTGCTATAAACCATAGACAGGGTGGGGGAGCTTAAGCCGCAGACATTTCTGTCTCAGAGTTCTGGAGGCCAAGTCCGAGATCAAAATGCTGGTAGACTTGGTTTCTGGTGAGAAACTTCTTCCTGGCTTGCAGACAGCTGCCCTCTCATGTGGTGGTGAGAGACTGCATGCTAAGTCGCTTCAGTCATGTCTGGCTTTTGGTGACCCTATGGACTGTAGCCCGCCAGGCTCCTCTGTCCATGGGATTCTCCAGACAAGAATACTGGAGTGGGTTTCCGTGCCCTCCTCCAGGGGATCTTCCTGATCCAGGGATCAAACCCACTTATGTCTTCTGGCATTGGCAGGTGGATTTTTTTTTTACCACTAAGCCACCTGGGAAGCCTTCTCCTCTTCTTTGAAGAGCATTAATCCCATTTTTAGTGTGGGGCCCACCCTGAACACCTCATCTAAATCTAATTACTGCCCAAAGACTACTTCCAGGCGCCATCACTTTGTGGTATCAGAGCTTCAACATAGCAATCTGGGGAGGGAGACACAAACATTCGGTTCATAAGTAACAGTGATGAGAGGGTGTAAGCAATAACAGTGTTACCATGACCCTACATCTCTTTTTTAACTTTCAGCAAATTTTCCTACCCTTTTTCATCTTCTGCAACCTCTCACTTAGATCCAGCTCCAAAATCTCCTCAGTCAGGAATATTACTGGATTGGTCTGAGAAACATTTCTGGCTGGAGGTGGGAAGATGGATCAGCCTTAAACACCTCAAGGTAAGGGGCTTCAAAAGAGTGCAGAGAGATAGAGAGAGAGAGAGAGAAGAGAAAAGAAAAGGGGAAAAGAAATTATATGTCTGGGGAAAGGATAATGGATGGAGAAGAGAGGATAGGAAAAGGAAACAAGGAAGGAAATCAATAGTTGATAAGGGCAAGAAAAAAAAGAGAGGACATTTTAAAGAGGATAATGAGTAATTTTTATTCTGCAGTTTTGGGAGGTGAGAGAAGTGAGGTCAGAATGGGAGGAAGAATTTGCTCATTTTTTTTTATCTTTTCATGCCTTAGAACTCCCTTTACTCTGCACATCACCTTAAGTGATTGCTTTTTCTGGTTCCTTACAGGATTGCTTCAAACAGCTTGGTACAGAAGTGTGGTACCATTGGCAAAGGTGGTCTCCAAGCCTCTAGCTGTGAAGTTCAACTTTCTTGGGTCTGTAAGAAGGTCAGACGCTGATGAATGTTCCGTCTGTCCTGTGGCTTCCTAAAAAGAGGGAAATGACCTCTCATGAGTAACCTTTAGTGAGTGCTGACCTTCTAGCCCATAAATTAGATGTGAGATTAAGGCCACCTCCTTGGGATTGATGGCTTCTTGCTGGACTCTCTTTGAGAGAACTTAGATGTTATCTTAACACTTTAAAGAGTGCAGGCAAATTTGTGAAACAGATAAGGTTTGTTTTTAGTATCCCTCTCTCTAGTGACTAAGGTTGTTGGCTTAGTCATCCCCATCATCTCTGTCAAAAATGTACTTTTAAAATGCTATATTCTGAGCTGAGCTGATGAAATCTGTGCAACTATATACTATTGCCAGTGTACTAAAGGGTTTTTCTGGGTGCCAGAGGGTTGACATGCTACTCCTCTATGATAATACATGTTTATCCTAGCAGTGCCTCTTTGCAGGTAAAACTTGAATAAGTTGTGGAAGGTGAATGAGAGCGAGCAGGCTGGCGCTTTGTGGCTCAGCTCTTCACACTTCCGTAAAGAGCTGGCCTTGACTGAATTTAGTCTTTTCGGAAATGCATAGTTGTGGTTGATTAAACCAGTGTGTAGAAAACCAGTGTGTGGAAAACCATCTTTTCCTTGTTATGAATGTGATTTGGACATTAATTTCACAATGTGAAATGTGGGCAGTCTGGTAAGACATTATTATAGAGGAAAATTTACAGAAGCAGTTTATGTGAATTGATCTCCCAATTATTTTTGGCACAAATGACTAAAAAATAAGAAAAACATTATTTATCCTTAGTAGGATTGGGCATAGATGAGAAAGCAAGGTGTTTTTTAGAGATAGAGGAGGGATCAGTAGGGCATAATGACAAATAAAATTAAAGGGAAAGAAGGCACAGCATTGTCAATAGAACCTCAGAAATAAAACAACTGCTTATTAGAAGTCAATAAGGCAAAGAAAAAGAAAAGATACAGGAGGGAATGATGAGGAGATTATAATTCTGTACTGTTGGTGACTATGGATTGTGATGTTTATTTGAATTTCCCTTTTGTATTATTTTTAGGACAAAGACTGTGTTTAATCCACCCTTGTATCCCAAACACCTAAAACAGTGCTTGCTTGTATCAGTGAATATTCAATGCTTGAATAAAAGAAAAAAAAGGAATTTAAAAGTTCTTATTCTAGCTGTTTCTATTAGCCCATGAGTTGATTAGAGGAATTGAGCAAGAAATATTGTATATATGAATCCTCCCTTAAACCTACCCATTTGAGCAGAGGACTAGTTTAATCTAGATATGTTCAACACAATATACATCTGTTAATATATTTGGGAACAGCACCCTTTATTCAGCAATAAACACACAGTCTGCAGAGACCTAGTCCTCAGGAAAAAATTAGAAACTATTTAAGTATCTATCAATATCCAAGTGATTAAATAAATAGCCACCTAACTTCCTTTGTTTTTTCTTCTGTAGGACAAACTTTTTAAAAGGAGAATGCTTTTTATCTTTTACCTGTATAACTCGAAAACAATAGTAATTAAGACACAGCGAAACCGCACCCTCTGACACCACTAGCAAGCTCTGATGTTGGTGAGGTGGCTTGGCCTGACGCATTTGAGGGTCCGCTGGCTGGGGCTTTTCTGACCTTATCCCAGGTGAAAGACGAGTTTGGTTCTGTTGCTCTGAAGAAGGAGAGTTAGCATTAGTTGTGTGGTCCCACTTGTGCTTTGAGTGACCTGCTTAATGCACCTTCTTCTCTTTTTTCCCCCTTTTAGATCTACTTTCAAAAGTTGCATTTTCTGAGGCTTTCTTTCCAATGCAGGGAATGTAGGTTCGATCCCTGGTTGAGGAACTAAGATCCCACGTGCTCCATAGCTAGAGCCCGCATGCTACAACTAAGACCTGATGCAGCCAAATAAAAAAAAAAAACTTTTTAAAAGTTGCACTTTCTCTGCCCCCTCAAAACAAGTCCTACCCTGTCTTCAAAAGGGCCACATCTTTGGTCACATGGATATAGGGTCAGTGACCTCACTGCACACATTCCAAATGTTGTCATGGATGCCAAGACTGCTCTTAGGCTTTTCTTGTCTTAGCTACAGTGATGTCCCAAGCTGTTGTATATGTGATGTCTCTCCAAAGATGGGCTAGAATGTGCTCTCTAGAGCCCCAGTAAAGAACTAAAAGTTTGTTTCCCCTTAATTCTTCCTATTTTCTGCTTAAACAGTTTTTTTATGACTTGCAAGACCCTGCATGACTTGTAACCAACTATTTGCACCTAAATGCTGCTAACTGTGACAGGTATGGAATGCTCAAGCGCTTTCCTGAAGGCTGTTAGTTACACTGGTTCCTTGTATGTGTGTGTGTGCTCAGTTGCTCGGTTGTGACCAACCGTTTTGTAACCCCGTGGACTGGAGACCCCTAGGATCCTCTGTCCATAGGTTTTTCCAGGCAAGAATACTTGCCTGGAGTGGGTAGTCATTTCCTTCTTCAGGGGAATCTTCCCAACCCAGGGATCAAACCTGTGTCTCCCACATTACAGGCGGATTCTTTACCACTAAACCACTGGGGTTCCTTGTATATATTTTTCCTTAGAAAATGCCTTTTTACCCTCTTGAGAGCCATGTGAAGACAGTGGGAAGAGCACTGATGCTAGAGTCAATAAGACCAACTTTTTAAAGATTTTTTTTTCTTGATGTAGAGCATTTTTAAAGTCTTTATTGAATTTGTTACAGTATTGCTTCTGTTTTATTCTTTGGTTTTCTGGCGGTCAGGCATGTGGGATCTTAGCTTCCCTGATCAGAGATTGAACCTGCACCCCCTGCATTGAAAGGTGAAGTCTTAACCTCTGGATTGCCAGGGAAGTCCCCAGGAGCAACCTTTCCTCAAATCCTTTTTCTAATAATTGCTGAGTGACTTCAGGCAAAAATACATAACTTCTCTGAGCTTACATTGAGCCATACTATATGATTGCTTTGTCCAAAACAGCCAGTCTCCCAGCTCTCTGTGACATCTGCTTGTTTAGTTTCCTCAAAGCTCTTGTCACAGTCTTATTTTCTTTATGTGTTACTTCTGTCAAATTATTATTTACCATTTTGAAGCTGTACATGTGCACAGTATAAAATTTAAAAGTTATAAGACATAGCCATGAGAAGAGTCTCTGCTCCACCTGATTGCCAGTTCACCAGTTCCTTGCCCTGGGGAAAAATACTGTTGCCTTATGTTCTTTCTCATATGTAAATTGTTCACAAACAAGCATTTATGTACACGAATGCACACACACACACACACAGACACACAGACACAGACACACACACACACACACACACATGGGCTTCCCAGATGGCTCAGTACTGAAGAATCTGTCTGCTAATGCAAGAGATGCAGGAGATGCGGAAAGATCCCCTGGAGTAGTAAATGGCAACCTTCTCCAGTATTTTTGCCTGGAAAATTCCATGGACAGAAGAACCTAGCAGACTACAGTCCATGGGGTTACAAGAGTTGGACATGACTGAGCATGCATGCACACACACAAACACACCTCAAGTTGTAACATAGTATACACACTGTTCTGAACTGTACTTCCCACCCCCAATTAACAATATATCTTGAATCTGTGTTTATATACTCATTAGAACTGCCTTATTCTTTTAATGGTGGGACAGAATTCTATTTTATGGATTTAACAATTTCTGTAACTGGTCTCCTATTAATGGAAGTTTAGATCATTTCCTTTCTTTTGCCTTTACAAACAATGCTGCAATGACTATATTTCTACAGATGTAATTTCTTGCTTTTTGAGTATTTGTAGACTTCCCAAATTGCTCTACATAAATCTGCAGATTTGTACTCCCTCCAGCAATGCATGACAAGTTTCATTTTCCTTTACATCTTTACCAATGCAGTTTTTCATCAAACGTTTTGATCTTTGCGAATTAGAGAGATGAAAAGCAGTTTCTCGTTGTGGTTTTAATTTGTATTTCTCTTATTAAGAATTATCTTTTCACATGCTTGCAAGTCATTTGTATTTCCTTTTCTGTGAACTGACAGTTCATAGCCTATATCCTTTGTAAAAAAGAGATTGGGTGATTGATCTTTTCTTAAATAATGTGTAAGAAAAAGTTCTTTATATACTAAATAAATGAGCCATTTGTGTGTAGTACATGCTGAAAGTATTTTGTCTTAGTTTGTAATTTTTCTGCTTATGTCCTTTGAAATCATTTATTCTCCATTCTAAGATTAAATTAGTTAAAGGAAAATATAAAACAACTGACCTCCAGTGAAAGGCATAATTATAGAAACACTAGGAATTAACTGGAATTGGCATTTTTGTGTCAAGAAGGATGGAAAATTGGTGCATTTGCTAGAAAAACAGGGAAATAAGTGCAGTAGTTACATGTATGGAGGCTCATCCAGGAGGCTTTAAGAATCTGTAACGTACAGCACTGTAGATATTCACTGACAGACTAGGGGACTTATCAAACAGCTCTAGACTCAGAACAGAGTCAGTAGTGGAAAATGCTGTTGAGAGCCAAGAGCAACCTGGGAATATTCTTTGAAGATACAAAATTCTAGATAGAAGCTCACCTATGAATAATTGATTTTTTTGAGAGTGCAAGAACTTCCCCTTTGATGAGAGAAGTAGAATATCAGCGAGAGACTTTTTTTCCTGTGGTCTTCAAATTTTGGCTAAAACCTAAAGCTGAGAATAGTATGTGATGAAAAGTCCTATGTTTCAAAGATAGTCCTTGGTCACACCCCATAGGACTTTTCAAATGAGTCTGGGGACAGTTACCCACAGCCCATATAATGAAAAATTCAAAACCAATTACAAAGGCAAATTTTTTGAGGGAATCTTTGGATGATAAGATTGCTGGCATGTTTCCCCTGCTTCAGCCCAGGCCAAGCTGGGGAGGAACTAGGAGGGCCCCTGCTTGCTGGAGGTGGACAGAGTCCTTCCTGGTCTGTGTGGCTCAGCTCTGGAAATTTGTAGACCCAGGGCTGACTGGAGAGCAAGAGAGTGCTTGTAAGAATATGACCTAAGTGCCCTGTTGTGGACGGCATAGAAACTTCCATCTGAATGTTGCTTGGAGAGGCCTGGTGGTGGGAAGCTAGCTGAAATTGCCCCTCATGCCAGGGTAAGAAGGGGCAGATGCAGTGGATGCCAGTTGCAATTTCACCATTTGTTCAGTGGGTATAGGAGCACTCAGGTCCAGAGGAAACAGAACAAGGTAATGGGGTTTGAGTTGTCTACAAAGGGGACCCCAGGAGAAAGAGGTACTGTGGAATGTTTCACTATGAGTAAAGAGGTCCTCCAGAGAGCATATCACCTGTATCAGGAAATGGTGCAGGGTGGAAATTCCTCAGGGGTGTGTCTAGCTGTGTGTGGGGATCTCCTGAAACTCACTAGTATTGGGGATCATATCAGTCTGGGTTCAATAAAAGAAGCAGACCAGTAGGAGCTACATTTAAAGATATATATATTGCAAGGAATTGATTCAGGCAATTGTGGGGCCAACTAGCAAGTCCAAACTCACAGGGCAAGCTTTCAGGAAGGGCAGACTGGGGACACTGCGTCCCCAGGAGGAATTTCTTCTTCGTCAGGGAAACTTCAATTCTGCTCTTAAGGCCTGTCAACTGATTGAATTGATCCCACCCAGATTATGGTAATCTCCCTTGCTTAAAGTCAACTGGTTCTAGACTTTGCATGTGTGCGTGTGTGCTGAGTCGCTTCAGTTGTGTCCAACTCTTTGCGACTCTAGGGACTATAGCCTGCCAGGCTCCTCTGTCCATGGAATTCTCCAGGCAAAAATACTGGAGTGGGTTGCCATGCCCTCCACCAGGGGATCTTCCTGACTCAGGGATCAAACCCGTGTCTCCAGCATCTCCTGCATTGCCAGGGGGTTCTTTAACACTAATGCTACTTGGGAAGGACACCTTCACAGCAGCATCTAGACTAGTGCGATGGACTTCCCTGGCAGTCCAGTGGTTAAGACTGTGCTTCCGGTGCGGGGAGGTGAGGATTTAATCCCTGGTTGGGGAACTAAGATCCCACATACTGCAGGGCACCACAAGAGAAAGAAAAAGTCCAGTGTTTGATTGAATGACTGGGGACTGTTGCCTAGCTGAGATAACACATCACAGGACCATCACAGGTATCAGTCACACAAAGTGACAGCTAGATAACAGAGGACCAGTAAAAAAGACTTTGTCCTTCCAATCCCCAACTCCAGAGGCTAGAGGGCTACCTCACTTCCCCACTGCTGTGGGGGAGTCTGTGAAAACAAGACTCAGAAGCCAGAGGAATGTAGTCAGAAATTTTATAAGATTGATATTTTGTTTTAGATTGGATTAAACTTTTGGTATGAGTTTATGTACACAGAGACCGAGGAGTGACAAAAGATTTTATTTGGTTTCTGCACATGTATAAACTGAGTTTTTTTAAATTAAAATCCATTTTTTCCTATCACATGAGTTTGAGCAAACTCAGGGAGATAATGAAGGACAGGCAAACCTGGCATGCTGCAGGTCATGGGGGTCACAAAGAATTGGAGACGGCTTAGCGATTGAACAACAACCACGGTCCTTTCCTTCCTTCCTTCTCTTTCCCATCTGCTTTAAAAAGATGGTGCTGAATAATTTACTTTCAGGGCAGCGATGGAGGAGCAGACATAGAGAACAGACCTATGGACACGGTGGGAGGGTAGGAAGGAGAGGGTGAGATGTATGGAGAGAGTAACATGGAAACTTACACTACCACGTGTGAAATCAATAGCCCATGGGGATTTGCTGTATGCCTCAGGGTCAAGCAGGGGCTCTGTGGCAATCTAGAAGGGTGGGATGGGGAGGGAGCTGGGAGGGAGGTTCAGGAGGGAGGGGTCATGGGTGTACCTATGGATGATTCTTGTGATGTGTGGCAGAAAACGGCAAAATTCTGTAAAGGAATTATCCTTAAATTAAAAATTAAGCTAAAAAAAAAAATGAACTAGCTTATCTGAACAAGTTCAGTTTAGATATCCAGATTTGGAATCTTTAATAAAACAAACAGGTATGATGATCTCGTGTGATTTTAACTGCCCTCTTGTGGTCAAAGTCGATGATTGGCCTGATCTAAGAGTTGTTAAAGCTCTCTGTCTAAGGCCATTTCAGGGAGTATTGAGCTAAATGCTGCTCTTTCAGGTTTTTGTTTGTTTTATTTTTAAATGATCAATCATGTGTAGAATCAGTTATATCCAATCACTTACCTTGATTCTAGAAAAATTCTTGTGTCATTTTGACTTTACTCAGATCCCCAAAGAGTTGATTTGTGGTGAATCATTCCCTTGGTCACCGTACATTTTCAAACAGAAATCTAGGCTCATTTGATTAGTCAGGCTGCTTGTACACTGTATGCAGGTCACTGCCAGTTATTGACTCTAGTCCTAGAATGACAGTGAGTGAATAAGAGCAAAAAACATAACATTAAATAGCAAGGAAAGTAAAAGTATCACTAGTAGTACGTGTCAGTAATGAAGAAAAGAACAAAAGAGAATAAAACAGAAACATGATATTTTAATAAACAGGTGACAGTTGATTACACAAAATTAAGCTTTCCAGAAATTTAGAGACAAAGGAGAAGGTGCAGGTAGAATCAAGTGCCAATCTTGTTATCATTTTGGAAGGGTTCATAGTCACGTACACTATGTAATTTCACTGTATGGTACATGGACTTTGCTGGTGGTCCACTGGTTAAGGCTCTGCTCCCAATGCAGAGGGCCCAGGTTTGATTCCTGGCTGGGGAACTAAGATCCCACATGCCATTCGGCATGCAGAAAAGGTAAAAAATAGTGCATCTAGTAGATGGCACAGAATTATAAAGCCCTTGATGTAGTGCTAGGTCCCCAGGCTTTTTCTGTCCTTAATAAACAAGTGTCATCTAATTCCCTACCCCATTTTGAAAGACAGAAGCCATGCCGCCCATTTTTCTGTTTAAGTGCCTTCTGTGTTGGGTTTTCCAATCGGGAAATCTTAGTGTTCTGCAGAGAACACTCGACTGGAAATCAAGTGCTTTTTCACTATTTGCCTGAAATGTAGCAATGATGTATTTGGAATATTAGCTAACTCCTCTGTTCTGTGCCTCCCTCCCAGGCCTACATCCGGCATTCAATATTCCTAAAACCTATTTTCACTAGAGGGCATTTCATCTGAATCGCTTTTTATACTCCGTGTCCTTATGTACATCATGTGGCTGCTGCTAGTGCAGCATTTCCTAAAAGGGTGCCTCACTGTTCTCTGAGATTGACCACCAAGCTGACAACCATTTGGTAGCTCTTCAAGCTGACACTTTTTTGACCTGACTAGCAGTTGTCAGGGAGGGTTTCAAACAACAATCAGATTCCAGTTCCTTTTTCAAATGACTCACTATCTATAACACTGAGAGATTAAAGTTGTTTAATGGGAAGGTCAATGGGAAAGCAGCCAAGTTCATACATGAAGAAGGAATGTTGACTACCTGACAGCTATTGTGTAAAACGCTGTGTCAGACTTGTTTCCAAAGATGGCTGCCCATCTCCCATCAAACATGATCTTTAAAAACAAAGACCCAAATGCTTTCATTGAGTATAGCTGATGTACCATGAACTACACCTATTTGAAGTGTATAAAGTAATGAACCACAGGCTCTTTTGTCCTTGCCACTCCCCCATCAAGAACTAGAGTCTATTTTCCCTACTCTTCATCTGGGACTGAATATTTATTGCACTTACCTTTTTTTGTCTCCTCATCATTTATTGAGTTTGTGTACAGATGTCTTGTAAGTTCAGATTTCTTTAGCAACTAGGGATTCCCTGGCTGTCCAGTGGTTTGGATTTGTGCTTTCACTGCGGGAGCCTGGATTCAATTCACAGTTAAGGAACTAAAATCCTGCAACCCAGCAAATTTCTTCAGGATCTATACTTGAAGAGTAGTACTTAAGGAGCTTCACCCACAAACCTCATTCACACCTGATTTTGATGCTGAGATCCTAGTGCATCCATAATAAGGTGAGAATTTCTGGGGAGAGGCTAAAAATATTTTGTATGTGGGGGAAAGAAGAGATTTTGTAATAAAATGGCAGATGTAGCAAAATGTGTTTCCAAAGGTGGCTACAACAATTCCTCCATCAACATGGTCTTCTGTAACGTGATCTTACTACTCCTTCATGAAAGAGTTTGACTTTTCTCTTGAATATAAGCTAGACCCTATGATGCTCTTGATGAATTGAATGTAATAAAAGTGATTCTACGTGACTTCTGGGGTAGTTCATAAGCAATGTTTCAGCTTCTGCTTTTGTTTCTTGGGAGCACTGAGTTGCCCTGTAACAGGTCCAGGAACCCTGTTGGAGAAGACACAAGGAGGAGCCCTGAGCTACATGGAGAGGGCGGAGACCCCAGCTGTCCAAGAATCCCAGTGGAGCCTTCGGATAAGTCCAGTCCCAGCTGCTATCAGCCTGCAAATTCATGAGAGAACCGTGGCAGGACCATCTGAAGAACCCCCCAGAAGAAGCTCAGTCAATCCATGAAACTGTAAAATACAATAAAATTGCTGCTTTTTAAGCTTATTGAATTTTGGAGTGATTTGTTATGCAACAATATGTATATAAAATAGATATTACCCACTGTAGGATGTGTCCCAATTTCAGGGATGTTAAAGTGTGAAAAATGTGCCCCCCATACACACACACACACACACAAACACATCACTACTCCCAGAATGCAATTCTGTGGACAAGTAAGGACAATCTGTATGCTAGTTAGTTACCTTGCTTTGTTATCTTCTTACTATAAATTTCCGTGATTATTTTATTCCTCTCCCTCTCTCTTCCTTGCTTAACTTCTAGATTTTTTGCCAAATTTTTTACAATGAATAAAGCCGCAGTGCTCACATTTTTTAACCTCTGCTGCCACCCTGTGGTTATCTTTCATTACTGTACATGAAAAGGGCATCTTAGGGCTTCTGCTAAGGTATCAGATCAGGCACAAGTGTAGCGGAAGAACACCAAAAAAAAAAAAAAAAAAAAAAGAAGAAGAAAAACTGGTAGAACATCCAAGATGGTCTTTTCACTATAATGCTCAGGATCAGAGGCACAAATCTAGTATATGCTATATATGTGCCTCCAATGTATCAGTATTTATCCTTTAAAATCTTTTCAGTATGTCTAGCCTTACCTTAGTAGTTCCCCACTTCTCATCTTAGTTCAAACTAAGATGCATAATTAATCACATTAATTGTTGATTCTGCCTTGCCATGAGTGTCAATTATGGCTTTTAATGGACTTGGGAAAAGAAATGCCTAGAAAGCTGAACCTATTGATGGTAGGCCCATACATTAAAATGTGTTTGTAGACTTTCACGTTGGTCTAGAACTTGTCAGGCTGGTGCAAAGCATTTTGGCTTTCTTTAACTGGCAAAAATGAAAGAATCAATTAAGAAGTAGAATATATTCACAGCCCATTTTCCATGAGAAATAAGGACTATTAATCTCCTTGTCACCTACCTTTACCTCTCTCACCCCTGTTTGTGACTTCTTACTATCTCAAATTAAATCTGATAATGCTACTAAGAATAACCAAAGAGCCTCTTGATGAAAGTGAAAGAGGATAGTGAAAAAGTTGGTGATGAAGATTTTAGATTAGGAACCTGAGGAGTTAGAGAAGAGATCCTTAGAGTAATGAAAATTTACCAGACTTTTAAACAATTAAAACAATTCAGGGACTTCCCTGGTGGTCTGACAGCTAAGAGTCCACACTCCCAATGCAGGGGGCCTGGATTCCATCCCTGATCAGGGAACTAGATCCCACATGCTGCAACTGAGTTTGCATACTGCGACTAAAGATTCTGCATGCTGCAACTAAAGATTCCGCATGCTGCAAGGAAGACAGAAGATCCTGCTTGCTGCAACTAAGACCTGGCACAGGCAAATGCATAAATATTTAGAAAAAAACGGTTCATGTTTCTCCATAATGTCAAATATATGGATCTGCTCAGAGTGAGAGAGAATTTTTTCTTTTTAACTAAAAAGTTCTTGTTTTGGCCATGCCATTCAGCATGTGGGATCTTAGTTCCCTGATCCGGACAAACCCACATCATCTCAGTGGAAGCTCAGAATCCTAACCACTGGACTGCCAGGAAGTGCCCAGAAATTCTTTTTATTGGTGGACTGACCCTATCTATATCAGTGTTTCCGAATATTTAGAAAACATTTTTCAAAGTATAAACATTCATGTACAAAATCAGAGTGGTTTCTTGTATTGCTAATGAAATTGATTACATTATGATGAAACTAACTATGATTAACACTTCTAGACTGACAACATATCTCTCTGTCTATATCTATCTATGTATATATCTATCTACTTACCTATCTATCTATTTACCAACATTTAATTTTTGGTATATATTTATGTTAAGGTGAGGTTGGCATAATCATTGGCCAACTCCTGGGAACACTTCCTACCCTTAATCAGAAACTTTCAACTAAGCTTCTAGGTTATCAAGCCTGTTTATGGAAAAGCGTGTCTAGAACTCACATAGAACTCACATTCGACACCTGAGTAAACACGTACCTTGGGTAAGTTTCTTCATTTATAAAGTCGAAATAATAAAACCTATCTTCCTAGAATTGTTATGGAGACTGAGTGTCTACCTGAAGCAGACAGAAATACTCATATTCCCATTTTAGTACAAACAAATCCATATTCTCTGAAATGCTCATATTCCCCCCACCCCCCATGCTTCTGACACTCCAAATTCCAGGGAAGACTGCAATGAGGAAAGAGACTTTAAAATATTATCTAATGGAACTGGAAGAATGTGCTTTTCAAGGAGGTTTCCCTTACGATCCCGTTTTTCATATCAGGTACCTCCCAGGTGAAGAGACCCAAGTAAGAGGAATGTCCACCTGCATGTGTCTAGCAAGGCTGCAGGGCCCTTACCTGTCCCACCTAAATCAGGACATTGTTTGCTCACTTCTATCCTGCTCACGTGGTGTGAGTTATCAAGCTGAGGCAAATGAGAGAAATCACCAGTGTTACTGAATAAATGAAGCCCTTGGGGTGCTGGGGGCTTCCCTGATAGCTCAGTTGGTAAAGAATCTGTCTGCAATGCAGGAGACCCCAGTTCAATTCCTGGGTCTGGAAGATCCGCTGGAGAAGGGCTAGGTTACCCACTCCAGTATTCTTGGCTTCCCTTGTGGCTCAACTAATACTCTGCGGACTCTGCCTGCCATGGGGGAGACCTGGGTTCGATCCCTAAGTTGGGAAGATTCCCTGGAGAAGGGAAAGGCTACCCACTCCAGTATTCTGGCCTGGAGAATTCCATGGACTGTATAGAGTCAGACACAACTGAGCGACTTTCACTTTGGGGTACTAAGAGACAAGCAGACTGTGTGAAGTCTATACAAAGAATAAGCTGAGATTAAATTCCTTGAGATGGGATTTGCAGATACTTATCCAGTAGAGTGGAAATATATATGGAAAATTGTGACTATCAATATATCAGAAGCAAGATTGAGTCTTTATGACTCAGGAATAGATATCCTTGGCTTTGGTTTGAAGGTAAGAGAAGTATTCTCACATTGGATAGCTGTTCATCTGAGATTATTTATGAAGGTGTCTTTTTCTTTCTAAAGTTGCAACTAATAATAATAGTTTACATTTATTCAAACACAGCTCTGAGCATTCATCGTGGCTTTATCTTGTTCAGTTCTCCTCACAACTCTATGAGACAGACACTGTTATCCCCATTTTACAGAAGAAAAGACTGAGGCATAGCAAAGTGAAAGTGTCTTGCCTGAAGTCACACAGTAAATAATCAAGCCAAGACTTGAGCCCAGGAAGTCTGGCCCCAGAGCTTGTGTTCTTAGCTGCTAGAGTGCTCTGCTCTCTGCATGAAAAATTTACTCCTGGGTGTGAAGCTGAAGGTACCTTTATTTATTCTAACACTGATCTCAGCTTTTTCTGAATTCCCACGGTATTTAAAACTATACCAATCATTTGGTACTTAATTCCATCTTGCCCTGAAATATTGATGGTTCCAGTTACCCATTTCTAAATATTCTTAAGTAGAATGTAGGCCCAATTAATTCAGACATCTTTCATATATTTCTTGTGTTGGTACCAAATTAATTCAATGTGTTTAATTAGGACAAATGCTGCTTTGATACATACAGGGCAACATTATGAGGATGCTGTTGCTGTGATCCTAAGCTGGCAATACAGAAATTTCAAATACCTAGCATCTGCTTACCTTTTTCATTATTGACTTCAGGGGAATGAAACAAGGTATCACCTTTACATCAACAATTACCATGTTGGAGACCGGACAGCTCCCTGTGTGGCTACAGACGTCAGAAAGGGAAGAAACAGGCCTCATTATATTTGAATCTTGTCCTTCTTCAAGGTACAACATAAGCCCTGGCATCTTTTTGTTTTTTAAATTTATTTATTTTTGGCGGTACTGGGTCCTCGTTGCTGCTCAGGTTTTTTTTCTAGTTGTGGTGAGCAGGGACCGCTCTCTAACTGTGGTGCATGAGCGTCTCATGTTGGGGCGCACAGGCCCTATGGCCCATGTGCTTAGCAGTTGTGGCCCCTTGGCTCTACAGCACAGGCTTCAATAGTTGCAGTGCATGGGCTTAGTGGAATATGGGATCTTCCTGGATCAGGGATCGAACCCATGTCTCCTGCATTGGCAGATGGATTTGTTACCACTGAGCCACCAGGGAAGGCCAAGCCCTGGCATCTTCAAGCAGTTTTTCTAACGACTGCCTTGTCCTCTCAGTGATCTTTCCATACCTAGAAATATATAGACTTCATAGTCAATGTGGAGGAGGGCATGGCAACCCGCTCCAGTATTCTTGCCTGGAGAATCCCATGGACGGAGGAGCCTGGCAGGCTACAGTCCATGGCGTAGCAAAGAGTTGGACACGACTGAAGTGACTGAGAAGCACGCACATGGTCAATATGAGTAGCTCTGAAAGGTGACCGTATCAGCAGCAGAGTTCATCAAAAAAGTAGAGGGCTAAGCACAACTCCAGAAATGCTGAGTTAAATTTTGGAGGGTAGGACCAATATGTATTTTAAAACAAATTCTACAAAGGAAAATAACCAGGTTTTAGAATCTCTAGTATAGGCTGCTTCTTTGTAACTTACACATTTAGGATTAATATCCTTTTTTCTTTACATAAAGTTATTTCACAACTAGATTATAACATTCCTTTAGGTCAGAGACCCAGTTTGTATTTATATTCGCTGTAGTTACTTGAGTGTGTTTTTTATTTTTGCTAAATTAACATATCTTGCTTTCATGAAATACATTTAACTTGCTTATTGATGATAAACCAAATTGCAAATATTATTTTTTCTTTTCATCTGAGACCCACAAGATTTGTCATTATAATCAGTCACTTGTTCTATTCCAAGCAAAGCTTTTGAAGAGTGTTCTTGAATCGTGAATTCTTTCTTTCTAGGAATATGAAATTTTAAAAGACTAGAAAGTCTTTCCTTTAGAGATAAAGAAGAAAGATCCCATGTTAAAGTATTATTAGA
This sequence comes from Muntiacus reevesi, assembly GCF_963930625.1. NCBI lineage: Eukaryota > Metazoa > Chordata > Mammalia > Artiodactyla > Cervidae > Muntiacus > Muntiacus reevesi. The sequence continues at coordinate 45,216,535 of NC_089249.1, read as the reverse complement.
AGGAATTATTTATTCTTCAATAATAGTGGTGGGTAGTGAAAGAATCCTGGAGGCAGACAAATTGAACTCATGATGCTACACATTCTTCATTTTCCATGTTGGTTAAGACATTATTATTTTTTTCATTGCCAAGACAAAAATTCAGTAAAGAGGATAACTTTAGTTCTTCTTGACTGTACATACTCAAAAGTCCTGTGCATGTTTAGTTGCTCAGTCATGTCTGTCTCTGCGATCCCATTGACTGTAGCCCACCAGGCTCCTCTGACCATGGGGATTCTCCAGGCAATATTGGAGTGGTTGCCATGCCCTTCTCCTCAAGAGTCCTAGGTAGCTAATATTTTCAGAGCTAGAAAACAGAAGCAGGTCTTCTTGCCTAACTTCCAGTGACATTTGGAAGCTTCTGTGGGCTTCGTGTCTATCACAAGTTTGAGGTATGTTTGTACACGTAGACTGAAGGCAGATTTCTTCTTCTCCAAGAAAACATTGTACTTCAGAGCTGTCTGTGAAACGTGATGAATGAAAATAGTTTCCAGTCCACAGGATCCTTCAGTCTTGTCATAATTTCATCTCTCCTGATTTGTGCTTTTACTCCCCAGGTAGGAATGTTAATCACTAGTTTCCATTTTCAGATGAAGGGATTACAGCTGAATCTCTCAGACTCTCCCCAAGAGCTTTACCTGAATGCACTCACATCCTTCGCTGACACGTCTACCTTGTACTCCCCAGGGCCGCCTGGTTACCAGACCTGCTGTAGTAACAGGAGGTTGCTGTTGTCCACTTGGAATTTTGTGGAAAATGTCCCTGAGGACCGGATGGTCATGTGGGCAGCCTTCCCAGTTCTGGCAAAGGTGGCTGCTCTGTATCTAGAACAGAGTGTACCTTAACCACTTAACCTAGAACAAAGTTTGGAGAACCACCACTGTGTCCTGAAAGAGATGTGTGAGAAAGTCCAGGATAGGGTCAAATTTGGGGGCCTCGAATTCTCCTCATATTCCCATTTTTAGTATTACAAAGGTGCCATGGAGTTTTCTCCCTCATTATTTGAACTCTGGTATCTTAGTTCCAAGACTGATTTCAATTTTTGATACCTCTTAGGATCCAAATTTTACATAACTTCTGTATACAGTTTGCACTAGAGCCAGTGAGTTCTCTCATAGCAAGTAGGAGATTCATACATGAAACAGGCTCACTGCCTGGCACTTGCTATTCCTGTTTCTCTGCCTCTGACACACACCGTCTTTTCTCACAAAACTACAGCCTTGCTTCTCTCATCATCAGACTTCTTTTGAGGTGCCTTTGAGAGACACCAGGGCAATCAACACAGTTAGTAGTCTCTGATCTGCACACTGTTCAAATAAAAGGAAAAACTTTTCAATTCTTGTCTTTCCTACAGTTTATTTCTCTATTGATACCATTCTAATAGAATACACTTCATGCCCCAGGAGGTCTTTTAGAACTCCTTCTTTATTATTAAAAATAAGTCTTGATACTATCTTTTGGACAATGGAACTGAAAAAAAGAGAAAACAAACATGCAGAAGGTGTTTTAATGTCATAGGAAGATTATCCATTTCAGAGGGAAAAGAGAATGAAGTGAGTTACAAACCAGGTTGGCACAAGTCATTAAGATTTGGCTTCTTTGTATTTTATTTCTCTTTTAGAAGAGTCTACCATTTCTCTAAACTTCTCTGAAGAGAAGTTCTGCAATGTATAATCAGAATATTGAGAATGGAAATTGCAAGGTATTATGTTAGACATGTTTTTTAAAAATAATATTTTGTAGGGCTGGATGTAGCCGTCGGACTAAAGTTAATGGTTTATAGTCTTGATTGATCCCAAATGTAGAGAATGGAGTTGCTATTACTTTTAAGAAAATCCAAGGAAGATCTGTGGCATAATAAGAGATGCTTATTTCTGCCCCTAGATCTCCATACAAGAACTTCTAGGACCCTTGAAGTCTCTGGAGTGAAAAGAGTCTTTTTGTATGCTAAAAAGGTGATTGGCTGGAGGGGTATGGTTGCCAGAGGAACTAGTCACATGATTAGAAGATTGGAACTTTTAGGCTCAACCTCCCCTCCTACTACCCACCCCTAGAGAGTGGAGAGAGGCTCAGGGCTGAGTTAATCACCAGTGGTTAATGATTTAAATCAGCCATGCGTCTGTAATGGGCTTCCAGAGGATCCCATGGACAAGGACCCTGGCAGGTTACCGTCCATAGCTTGGCAAAGAGTCAGACGCGACTGAAGCAACTTAGCACGCAAGCCCGCGTGATGGGACTGCTACAAAAATCCTAAAGAAAGGGATTCAGAGAACTTCCAGGTTGGTGACCACCCGGAGGTGCGAGGGTGGGGGTTGGGGGGTAGGTAGTATGCCGGGGGAGGGTTTGTAAGCACTGCACCCTTCGGACAAGCCCCACCCTGGTCATCTCCTACGTTTGGATGTTCCTGCTTGCTTTCCTGAGTTCTGTGAGCCACGCCAGCAAATTATCAAGGAGGGGGTCGTGGAAATCCCTAAAGCATGGCTGAAGTACGGGAGGCCTGGACTAGCGGCTGGCATCGGAAGTAAGGGGCAGTTTTGTGGGGGCGGAGCCATTAACCTGTGAGGTGTCTGCTTCTCCAGGTGGTCACTGCCGAAGTGTTGAGGGAGAGGAAGACGATCTTCCCTTTAGGATATAATATTTGGAAGTAAAATTGGGAGTGTCAAGATAGGAGGAAAAGAGATGCCGGCTAGTGCGGTGAGAACAGAAAGACTTGGGTGAGCCCCTCTTGATCGTCCATCACGTTTTAGGCGATCCACCCCACGGTTCAGTTCAGGGGTCGGCTTCTGGGATTCTAGGCGTACCAGAAGTTTTGTCATTGTCCATGAACTAAGGTTTTGGTTTCTGATCGTGTGGAACAAAGCGAGCTTTAAAGAGAACTCTAGTTCGCTGGCACACGGATTAGGAGGTTAGAGATTATTATGGGAACTGTTTTAGACTCCTCTCCTTATTTCCTGCAGACTCAAAATCATAACAGATACCCTCTCCCTCATTTCCCTTCCTCGGTCCCTTTTGCTTCCTCTCATCGCCAGGCGTCTATCTTTTGTTCAAGCCTCCGTGCTGCACCGCAACCCAAAGGGAAACCACGGATCTGGGTGCGGGAGAAGCCCCGTCGCCCCCCGCCCCCCGGGAATTCTGCTGCTTTGAGATCCACTTCACGATGCTCATGGCGGAGGTGAGGTCCTCGAGGTCCGGGCAGGCTGGACCGTGAGGTGAGTGAGGAGCGCTTGGCGGTCATCTGCACCTCCGCAGACGGAGCCCGGGGTCAGTAAACACCCCAGGCGGGAGCCCTGGGTTTCTGAGATCGCTCCCAGTGAACCCCATTGCTTAAGGATAAGAATAGGGAAAAAACGAAAGCGACTGGTATCTAATATAGGACAGTATCTTTATGTTTAGAAATAGATAAATATAGCAAAAGCTGGAGTTTTTTTTTAATTACAGTCTTGCTCTCCCTGGGCTTGTTCTTTATAAATAAAAGACTGAACTTGCAATGGTCTAGTGTGGTCCAGGGGAACATTGTAGACAGGAATTTATATGAAGTGAATGACTTTCTCAAGTGTTGTTCCTGTAGAGTTGGGGTGAAAAAAGGCTGGACATGATTTCCTTACTGGTTGGTTCCTTCGCTTGCAGTCTAAAATGATTTAGTCATGGTTTAGGCTTTTTTTTTTTTAAATGAGATATAAAACCTTCCAATTTATTTCAGAGAGTTGTACTGGAAACAGTAACGTGGCCGGTGTTATTGTGGATGACGTTGTCTTTGCTACAGCGCCTCCACCCACCCTGATACACATTTGTGTAAAGAAATGTGGTAGGGAATGGGAACCCGCTCCAGTATTCTTGCCTGGAAAATTCCATAGACAAAGGGGCCTGGCAGGTTAGAGTCCATAGGGGTCACAAAGAGTTGGACATGACTGAGCACACACATACCATAAAGAAAAGTATAAATGTTAACTATGTTTGTATTTATAAATAAATAAAGATTGGATTCCCCCCTCCCCTGCCCTAACTCACTCTGTGTTGTTACATTTATCTACCTTGTTCTCTCTGTTACAAAAAATTGCAGGGAAGGTTTGGGCTTAAAAGGAACATTAATCCTTTAATGAGTTGCTGTTGTTTAGTTGGTCAGTGCTGTCCTCTTCGTGTTGCCTGATTCTTTGTGACCCCATGGACTGCAGCCCTCCAGGCTTCCCTGTCCTTCACTATCTCCCGGAGTTTGCTCAAACTCATGTCCATTGAGTCGATGATGCCAACTTAATGAGTTAGTCTACATCATAATGTCTGCACTTGTGGGAGGTTGTTTTCAGGAATTCTGCATTCTTCCCCTTTCCTTTCTACCCACTGTAAGGGGGTGGGGAGAACAGCTTGATGGGTGCTTTCATCTTCTTTTATAACTCTCTCATCAAGTGATTTCAGTATCTCTGTCCTTTGGCCTGGTTACTGGGCAGGGCAAAAGCATAGGCCAGCAGTGCACTGGTGTGGAAGTGGCTGCCTTGGGCCTCTTCTGGTGTTCTCCTCCAGGCTGAATCCAGGCAGCTCAGGGCCTTGTTGACAACAGGGTGTTGTAAAAAGGAGAGTGGTAGTCTTCTAAGTTTTGTGCAGAGTGGTCCTGGCACATCCGTGTGTACCAGTGATTCTCAAATAAAAAAACTTAGGTCAAATGGATCTATCTATCCACTGACCATGTTTTTAGAAATCACTCTTTTTTTTTGATTGTAAAAAACACACAACATAATAGAATCACTCTTTAAAAAATTACTTTCTAACTAAAATAAATTGATACAGGCCGGGCTAGAAGCCGTGTGTTTTAGGATTGGCTTTGGCACGTAGTCCGGGTCTCTACTGGACAAGTGAATCCTTCTTGCTGAATTAGTTGGTGTCTCTATCATTTTGGCAGATGTCTCAGCATTGCACAGGTGGAGAGCTGTCACTGGGCTTTGAGAGGAGTGTCATTAGAACCGCAGGGCAGTGGTTTCATGGGGGTCCGGGAGGCTGAGGAGGTGATGGGTACCTACGGTGACCAGAAGAGGCATCCCCGGAAGGGCAATGGTGATGTTGGCAGAGAGGGTCAATTCATCGTCCACCCCACCCTGCAGGTACAAGGGTCAGACAGAGATCATTTCCACTTCAGAAAACCCTTTAGAGATGTCTCCTCTCCTTGTGGTCAGTCGTTTCTTTTGCATAGCTCCTGAGAAGTTCTCATCTACATCTTTTCCACAAGCACAAAGTGTGACTCTAAATTGAGATTCCATTCCTTTTAACTCAGGGGTATGTGGGTTCACTCTCCCTCCCTAGTGTGGTAGTTGCTCAGTCATGTCTGACTCTTCATGACCTCCTGGAAGGTAACCCGCCAGGCTCCTCTGTCCATGAAATTCTCCAGGCAGGAATATTGGAGTGGGTTGCCATTTTGACCCGGGTCTCCTGCATTGCAGGCAGATTCTTTACCATCTGAGCCACCAGGGAAGCCTTTCCTTCCCAAGAGCTTCCCGTGCTTTCCAGTCCTTTCCTTTAGGAATTCCTTTGTGCCTTCTTATGTGCCTTCACCCTTGGACAGACTGCCATGGAACAGTGAGATGAGGAGCTTCAGACAAGCTGACAGAAGTCATCCCCTTGAGGGCATTGTTGAGCGGTGACCCGGAACTCCTGAAGCAGCTGTTGCTCTGCTTCTCTGAGAGCCAGGTGAGGGCTTCGGTAATGTGGGGGGCCTCGATGAAGGTGAAGGCACGAGCCTGGAGAGAGAAGGTCTTGAGAACAAAAGCTGTGAGCCTGGGGGGAAGGAAGAGTGGGCTGGTGAGCACCTTTGATGTACAGGCTTCCTGGGTCCCCTCCAGATTCACCCATCAGTATGCAGGGTTCCGAGTGTTTTGAGTTGGGGATTCTCTAGTTGTTCCTCCAGGACTAAGTGGTTTTAAGGGGTTCTTACTTCCTTGTCCACTTCCTCATTGCTTCAAGGATTCAGGCTTCATGTTCCTTATTTAGGTGGTTGACTCAGACAATTGTACTCAGGCTAGATTTTCTCTCTTTTTCTGTTTTTCTACTGCAGAGGAGACAAACCTTCTCTTTGGCAGCCCCTGCTGTATGGACTAACTTCTTGGTGATGTCTGTATCTTCAAAAATGAAATACCTCCCCCTGAGCCCCCTTCCCTCTCTTTCCACCAACCTCATTTTCATTAATTACTTCTTGTTTGCCTGTGTGTTTTGTCTCAGAGGGGTGGTGCTTTTTGATACAGGGTGCAGAATGGCAGCAGCTTTTTGAGTTTCAGTTACTTAGCATCATTGGATACTGGGAAATAACTTAAGGTGGCCAGGTTTTTTCTTTTTCTCCCCACTTATGATGGTCTTAGACGTGAGAAAGAGTATCTTGCTTACTGTGTTGAATCAAAAATGCATTTGGGAGTCAGGACAGGTAAACCCTGAGATGAGTCTCAACTCTGCCACTTATTATCTGTTCTGCCAAGAAACATTTACCTAACAGCACTGGATATAAATTTCTATCTTTTGGATGAATCTAGAGTTTGTCACACAGAGTGCAGTAAGTCAGAAAGACACAAACAAATATCGTATATTAACCCATATATGTGGAATCTAGAAAAATAGTACTGATGAACCTATTTACAGGAAAGGAATGAAGACAGATACAGAGAATGGAAAGGACACAGAAGGGGAAGGGGAGGGTGGGATAAACTGGGAGATTAGGATTGACATATATATACTGTGGTGGTTTAGTCACTAAGTCATGTCCGACTCTTTCGACCCCATGGACTGTAGCCTGCTAGGCTTCTCTGTTCATGGGATTCTCTAGGCAAGAATACTGGAGTGGGTTGCCATTTCCTTCTCCAGGGGATTTTCCAGACCCAGGAATCGAACCCAGGTCTCCTGCATTGCAGGCAAATTCTTTACTGACTGAGCTACCAGGGAAGGCCATATATACACTAAAAAAGTATACAGTAAAAGAGATGGCTAGTGGGAAGCTGCTGTATAGCAAGGGAGCTCAGCTCGGTGCTCTGCGATGACCTACAGGGGCGGGATGAGGGGTGGGTGGGAGGGAGACCCAAGAGGAAGGGGATTTATGTGTACATACAGCTGACTCATTTTGTTGTACAGCAGAAATCAACACATCATTGTAACGCAATTGGACTCCAATTAAAAAATTTCTACTTTTATAAATGGAAGTTCATATTATCCAAGTTGTAGGGTTTCCATGAGGAGTAAGGGTGGCTATGCTTGTACAGTCTGTCCTGTAGGACCTTTTCTTACCAAGTGTTGCCTTCCTTCTTGCCACCTTGGTCCCCAAAGGCACTGTAGGAGCCGTCACTGTGTTTGTAGTTCAGCTGCCTCTGATAACCTGGATGGATGGTTTCAGGTGACCTGTGATGTAGCAGTGGGACATCAGAAAAAGAGGATTCCTAAATGGGCAAGCTGATGCCGGAGAAGCCAGTGGCCCCTGATGTGCCCTGGCCTCTCAGACACAAAGGACCCACCAATAGCATTGCTCTTCATGCCTGTGGACGTCACGCCTATTTGTGGAGAGAACACCTACAATGATAAAGTGCTATACTCAGCAGCATTGAGATAGCCGACGGCCTGGGATCTGACCTCCTGAGTCAGTTGTTGGGTTTCATTCAGATATTTCAGTACATAGATATTAGGAGCAAGCAGGACCGTGTTCTGTTTGCCACAGCCATAGGGCATTTGGAGGAGCTTTTTGTGTATTTTTTATGGCAGAACCTAGGATGTCATCTGGAAGTGAAAGATGAGGTGTTGGAACACAGAATGATAACCTGAATTGAGGATCAGAGCTGCTGGAATCCAAGTAGAAACTGAGGAAAAAACCAGAAATATGGGAAAGAAGTTGAAAAGCTGAAGTGTAGTTAAAAGCTATATTTGGAAAAAAAGTAGAGGGGAATGGCAGTGGTTGTTATCTCAGGTTCTCCAGGGGCCAAGTGACTCACCCAAAACAGAGAAAGAGGCTCTGGCCAATTCTTTCACTACCTTTGGTGGGAGCTTCAGGGACAACTTTTCAGATAGACCGACATCTAGATACACAATCAGATCACATGCAAAAAGGATTGTGTATGATGTCTACTTTTGTGAAAAGCTCTCGGATAAGTGGTTTGGGGAAGGCATCTTATACTTGAACTTGTTACTTCCTCAGAAAATGTTTGTCGTTCACTTGTGTCCAACTCTTTGTGACTCCATGGACTGTAGCCCAACAGTCTCCTCTGTCCGTGGAATTCCCCAAGCGAGAATACTGGAGTGGGTTGCCATTTCCTTCTGCAGGAAAAACAATTATACTGCAATAAAAATTAATTTAAAAATACTTGTTTTACCTGAAGACTAGAGGTAGCCAATATTGTTACCATTCTCTGGACTCTGTAGAGCTGTCAAGCAACTCAGGCTTACTTATCTCAACTAAAAGACGTTTGACAATGGTGTCTTTCCTCCCAATTTCAGGAACCGTAGCCACCTGAGTACCACAGAGCTCGGAGGAGTGCACTATTTCTTCACTCACTGAGAAATTCACATTCCCTGAGAGAAAGAGTGTGTTGATCTGAGCTTAGAGGTCCCAGGGACCTCTGCGCATCATGTCCAATCCAGTGTTCTTGAAATCCCCAGAATCTACAGTGTCCTAAGTTTTGTGAGCCATTCAAAAGCTTTTGTTGTTCAGTTGCTCAATTGTGTCCAATTCCTTGTGACCCCATGGACTGCAGCACTCCAGGCTTCCCTGTCCTTCACTATATCACATAGCTTTCTCAAACTCATGTCCATTGAGTCAGTGATGCCATCCAACCATCTTGTCCTCTATCGTCACTTTCGGCTCCTGCCTTCTATCTTTCCCAGCGTCAGGGTCTTTTCCAAGGAGAAAAGCTTGCCCCTGATTTTAAGGAGCTGGCAAGTGCAGGGGCGTGTACAGCATCCACTGAAGTCTTTGGCTTGTGGGGTCCAAAGAGTCAAACCCACTTTGTGGAACCTTCCTATTTTCACCATCTTTGAGTGGAGTGGTCTCTTCAGAGAACTCTCACTCACCTAGAGACTTGGCAGTAACCAACCAGGGTACCAATTGCCTCCCATCTGCTCAGAGGCAGGAGGAATATTGGTCTTTCTCCACGGGGACAGCTGTGAAGTCAGGAGAGGCTTCCAGCTGCACAGCCACCTGTAGCCCCCAGGGGGCAAAGCAACACCAGAGAGAGATATTTAGAAAGATGATAAGATGACACATGGGATGGGCAAGGGAGAGAGCCTGGAGTGAATCTGAGGTGTTAAAAAGAGACAGATGGACTTCAAAGAGCAGCATTGACATAAACAGACTGCATGTATAAGATGAATTAAAAGCTTTGCCTACAAAGGTCTGTATAGTCAAAGCTATGGTTTTTCCAGTAGTCATGTACGGATGTGACAGTTGGACCATAAAGCACTGAAGGATTGATGCTTTTGAACTGTGATGCTGGAGAAGACTCTTGAGAGTCCCCTGGACTGCAAAGAGATCAGACCAATCAATCCTAAAGTAAATGAATCCTGAATATTTTACTGGAAGGACTGATGCTGAAGCTGAAGCTCCAATACTTTGGCTAGCTGATGCAAAGAGCCAACTCATTTGAAAAGACCCTGATGCTGGGAAAGATTGAAGGCAGGAGGAGAAGTGGACGGCATGAATGAGATGGTTGGATGGCATCCCCCACTCAATGGACATGATTTTGAGCAAACTCCAGGAGGTGGTGAAGGACAGGGAAGCCTGGTGGGCTGCAGTCCATGGGGTCACAAAGAGTCAGACACGATTGAGCGAATCAACGACTAAATGGGAAGCTGCTGCATAGCACAGGGAGTTCATCTCAGTGCTCTGTGTTGACCTAGAGGGGTGGGATTGTGGGTGGGATGGGGTGGAGGCTCAAGAGGAGGGGATATATGTGAACATAGAGCTGACTGAGGGCAGAAGGGAAGGGGATGACAGAGGATGAGATGGTTGGATGACATCACTGGCTCAGTGGACATAACTTCACTGACTCTCCAGGAGATAGTGAAGGACAGGGAAGCCTGGTGTGCTGCAGTCCATGGGGTTGCAAAGAGTCAGACACGACTTAGCAACTGAACAACAACATATTTACATTAAAAGTTTGTATCAACTTCATATAGAACATATATATTTGTAAATATGTTTAATATAATATGTATTATGTTTATTAATTTTTTGTACCAGTAATGAAGGAACAAGGAAAGTGAAAATAGCATGTTGTCCTGAGGAAATTTAGGTACTGACTTTGACTCATGAGAATTCCCCCAGCTAACTTTGTAGCGAGAGTCCATTTGGAGCTCCCTTTTTCAATTTTTTCCTTCCTTCATTTTTTAGAAAAATACACACATTCATCTGCTTATTCAATTAAAAACATTTATGCATTTATGACAAACTTTATGCATAAAAGCACTTCTATGATATAACTGCCTCCTGTCCTTAATATGGTTTTGGTTGCAGGATATAAACGATGCCAGAAAGAAGAATTACATTATATATGGTTAAATGCAATGTGTGTTAGAAGAAAGATACAAAGTATAAGTCATAGGAATTTAGAGGAAGACTTAGAAAATCCAAATAATGGGATTGAAAACAGTGCTGACTCATGTCATTTTTGGACCTTCAGCCTAGGTTATAATAAAATATTTTTTGTAAGCTTGAGAAATGAAAGAAGATCTAGAGTGTATAAGCTATAGTTTCACAGCCAGTTTTTATATATTTTTGTAAAAAAATGCTATTTATGCCCCTTAGGACCCTAGGACCTGATTATTAGTGGTGTGGTAATATATGTAATTATATTTATGTATATATGTAATCCCATCACTTCATGGCAAATAGATGGGGAAACAGTGCAAACAGTGGCTGACTTAATTTTTCTGGGCTCCAAAATCACTGCAGATGGTGATTGCAGTCATGAAATTAAAAGACACTTACTCTTTGGAAGGAAAGTTATGACCAACCTAGACAGCATATTAAAAAGCAGAGACATTAGTTTGTCAACAAAGGCCCTCCTAGTCAAGGCTATGGTTTTTCCAGTGGTCATGTATGGATGTGAGAGTTGAACTATAAAGAAAGCTGAGTGCCAAAGAATTGATGCTTTTGAACTGTGGTGTTGGAGAAGACTCTTGAGAGAGTCCCTTGGACTGCAAGGAGATCCAACCAGTCCATCCTGAAGGAAATCAGTTCTGAATATTCATTGGAAGGACTGATGCTGAAGCTGAAACTCCAATACTTTGGCCACCTGATGTGAAGAGCTAACTCATTGAAAAGACCCTGATGCTGGGAAAGATTGAGGGCAGGAAGAGAAGGGGATGACAGAGGATGAGATGGTTGGATGGCATCACCGACTCAATGGACATGGGTTTGGGTGGACTCCGGGAGTTAGTGATGGACAGGGGGGCCTGGCGTGCTGCGGTTCATGGGGTCACAAAGAGTGGGACACGAATGAGCGACTGAACTGAACTGAATATATGTAATTGGAGTCACAGTTTACTTCAGTGATCTGGAAGAGATGTTATGGGCAAAGAGCAATTTAAATTCATGCTTAATTTGGGAATATCCTTACCCGAATGTACATGGGAAGTTAGTTTAACACAGTGGTCTTGAGTGTCAAGGCTTCTCTGCAGATCACAAGAGTAGGGCATTGTAACCCGCAAGAAGAAGGGCTGGAAGGCTTGGAGAGAGGTAGTCGAGAGAGAGAGCAAGTCCAGTGTCGCTGGGCAGACATAGGACCCCTGCCTTCCACTCAGTGATGGTACCAGGGACTGTTACTCCTACTTCAGTTACACCCAAGGAGCTGCAGAGGACGGCCATGTGATGAACAAAAAACAAGCAAGTGAGCTGGTTATTTCTAAGATAGTAACTGGGCTCCCTAGGTGGCCCAGTGGTAAAGAATCCAATTGAGCATTCACGCACAAGATGGTAACTGATGAGTGTGACCCAATATCACATGTTTGAGTCCTCTTAAAAGAGTTAGGGGCTTCCCAGGTGGCTTAGCTGTTAAAGAATCCTCCTGCAATGTGGAAGATCTGGGTTTGATCCCTGAGTTGGGATGATCCTCTGGAGAAGGGAAAGGCTACCCACTCCAGTATTCTGGCCTGGAGAATCCAATGAACTGTGTAGTCCATGGGGTCTCAAAGAGTCAGACATGACTGAGCAATTTCATTTTCACTTTCAAAAGAATTATAGAAATTAACAGTATAATCAAGGCCCGAGATGGAAAAATAAAAAGCATTTCAGTGATTCAACTTCCCCCAACAAGGTCATGCTTCCCACAAGTCTGTACAACCATTAGAAATCTGACTATAGGGATAGTCTCCCTTGTTGGTCCAGTGTTAAGACTCTGAGCTCCCAATGCAGAGTCCCCAGGTTTGATCCCTAGTCAGGGAACTAGATCTTGTATGCCACAACTAAGACTTGGGGCAGCCAAATTAAAAAAAAAAATGTGACTATAGACTTGAAATTGTCATTGAGCTTCCCTCTCTAAAATACTATCTGACAACTTTATAATTCTAAAAGTGGTTTATTCCACTTGCTTATTGGATTGCTTCAGGATTGCTGTTCAATATGGCATCTGTGCTTGGTGTTAAACATTAGAAAACTTGCTTTTAATTGGCTTCCCTGATAGCTCAGTTGGTAAAGAATCTGCCTGCAATGCAGGAGACCCTAGTTCGATTCCTGTGTCAAGAAGATCTGCTGGAGAAGGGATTGGCCACCCACTCCTGTATTCCTGGGTTTCCCTTGTGGCTCCGCTGATAAAGACTGCCTGCAATGCAGGAGCCCCAGCTTCGATCCCTGTGTTGGGAAGATATCCTGGAGAAGAGAACGGCTACCCACTCCAGTATTCTGGCCCAGAGAATTCCATAATTAGTCACCTCTTTTATGTTTTAAAAGTACCGGGAATACATACATATCTACAATTGATGAATTGATATAGTTAGACCAGAGTTTGGTAAATTAGCCTAGTTCTGTTTTGAAATGACAGATAATTAGAGAAATGGTTGGAAATAATGAAGTCATGTTTTTACATCCAAAGCAAATGTGGTTGAGTGGAAGTTACTTTATTACCACCAAGTCCCAGATCTAGGCTTCAGGGAAATAGCTTCTCATGGTCTTAGTGATTGGCTTTGAATGGATCTCTCCCATTACCACAGTATCTTCCTCAGTGGCAAGGGCCACTTTGAATATTACAGTGGGAAGAAGAATATGCTACTTTGAGAAAGTTATTTCCATACAATGTGACATATAGTAATAATGCAGCTGAATATCTAGTTTTTCTGCTAAAATTAAAATGTTAAAACAGTTGCACTGGAAACCATGTTCAGCCACTCATTTTCTGAATGGATAGAATCTTTGTCAAAAGTAGAAATGACTGGACTTCTCTGGTGGCACAGTGGATAGGAATCCGCCTGCCCGTGCAGGGGACATGGGTTCTGAGATCCCTGGTTTGGAAAGATTCCACATGCCAAGGGGCAACTAAGCCTGTGGGCCACAGCTCCTGAGCCTGAGTACTGTAACTACTGAAGCCCATGTGCCTAGAACCTGTGGCAATGAGAGAAGCTACCAGAATGAAAAGTAGCTCCCACCACCGCAATCCAGTTCAGTCAAAAACTTTTTTAAAAAGTAGAAATGACAAAATACTGGAGAAAGTATAACCTAGTGTAGGAGAGACTGGAAGGAAAGTGAAAGTCACTCAGTCATTTGGGACCCCATGGACTGTCTGGTCCATGGAATTCTCCAGGCCAGGATACTGGAGTGGGTAGCCAGTCCCTTCTCCAGGGGATCTTAACAACCCATGGATTGAACCCAGGTCTCTTGCATTGCAGGTGGATTTTCTTTATCAGTTGAGCCACCAGAGAATGTTGTATATTTTGGGGGTGAGGGTAGTTGGGCAGGGCTTCCAAAAACAGGAGAACTTTCACATTAGACAGAAGCAGGAACCTTAAGCTGCTCTTTAGGCAAGATATTGCCAGCTATAAGAGGAGTCATCTCAGTAATGAATGGCAAGAGCTGAACAATGCCAATGTTATTAGTAGAGAGATTCTTGCAATGTTTTTCTTTCTATAGATCCATGAAAGCAAACTTAATGTTTTGACTTACCTGTTTTTAACTTGTGAAAAAAGGCAAGAAATGGAACAGTATAAACTTCTGAACTAGCAAGGGATGAACGGGAACATTCCCTATCCAGTATGTGTATGTATATTTTTGATGGGGCAAAGGAAAATCAGGACACAAGAATCATAGCATTTGCTTGGAGTTGAAGTGGCAGGAACTAAAAATCTTACAACTAGTAGCAGAGGTTCTTTGGTCTGCATTTTCTTAGAACAGGAATACAAACAGATTCAGAGTTAAGACTTGTAACAAAATGTTCCCTTCTTAAATGGACTTATTTTCTGTCAAAGAGCTGAATAATGAGGAGACTATAGGAATTGTTTATCCTTCCCTCGTGGATTTTTTTCCTGCATTTATACAGTTTCATTTTCTGGGTTTTTCTTTGCCATGGCCACTGACTTCTTAACTTGGCCTCCGACTTTCTTTTTAACATTCTTTCCTCAGAGTTTTCTAGGGTCTCAGCTCTCTACTCAGGATCTGCCAGTCTGCATGACCAGTTTATCTAGCAGGTACAGTAGGGCTTCCCTGGTGACTCAGTGGTAAAGAATCTGCCTGCCAATACAGGAGACTTGGGTTTGATTCCTGGGTTGCAAACAAGTTGGATACAACTTAATGACTAAACAACAACAACAAATAGGAAATGGAGTGACCATACTTCATTTATAGTGTTGTTTAGTTGCTAAGTTGCCTCCGACTCTTTACGACCCCATGGACTGCAGCATGCCAAGCTTCCCTGTCCTTCACTATTTTCCGGAGTTTGCTCAAAGTCATGTCTGATTGAGTCAGTGATGCCTTCCAACCATCATTTAACTTAAAAGTTATTTCTCTTTCTTTGATAGTATTCCCTTTGCTTAAAGGGTCTTTTTTCTTTTGTCCTATCTCCCATACACTTGCTAAAATGCTCTTCATTCCATATGATACATCTCCTATATGAAAAAACATCCAGACTTCTCAGAATTATTCTCTTCTGATGTGCACTTCATCCACTTGCTATAAGAATAATTGTATTTTATCTCATTGTTTATTTTTTTTGCTTATTGAATGACAGCATAATGTCCAATGCAATCCAAAGAAGTGGCTCCTGCTGTGGCTGTTTTTATTTTACCTGGATGATAGAAGCTTATAGGATCAGGACAGAATTTGGGATGTTTGAGCTTCAAGTTGGTGAATACCTTTAAGTTTATGTCCTGGAAAGAAAATAATTACCAAATCAAACACAAATATTTAAATATTATATAAAAACCCCACTTTGTGTTAAAAATCATAATACCTAATAGGTGAATTACATTATTGTTTTACATAACCAAGAAGAGTTCAAAATACTCAGTGTAGCAGTGGAATAATAAAATTTTTCCAAATTTCTTCCCTTGAATTCTTTTGCATAACAAAGCTGAGTATTGTAAAGGTAAAGTTATAAAGCCACAGAGCATGTTAAAAGGAACACAGCCATGTGAACACACATTTATAACCAGCCGTGTGTCCTGCCTTGGCTCTGTTACAATGAGCTGTTGTTCCTTAAGCAAGTGCCTTAACCTCTTTATGTCCCTGTTTCCTCTGGAGAAAAGCAACGATCCAGAGTGGGTACTTTCTAGTATTTTTTGTTCATATAGTGTTCTGTTAACCCTAAATAATTCATAAGGCAGAGTATTAATGGATATATGGGCTTTACAGTTAGGGTTAGGGTTACCATCATGAAGCTATAAACATCCTCTGCTTGGCTGTGTGATACTGGAGAGCCCATGAGTTCATCAGTAGGGGTTTTATGAAGATCAGGCCTGATACAGTGTTCTCAGTCTTCTTCCCACTGAGTGAAGCTCTGAACGAAGTCTGTCATGTCCCTCCCAGGTAGCAGATTATATATCTATAAAAAGGGGGGAAAAAAGGAGAAAAACTTATTCTTTCTTGAGTGATACCCATCAAAAAGAAAAGAACCATTGTGATCACGACTAATCATTTCTTGAGTGTCCATGATCTATGAAAGAAATTTTGCAGACATTCTGTTTTGAATAGTGTTTTGCTGTGAAGCTGTATATTCAAGAAAAGACTAAAAGTATTCCAAGTACCTAAGACTAACAGGAGTATTAAGAGAGCACTCAGGACTTCCTTGATGGCACAGTGGATAGAACTCCACCTGCCAATGTAGCAGACATGGGTTGGATCACTGGTCTGGGAAGATCCCACATGCTGAGAAGTAGCTAAGCCTGTGCCCCGCAACTCCTGAGCCCACGTGCTGCAACTCCTGAAGGCTGCATGCCTGGAGCCTGTGTTCCACAATGAGGAGCCACCACAGCTAGAAGCCCACGGACCGCAACCAAGAGTAGCCCCTGCCCATCACACCTAGAGAAAGCATGTGCAAAGCAGCAAAGACCCAGTGCAGCCAAAAATAAATAAAATTGAAAAAAATGGAGAGAGCTCAAAGACAAATTCTAGACCTTATGTTTGAGAGAATATTTATAATTTGATATAAAATATATATTAAACTTAATATATGCTTACAATATAGTAGCAATCTCAATAATAAAACTTTACTACATGAAAGAATAAAATTAGTTTTGTAGGTCTCACTCTCAAGGTGCAGATCAATTCATTTGTGTTTGTAATCTAAATAGGCAGTGGGTAATCTTGCCACTGGGCTTCCGTGGTAGCTTAGACGGTAAAGCATCTGCCTACCATGCAGGAGACCTGGGTTCAATCCCTGGGTCGGGAAGATCCCTTGGAGAAGGAAATGGCAATCCACTCCAGTATCCTTGCCGGGAAAATCCCATGGACTGAAGAGCCTGGTACGTCACCTACTTTTACCTTTCATGTAAAGCAGTAATTTTCTCAAGATCCCTTCAAACGTGTAGCTATTAGTTGAATAACTTTTGAGTTATGCAAACCAAACCAACCAACCAAAAATTTTCTTGCTTTTCACATATTTCACTAAACAGTCTAGTCTGTGATCCTTTAGTATTATATAAACTTCCCAAGTGCAAAGAATAGTTGAAATTGTTCGCATTTCTACTTTTGAAAACTGCAATGTCTACAAGTTTCTCTTTATATGATCTTTTTATTAGAAAATAGACATTTAAGATTCAAAGTATTTTATTCTTGTGAGGTGTAAGAAATTAGACTGTTAAAATAAAAATGAAAATCTCAAGAAACAAAACATTTGAAATAGATTACCTCCCATGCCTTTTTTTTCTCAGAAAGTTACTAAACAGGAGGAAGGAAACTAAGAAACAAGTCATGGGATCCAGGACACAGTGAATGAAACCAGGAGAGTTTTGAGCAACTGGCGTGGAGAACGAACAGTCCGGTAGACAGCAAGAAGATGGAGGGCTCCAAAGAGAAAAGGAAGTGGAGTTAATAGAACTGAGTTGAACACTGTTTACAGAATCATTAGAGGTGTAAAGAGAGACAGAAAATGGGAGAACAAAAACCCTAAGCAAATATGAAAATAAGGCAATGATTAAACTCCAGGAAAAATAAAAACAAGCAAGAGGGGAAATATAATAATAATACACAATTTGGTTTAGTGATGAACTACATATGTATGTATATATATAGTTACAATAAGGAAAATTGACAAAGGATTTAAGCTAAATTATCATGTAACTGTATTGGTAAGATGAGGCGAGGAGAAGAAATGAATAATAAGTTAAATGCTGCTTTATTATAGTAAGAATCAACCCATGCATGCTGAGTCCTGTCCAACTCTGTGACACTGTGGACTGTAGCCCGCCAGGCTACTCTGCTCATGGGATTTCCCAAGCAAGAATACTGGAGCGGGTTGCCATCTCTCCTCCACAGGATTTTCCTGACCCAGGGATTAAGCTCGAGTCTCTTGCATCACCTGCACTGGCAGGTGGATTCGTTACCACTGTGCCACCTGGGAAGCCATGTTGTTTTTCAGTTGCTCAGTCGTGTCTGACTCTTTTCGACCCCATGGACTGCAACACGCCAGGCTTTGCTGTCCTTCACTATCTCCCGGAGTTATAGAAATCAATAGAAAATGTTAAAAAAAGATGAAGGATGAACAATGGTTGGAAAGTTTTCTTATTTGGAAATAATGGAAGTAAATATTAGAGGAAAAAACCAGAATGGTTGACTGTATGTGCCTCCAAGGAATGTAATGAAGAAAGGTGATGGAGAGACAGAAAACTTATTGTTTTTTAGTTGTAACTCTTCTAACACTAACTACACTTTTAAACTAAGTGCTTATATGTATGTCTCAGATAAAAATAATTGCTCAAGAGATATCTTGTTATAAGGATATTTCAATGAAGTTAAAATATAAATGGCAAAACTTTTTTAGTAATATTTTTCAAAGAATTTGCTACATATGAAACGTTCTCATTGTTTAAACTGTAGTTTAAGGTAAGCACTAATTTAATTTGAACATCATTTAAATTAAACAGTGATAAGTTCTCAGCCTTACCCTAGCTTTTAATAATTAAAAAGTTAAATGAAATGCAATAAAATTAAAAACTTATGTACAAACTCTGTTTTAAATCATGCTGCCAAATAATAATAATTCTTAAATGTCTTTTAAAATTAGAGCTGTCATACAACTGGGCTTCCCTGGTGGCTCAGTGGTAAAGAATTCACCTGCCAATGCAGGAGACTCAAGAGACTTGGGTTTGTTCCCTGGGTCAGGAAGATCCCCTGGAGAAGGAAATGGCAACCTACGCCAGTATTCTTGTCTGGAAAATCCCACGGACAGAGAAGCCTGGTGGACTACAATTCATGGGGTCACAAAGAGTCAGATGCAACTGAGCACACATATATAGCTATTCTTCATAAATGTTGTTTTAACCCAATATGAAAAGTAAATATAAAAACCAAGAGAGTTTACATTTTTGTTTGTTTGATTTTGGCTATGCCTCACGGCTTGTGGGATCTTAATTCTTCCTCCAAGGATTAAATTCAGGCCATGCCAGTGAAAGTGCTGAGTTCTGATTACTGGACTTCCAGGGAATTCTCCAGAGTTTATGTTTTAATTAGCCTAAGTAAATAAGTGTTAGTTGCTCGGTCATGTCCGACTCTTTGCAACCCCATGGGCTGTAGACTGCTGGGCTCCTCTGTCCATGGGATTCTCCACACAAGAATACTGGAGTGGGTTGCCATTCCCTTCTCCAGGGGATCTTCCAAACCCAGGGACTGAACTCAGGTCTCCTGCATTTGCAGGCAGGCTCTTTACCATCTCAGTCACCTGGGAAGCCCTTTAATTAGCCTAGGTAAGACTACTGCAGTTAGTTCATTACTGCATTTGTGCTTGAGAATTTTGAAAAGAATTTGAGAACCTCCTTTATTTTTATTTATTTATTTTTAATTTCATTTTCTCCCTAGTTTAGGAGCTCTTGAAATTTAGAAGGATCCGTTTTATAAAAAGTTAACTTTTGTACCCAAAGACCAATGTAACTCTGATAGGCTCTATGCTGAGTATCTTAAGGGCAAAAGTAATTAAAATATACATTTGAGTCATGATGAACATAACAGTGATATAATAGGGGATCTTCCCTACCCAGGAATCAAACCAGGGTCTCCTGCATTGCAGGCAGATTCTTTACCAGCTGAGCTACAAAGGGAAGCCCAGATGACAGGTATATAGACAAATGGCTTCTCTTGGAGCATGGGCTCTAGGGCATGCAGGCTTCAGTAGTTGCAGCTCTCAGGCTCTAGAGCACAGTCTCAATAGTTGTGGTGCACAGGCTTAGTTGCTCTATGGCATGTGGGATCTTCCTGGATCAGGGGTTGAACCCATGTCTCCTGCATTGGCAGGTGAATTTTTTTTTACCACTGAACCACTAGGGAAGTCTTAAAGATTACTTTGGAGTGAAAAAATCACATAGAGTTATATAATATTAAAGTTGAAAGGGGTTGAGATTTTAGGTGAAAAATGGTAATGGAGAAATATGAGAGAGAGAAAGATGGAAAAAAGAAATGATGAAATAGGCTTGGGTGGTACTCACAGTTTCCCCTAGACAGAGACAGCTGCAGGCAGGAGAGCAGCAAGGGTTAGAGCAAGACCCGGTGGAACAGGTCTGCTTTTGCCATGGTGTCAGGAGAAAGAGCAGGAGACCAGGGAATATGGTGTCCTCCTCCTTGCACTCTGCCTGGCCTCAGAAACTCCCCGACCCACAGGAGTTTATTTATGACAGTGCTCTGTGCACACAGCAAGCCCCACTCCAAGGCTTCCTAACACTGTGTAGAATTTGGCAAGAATTCCTCAAAGGGGTCATTGTTCTCAGTGGGGCCCTCATGTCACTTCAAGGATCAATCTCAGTAGGCTCAGAAACAGTGTCAGCAGCATGGGGGAGGAAAGGGTGGGATGAATTGCGAGAGGAGTGTTGGCATATATCCACTACCACGTGTAAAACAGATAGCTAGAGGGAAGCTGCTGTATAATGCAGGGAGCTCAGCTTGGTGCTCTGTGATGACCTAGAGGAGTGGACTGGGTGGTAGGGGGAGGGAGGCTCAAGACAGAGGAGATATTTGTATGTTTATAGCTGATTCACCTTGTTGTACACCAGGAACCAACACATTGTAAAGCAAACATCTCCCAAATTAAGAAATGATGACTCTTAAAGCAAAATGATAATGCAATGAATCATAAACTCTCCCTTCCTCCCAGAAAAGAAGTGGTGTCAGAGTAGGTGTTGGTGGTAGAGAACATGACCATCAACGCGTGAGTGGAAGCCCATATTATAATTAGAATCGCTTCCTTTGTCTGGGAACAGAGGCTCTGAACCTCAAAACCATTGCCAGTGTGGAGCAAGTAAATTTGCATTGTGGAGGTTTTGTCTTGTGGTGGTGGGCTTCCCAGGTGGCTCAGTGAGAAAGATTCCTACTGTATTCCTGGAGTCACAGGAGATGTGGGTTTGATCCCTGGGTTGGGAAAATCTCCTGGAGGAGGGCATGGCAACCCGTGCCAGTATTCTTGCCTGGGGAATCCTATGTACAGAGGAGTCTGGCTAGCTACACTCCATAAGGTCACAAAGAGTAGGACATGACTGAATGACTTAGCATGCAACATTCTTGCTTATACCCACTGATGCCAATGGCATTTTCTCAGTTGTGACAACTGAAAATGTCTCCTCTTTCCTGGTTGAGAATCACTGGCTTATAAAGTTCTGGTAAGAGGTTTTCAGCTTTCCTGCACAGACTCCAAAACTGTTACTAGCCACATGGTACTGCTTTCAACTTCCTCGTTAGAACAGTAAACCTCAAACTTTTTCACATTGCAGCACACATGGAAAATAATATTTGCCCAGTATACTGGGAAGTCAAAGAGATTTCTTGCAGCTAAAGGTGACCTCTTGAGGGCTGAGGGGATTAATATTTGGGACAAATCTTAATTCTCTCTGTACCACATTACTGTACTGACTGGGAAGTACCTCAGTGTTTTTCTTGTAGATAATATGGGCTCTTCATTTTTGCAGAGAATATATGAAAATACCCCTGGGAGAGAAAAAATAGCATAAGCTAATATCAACTATAATCTTGAGGTATTAATCAAGCAATACTGGTAAAAGAAAGACAATGCTGAGGGAGTCTATGGTGGGAGTCAAGAGGATGGAAGAGTAAATAAAACTTTCTGTTGTTCAGGTTTTGCCTCTAAAATCTCCAATCTCTCATTGGTAAGGAATGTCTTACCACCTCCTGAACTTGTCATTTGTCTCCAACTTGGGCTTCCTGATAGTTCAGTTGGTAAAGAATCAGCCCGCAATGCAGGAGACCCCAGTTTGATTCCTGGGTTGGGAAGATCCACTGGAGAAGGGATAGGCTATTCACTCCATTATTCTTGGGCTTCCCTTGTGGCTTAGCTGGTAAAGAATCCACCTGCAGTGCAGGAGACCTGGGTTTGATCCCTGGGTTGGGAAGATCCCCAAAAGAAAGGAAAAGGGTACCCACTCCAGTATTCTGGCCGAGAGAATTCCATGGACTGAGTTGGACAGGACTGAGTGACTTTCACTTTCAGCTCTTACGATAATTTTATTTGTTCACCCATTCATTCAACAAATACTTATTGGGGGGGGGGAGTGGTCCTAAGATGGCAGAGGAATAGGATGGAGAGACCACTTTCTCCCCCACAAATTCATTGAAAGAACATTTGAACGCTGAGCAGATTCCAGAAAACAACTTCTGAACGCTGGCAGAGGACATCAGGCACCCAGAAAGGGAGCCCATTGTCTTCGAAAGGAGGTAGAACAAAATATAAAAGATAAAAAGAGAGACAAAAGAGGTAGGGACAGAGATCCATCCTGGGAAGGAAGTCTTAAAAAAGAGAGAAGTTTCCAAACACCAGGAAACCCTCTCTCCAGCAGTCCCCAGCGGTTCTGTGGCGAGCCTTGGAATCTCAGAGGGCAAAATAACCAGGAGGAAAAATAAATAAATAATTAAAACCCACAGATTACGTGCCTAACAGCAACTCCCAGCAGAGCAGCAGCCCAGATAATCACATCCCCCACTTGCAAGCGGGGGCTGGACAGGGAGGCGTGGGCTGCATTGCTTTGGGTAAGGACCGGACCTGAATGCTCTGAGGGCAATCTGAGGGAACTAGCTTGAGATAGCAACCCAGACTGTGGGATAGCTATCCGGCAAAAAACCTTAACCTAAGACACCGCTAGGCCTGCTCACAGACCAAAGGACTGAGCAGACCTAGCTGGCTGTGGACCAGCCCATCCCCCACTGGAGACAGGCAGGCGAGGGCAGCCAGAGCCGGAAGGGGGCAATTGCGGCCTCAGAGAGGCATCCTATACCACCACACTCCAGGTAGGCTTCATTGCTAGCCAAGACTTCTTGGGATTCTGGACGGTGGACATTCGCTGCGAGGGTTGCAGCCAGAGATCAGCTCCCCGGAAGAGACACACAGCACACCTTAGAAGGTGCACCCGTTGTACACCCAGAAAACCGAGCAGCTGGGACGGGGGAGGCGATAAGTCACAGCCTTCAGCTGGGGGCAACTGCGCTCGCCAAGCACCTGGTCACCTGAGCTGCTCGGACCTGGGAAGGGCACAAAACGCAGTCCCAACCAAGTCTGCGCCTTTGTGGAGTACCCAAGAACCTGAACTTGAGTGGCTTAGACCTGGGAAAGGCATGCAACCCAGGGCCCACCTCAGAAAGTTCCCAGCAGAGCAACCTAGAGCCTGAGCAATGTAGACCGGGAAAGCACACACACCGTGAGCAGGGGCAAACCCAGTGTGGCTGAGACACTGTGCGCACTCCCCACACACGCCAGTATTTGTTTGCAGTGTTCCTCCCCACAGCACGACTGAACAAGCCTAAAAAAAGTGACCACCACCACCCCCTTTGTGTCAGGGTGGAAATTAGACACTGAAGAGACCAGCAAACAGAAGAAGCTAAAATAAACAGATAGAACTGCTTTGGAAGTGACAGGTGCAATAGATTAAAACCCTGTAGTTGGCACTGAATACATATGAAAGGGCTTATAGACCTTGAGAAGTACAAGCCAGACCAAGGAACTATCTGAAAATGAACTAACCCCACGTGTCCACAACAGCTCCAGAGAAAGTCCTAGATATATTTTTATTATTGTCATTTTTTAAATTATAAAAAATTAAAAAAAATTTAAGTCCCCTATTACTCCTTTAATTTTCATTTTTATAACCTACTATTTATTACCTTGCAAAAAAAAAGAAAGACCCTATTTTTAAAGCAAACTTCATATATATATATATATATATTTAATCTTTGCTTTTTGGTATTTGTTATCAGCTTTGTACATTTAAGAACCCAATCTTCAGTACCCATTTTTACCAGGGAACGAGATCACTGGCCTGATTGCTGTCTCCCCCTTTTGACTCTCCTTTTTCTGAACCAGGTCGCCTCTATCTCCCCCCTCACCCTCTTTTTCTCTACACAGCTCTGTGAATCTTTGTGTTCTGGGCTGTGGAGAACACTTAGGTAATGGATTACTGGCTGGATTTGTCTCTCTCCTTTTGATTCCCCCTTTTATCTTCCTGACCACCTCTGTCTTCTTCCTCTCTCTTCTCTTCTCTGTGTAACTCTGTGGGATCCAGACTGTGGAGAGCACATAGGGAAGTGATTACTGGCTAGCTTGCTCTCTCCCCTTTTGATTCTCCTTCTTCTCCTCCTGTTCACTTCTATCTCCCTCCTCCCTCTTCTCTTCTCCATGTAACTCTGTGCACCTCTCCAGGTGTCCCTCACTGTGGAGAAACTTTTCATCATTAACCTAGATATTTTATCATTGGTGCTGTATAGATGGAGAAGTCTTGAGTCTGCTGTTAAGAATAAGACTGAAAACCAGAGGCAGGAGGCTTAAGTCCAAATCCTGAGAACACGAGCAAACTCCTGAATCCAGGGAGCATTAATCGATAGGAGCTCATCAAACACCTCCATACCTTCACTGAAACCAAGCACCACCCAAGGGCCAACAAGCTCCAGGGCAAGACATACCACGCAAATTCTCTAGCAACACAGGAACATAGCCCTGAGCTTCAATATACAGGCTGCCCAAAGTCACACCAAACCCTATGACATCTCAAAACTCATTACTGGACACTTCATTACACTCCAGAGAGAAGAAATTCAGCTCCATCCACCAGAACACCGACACAAGCTTCCCTAACCAGGAAACCTTGAAAAGCCAACTGTAAAACCCCACCCACAGTGAGGAACCTCCACAATAAAGAGGAACCACAAACTGCTAGAATACAGAAAGGCCACCCCAAACACAGCAATATAAACAAGATGAGAAGGCAGAGAAATACCCAGCAGGGAAAGGAACAGGATAAATGCCCACCAAACCAAACAAAAGAGGAAGAGATAGGGAATCTACCTGATAAAGAATTCTGAATAATGATAGTGAAATTGATCCAAAATCTTGAAAACAAATTGGGGCTACAGATAAATAGCCTGGAGACAAGGATCAGGAATATGCAAGAAAGGTTTAACAAGGACATGGAAGAAATAAAAAAGAGTCAATATATAATGATTAATGCAATAAATGAGATAAAAAACACTCTGGAGGGAACCAACAGTAGAATAACAGAGGCAGAAGATAGGATAAGTGAGGTAGAAGATAGAATGGTAGAAATAAGTGAAACAGAGGGGAAAAAAGAAAAAAAAATTAAAAGAAATGAGGACAAGCTCAGAGACCTCTGGGACAATGTTAAACACCCCAACATTTGAATCATAGGAGCCCCAGAAGAAGACAAAAAGAAAGACCATGAGAAAATACTTGAGATAATAGTTGAAAACTTCCCTAAAATGGGGAAGGAAATAATTACCCAAGTCCAAGAAACCCAGAGAGTCCCAAACAGGATGAACCCAAGGCATAACACCCCAAGACACATATTAATCAAATTAACAAAGATCAAACACAAAGAACAAATATTAAAAGCAGGTAGGGAAAAACAACAAATAACACACCAGGGGATTTCCATAAGGATAATAGCTGATCTTTCAATAGAAACTCTTCCGGCCAGAAGGGAATGGCAGGACGTACTTAAAGTGATGAAAGAAAATAACCTACGGCCCAGATTACTGTACCCAGCAAGGATCTCATTCAAATATGAAGGAGAAATCCAAAGCTTCACAGACAAGCCAAAGTTTAGAGAATTCAGCACTACCAAATCAGCTCTCCAACAAATGCTAAAGGATCTTCTCTAGACAGGAAACACAGAAAGGATGTATAAACGTGAGCCCCAAACAGCAAAGTAAATGGCAATGGATTCACACTTATCAATAATTACCTTAAATGTAAATGGGTTGAATGCCCCTACCAAAAGGCAAAGACTGGCTAAATGGATACAAAAACAAGACCTCTATATATGTTGTCTACAGCAAACCCACCTTGAGACAAGGGACACATACTGACTGAAAGTGAAGGGCTGGAAAAAGATATTCCATGCAAATAGAGACTAAGAGAAAGCAGGAGTCACAATACTCATATCAGATGAAATAGACTTTAAAACAAAGGTTGTGAAAAGAGACAAGGATGGACACTACATAATGATCAAAGGATCAATCCAATAAGAAATTATAACAATTATAACTATATATGCACCCAACATAGGAGCACCGCAATATATATGACAAATGCTAACAAGTATGAAAGGGGAAATTAACAATAACACAATAATAGTGGGAGACTTTAATACTCCTCTCACATCTATGGATAGATCAACTAAACAGAAAATGAACAAGGAAATACAAACTTTAAATGATACTGTAGACCAGCTAGACCTAATTGATATCTATAGGACATTTCACCCCAAAACAATTTCAACTTTTTCTCAAGCGCACACAAAACCTTCTGTAGGATAAATCACATCCTGGGCCATAAATCTAGCCTTGGTAAATTAAAAAAAACCTGAAATCATTCCAAGCCTCTTTTCTGACCACAATGCAGTAAGATTAGATGTCAATTACAGGAGAAAAACTGTAAAAAATTCCAACATATGGAGGCTGAACAACACATTGCTGAATAACCAACAAATTACAGAAGAAATCAAAATATGCATAGAAGCCAATGAAAATGAAAACACAACAATCCAAAACCTATGGGACACTGTAAAAGCAGTGTTAAGGGGAAGATTCATAGCAATACAGGCTTACCTCAAGAAACAAGAAAAAAGTGAAATAAATAACCTAACTCTACACCTGAAGCAACCAGAGAAGGAAGAAATGAAGAACCCCAGGGTTAGTAGAAGGAAAGAAATCTTAAAAATTAGGGCAGGAATAAATGCAAAAGAAGCAAAATAGACCATAGCAAAAATCAGCAAAGCCAAAAGCTGGTTCTTTGAGAAGATAAGTAAAATTGACAAACCATTAGCCAGACTCATCAAGAAACAAAGGGAGAAAAAACAAATCAACAAAATTAGAAATGAAAATGGAGAGATCACAACAGACAACACAGAAATACAAAGGATCATAAGAGACTATTATCAGCAACTATATGCAAATAAAACGGACAACTTGGAAGAAATGGACAAATTCTTAGAGAAGTGCAACTTTCCAAAACTGAACCAGGAAGAAATAGAAAATCTTAACAGATCCATCACAAGAACGGAAATTGAAACTGTAATCAGAAATCTTCCAACAAAGAAAAGCCCAGGACCAGACGGCTTCACAGCTGAATTCTAACAAAAGTTTAGAGAAGAGCTAACAACTATCTTACTTAAACTCTTCCAGAAAATTGCGGAAGAAGGTAAACTTTCAAACTCATACTATGAGGCCACCATCACCCTAATACCAAACCCTGACAAAGATGCCACAAAAAAAGAAAACTACAGGCCAATATCACTGATGAACATAGATGCAAAAAGCCTTAACAAAATTCTAGCAAACAGAATCCAACAACATATTGAAAAGATCATACATCATGACCAAGTGGACTTTATCCCAGAGATGCAAAGATTCTTCAATATCCGCAAATCAATCAATGTAATATACCACATAAACAATTTGAAAAATAAAAACCATATGATTATCTCAATAGATGCAGAGAAAGCCTTTGACAAAATTCAACATTCATTTATGATAAAAACTCTTCAAAAGCAGGAATAGAAGGAACATACCTCAACATAATAAAAGCTATATGTGACAAATCCACAGCAAACATTATCCTCAATGGTGAAAAATTAAAAGCATTTCCCCTAAAGCCAGGAACAAGACCAGGGTGCCCACTCTCACCTCTACTGTTCAATATAGTTTTGGAAGTTTTGGCCACAGCAATCAGAGCAGAAAAAGAAATAAAAGGAATCCAGATTGGAAAAGAAGAAGTAAAACTCTCATTGTTTGCAGATGACATGATCCTCTACATAGAAAACCCTAAAGACTCTACCAGAAAATTACTAGAGCTAATCAATGAATATAGTAAAGTTGCAAGATATAAAATCAACACACAGATATCCCTTGCATTCCTATACACTAACAATGAGAAAACAAAGAGGAATTAAGGAAAAAATTCCATTCATCATTGCAATGAAAAGAATAAAATATTTAGGAATATATCTACCTAAAGAAACAAAAGACCTATATATAGAAAACTATAAAACACTGGTGAAAGAAATCAAAGAGGACACAAATAGATGGAGAAATATATCGTGTTCATGGATCGGAAGAATCAATATAGTGAAAATGAGTATACTACCCAAAGCAATCCGTAGATTCAATGCAATCCCTATCAAGCTACCAACGGTATTTTTCAGAGAACTAGAACAAATAATTTCACAATTTGTATGGAAATACAAAAAACCTCGAATAGCCAAAGCAATCTTGAGAAAGAAGAATGGAACTGGAGGAATCAACCTGCCTCACTTCAGGCTCTACTACAAAGCCACAGTCATCAAGACAGTATGGTACTGGCACAAAGACAGAAATATAGATCAATGGAACAAAATAGAAAGCCCAGAGATAAATCCACACACCTATGGACACCTTATCTTTGACAAAGGTGGCAAGAATATACAGTGGAGAAAAGACAATCTCTTTAACAAGTGGTGCTGGGAAAACTGGTCAACCACTTGTAAAAGAATGAAACTAGAACACTTTCTAACACCATACACAAAAATAAACTCAAAATGGATTAAAGATCTAAATGTAAGACCAGAAACTATAAAGCTCCTAGAGAAAACCATAGGAAAAACACTCTCCGACATAAACCACAGCAGGATCCTCTATGACACACCTCCCAGAATATTGGAAGTAAAAGCAAAAATAAACAAATGGGACCTAACTAAAATTAAAAGCTTCTGCACAACAAAGGAAACTATAAGCAAGGTGAAAAGACAGCCTTCAGGATGGGAGAAAATAGCAGCAAATGAAGCAATGGACAAAGAATTAATCTCAAAAATATACAAGCAACTCCTGCAGCTCAATTCCAGAAAAATAAATGACCCAATCAAAGAGTAGGCCAAAGAATTAAACAGACATTTCTCCAAAGAAGGCGTACAGATGGCTAACAAACACACTAAAAGGTGCTTAACATCACTCATTATTAGAGAAATGCAAATCAAAACCACAATGAGGTACCATTTCACGCCAGTCAGAATGGCTGCTATCCAAAAGTTTCCAAGCAATAAATGCTGGAGAGGGTGTGGAGAAAAGGGAACCCTCTCACACTGTTGGTGGGAATGCAAACTAGTACAGCCACTATGGAGAACAGTGTGGAGATTCCTTAAAAACCTGGAAATAGAACTGGAATATGACCCAGCAATCCCACTGCTGGGCATACACACTGAGGAAACCAGAATTGAAAGAGACACGTGTACCCCAGTGTTTATTGCAGCACTGTTTATAATAGCCAGGACATGGAAGCAACCTAGATGTCCATCAGCAAACAAATGGATAAGAAAGCTGTGGTACATACACACAGTAGAATATTATTCGGCCATTAAAAAAAATACATTTGAATCAGTTCTAATGAGGTGGATGAAACTGGAGCCTATTATTCAGAGTGAAATAAACCAGAGAGAAAAACACCAATACAGTATACTAACGCATGTATATGTAATTTAGAAAGATGGTAACGATAACCCTGTATGCAAGACAGCAAAAGAGACACAGATGTATAGTACAGTCTTTTAGGCTCTGTGGGAGAGGGCAAGGGTGGGATGATATGGGAGAATGGCATTGAAACATGTAAATTATCATATGTGAAATGAATCACCAGTCCAGGTTTGATGCCTGATACAGGGTGCTTGGTGCTGGTGCACTCAGATGACCCATAGGGATGGGATGGGGAGGGAGGTTGGAGGGGGGTTCAGGATGAGGAACACATGTACACCCCTGTCGGATTCATGTCAATGTATGGCAAAGCCATCATAATATTGTAAAGTAAAACAAAATAAATAAAACTGAAACAACAACAACAACAGCAAATACTTATTGAACATTACTAAGATCAATACACTGCACTGGCCATTGAGAATACATCAATGAACAATATGGACATTGTTTGAGTCTAAGTAGGGATCCTCAACTTCTGGGATCTAATGCCTGATGATCTGAGGTGGAGCTTATTATAGTTCTAATAATAATAGAACTAAAGTGGACAATAAATGTAATGCCCTTGAATAATCCCCAAATGACCCTCCCACCCTGGTCCATGGAAAAATTGTCTTCCACAAAACCAGTCCCTAGTGCCAAAAACTTTGGGGACCGCTTTGTTGGGAGTGATGGTTACCGAGCCTTGAACAAGACAGTGTAGTGAATAAAAACAGAGGACACGTAGAGCTTCCTAAAAAGCACTGAGGTGGGTGTGTAATCCAAGCTTCAAAACTCAGAGAAGACTTCTTTTAGGATGCTAGAAAAAACTGGGCTGTAATGAATGACTTAAAATTCTTCAGCTGGGTGGGCTGCAGTTCTTGGCTTAGGAAATACACAACAACAACAGGCTTAAAGATAAGAGAAAGCTTGGTATAGTCTGAGAATGGGAGGTATTTCATGAAAATAAGGATATGGAGTGAAGTTAGAACTTGAACATAAAGAGGCTTGTGGGAAGGAGTTTAGATCATATCCCAGGAGAAATGAGGAGCCCTGAGGAAATTTAAGCAACACAGTGTATAATCAGGTTTGCATTTAGAAGGGCTACTCGTATGATGATTTGGAAGAAGGCTGGTGTGGTTATCTAGATATGTTGTGATGGTGTCCTGAACTAAGTAAGAGAGGGGTCATAAGAACAGAGAAGATGAAGGATTCATGAGATATTTAGAAGAAAAAAAAATCAATGTTGCCTGGTGATTGCATGTTTAGGATGGAAATGGAGAAGTTAAGGGTGAGATCCAGGTGTCTGCTTTAGTTAGTTGGGTGAATTATTAAACTTTTTGCTAAGAGGCAACAGCAAGGAGATTGTGTGTGTGTGTGTGTGTGTGTGTGTGTGTGTGTGTGATTATGAGTGTGGCTTAGATATGATGTGCCTATAGGTATCTACTATTGAGTTGGACATGAAACTCTAAGTCACAGATACACATTTTGGAATTTTCATGATATTTTGAGGATTTTTAGCAGTGGGAATAGATGAAAGCCCCCATGTAGAGAACATAGAACAAGAAGAGGTGTAGAAAGGGGTTCTGAGAAGCAAGTACATTTAAGGATACCCAGAGGAAGGAGCCAGAGCAGTAGGAGAAAAATCAGGATAATGTAGTATCATGGAAAAGGAAAAACAAGGCATGAAAATTTAAGAGGTATAAAAAAATATAAAGATCTTTACAACATTGGGCAAT
The DNA here is from genome assembly GCF_963930625.1 of Muntiacus reevesi. Taxonomy (NCBI): domain Eukaryota; kingdom Metazoa; phylum Chordata; class Mammalia; order Artiodactyla; family Cervidae; genus Muntiacus; species Muntiacus reevesi. The sequence goes on along the minus strand of NC_089249.1, from coordinate 45,185,188 downwards.
TGTGATTCTCTGGGCTAGAATACTGGAGTGGGTAGCATTCCCTTCTCCAGGGGAGCTTCCTGACCCAGGGAGCAAATCCAGGTCTCCTTCATTGCAGGAGGATTCTTTACCATCTGAGCCACCATAGGTCTTTTAATTTTTAATTCTTCTAGTGTTTATTATTATTGTTACTTATTATTTTGGTAAAATACCATCAACTTTCTTGAAACAGGAAATTTCCTTGCCTGGAATATTGCTCTACCAAGTCAGATCATTCTCCTCCTCGGGGTGGAATACACACTGCTCTGAGTACCGCACTGAACTGCAAGTCCAAATGGAGTTCTAGTCCTGTTTTTGCACTGGATAGCTAATGTTTATTGAGCTCTTATGGTGTATTAAGCTGGTGTTACCCAATTTAACCCTTCCAGTTACTTCACTGAGTGGGTCTTATTATTGCCCCCACTTTAGAGATGGAGTACCCAGAGATTAGGTCACCCACTGGGGATTCACAGCTACTAAGCGTAGTGAGAAAATCTGAACTCAGGTGTTGTCTGGGCCCAGGACCCCAGCTCTGCCTCACCATGACGTGGCATTGCCTCTTTCATGTGCTTCTGATGAAGTCACCTTTTCTTCTCACCTAAGCTACAGCTTTCTGAGCACTAACACTGGGATAAGGAGATTTTCATGAGAAGAAGCCTAAGAGAGAACACTGAAGAGTTCAAGACTCACATGATGATTGAGAATGTCTGGAGTTAGAATGCCAGGGTTCAAATCCTGAGTTCTCTGGTTTACTTAAGATCTCAAAACCTCACTTTTACAACCTTAAAATGTGGATACTAATAGTATCTGCTCATAGGATTACTGTGAGAGTGCAGAAAGAAAGCCGTGTAATATGTTCATGACAGGGCAGGATGCAAGGTGAGTAGAGTAAGTGTTAGGACATCTCCCTTTCCCCCTGCCCTTAATAATAATAATAATAATAATAATAATATCAATAACAATGATAATAATTACTATTTCCAAGATGTGTTAAGGGAAATAGTTATAAGTCTGCTACTTATGTGAATGATGTAGGGAAGAAATTTACCAATCTTTAGACAATACAGCTACTAGCTTATCTTTGTAAAGATTCTGTAAGGAACAGAGCTGCTATGACTTTAATACAGATTCTACAGCTTTTCAATACTTATTTCATCATGTAGTTTCTGTAGTTAAGAGGAAGAGAGAGAAAAGGTAGAAGGAAAGAAGAAAGGGAGATCAAAGACAAGGTAGGGAAGCCAGAGACAGGAAAATGCACACTATTTTTTCACCTTTTACAAGTTGCTGTGTAAAAGTGAGCCTCTTCTGGAGGCTTACCTGTTTAGAGCTGTAATCACTTTCTACTCATACTCACACCTTTTTCCCCTGCTTTGTTTCCCGTAGTGGGAAACGTTTCTTATATGCAATTTGGCTTCCTCGTTTATCTTGCTCTTTATCTTTCTCCTCACTCTAGAGCATATGCTCTCTGTTATTCAGTTGCTAAGTCTGTCTGACTCTTTGTGACATCAGGCTTCCCTGTCCTTCACCCTCTCTTGGAGTTTGCTCAGATTCACGTCCATTGAGTCAGTGATCTTATCTAACCATCTCATCCTCTGTCATCCCCTTCTCCTGCCCTCAATCTTTCCCAGCATCTCTGGGTCCTTTCCAATGAGTCTGCTCTTACATCAGGTGGCTTAAGTATTGGAACTTCAGCTTCAACAACAGTCCTTCCAATTAATATTCAGGGTTGATTTCCTTCAGGATTGACTGGTTTGATCTTGCAGTCCAAGGGACTCTCAAGAGTCTTCTCCAGCATTACCATTTGAAAGCATCAATTCTTTAGCGCTCAGCCTTCTTTATGGTCCAACTCTCACATTCGTGCATGACTACTGGAAAAACCATAGCTTTGACTGGACAGACCTTTGCTTGCAAAGTGATGCCTTTTCTTTTTAATTTATTGTCTAGGTTCGTCGTAGCTTAAGTGCTTTAATTAAGCTTTCTGAAGGTGGGATTTTTGTCTGTTTTACTTCCTAGTAAGCCAGAGTGTAGTTGCTCAATAAATAATGGTTGAATGATTGATGGACATGAAACAGAAAGCAAAAGAGTATTTGCAATTGGAGACAAAATAGGGATGATGAGCTAGAAGCCATGAACCAATTATATAAAATGTTAATTTCCCATAACAGTTACTGTATGACTGAAGAACTCACCTGTCTTCCCTTTACATCCCACAAGTTTTCTTCTTGTATTTGCACTCTATCCAAATAAGTTACACAAGAGTACATTTAGCTGCACTTTGCCTGAGTCCCACACCTGCTGACGACATTTCTTTTGCTTAAATATTAACCTGCTTCAAATACAGGAAACCCACTTACTGGATATGACCAATTTTTTCTTCTCAGAATTCTGAGCCCCACTGTTTTGACATAACTCTTTTTACTAGTTTTTAATTAGAAACTATGTGAAAAACATAATAAAACACTTTTAAAACTATCATTAGCCATAAAGTTATAATTTGTTTGTTATTTTTAACTGAACTTGATAATTTAGGTAATTTTTTTCATTTTGTAAAATGACCTGAAGAATAAAATACATTGATAATAAGCATAAACATCTGAAAATTAAAATCTTGTTCTTTTAATGTTGTTCTGGAAAGGATTCCAGCTCATTGTCCAGTGAAAATAATGGCTCATTTGTTTTTCTGCTAAATTTCTTTCTATGGGGATTCTAATATCTCTGCCATCCTGCATTTTTTAAATAGGATACATGAAGGACATCTTTTAAGACAGTCCACAAACAAAAAGCCAGTGTAGAGGAATTAAAGAAAAGAAACTGGAATCCAAATGCAGGCTTTACTATGTTTTAAACTGTTTTTTTCTAAGTTGTAAAGCAAATTGACTCACTGAACCTTTTAAATGAAAATCAATTTTTAATTGCTTAATCACTTCATAACAAATAGATGGCGAAACAGTGGAAACAGTGACTGACTTTATTTTTCTGGGCTCCACAATCACTGCAGATGGTGATTGCAGCCATGAAATTAAAAGATGCTTACTCTTTGGAAGGAAAATTATGACCAACCTAGACAGCATATTAAAAAGCAGAGACATTACTTTGTCAACAAAGGTCCGTCTAGTCAAGGCTATGATTTTTCCAGTGGTCATGTATGGATGTGAGAGTTGGACTATAAAGAAAGCTGAACGTCAAAGAATTGATGCTTTTGAACTGTGGTGTTGGAGAAGACTCTTGAGAGTCCCTTGGACTGCAAGGAGATCCAACCAGTCCGTCCTAAAGGAAATCAGTCCTGAATATTCATTGGAAGGACTGATGCTGAAGCTGAAACTCCAATACTTTGGCCACCTGATGCGAAGAGTTGCCTCATTGGAAAAGGCCCTGATGCTGGGAAAGATTGAGGGCAGGAGGAGAAGGGGTTGACAGAGGATGAGATGGTTGGATGGCATCACCGACTCAATGGACATGGGTTTGGGTGGACTCTGGGAGTTGGTGATAGATGGGGGCCTGGCGTGCTGCGGTTCATGGAGTTGCCAAGAGTCAGACACAACTGAGCAACTGAACTGAACTGAACTGAAAGGGTTATATGGGCTTCCCTTGTGGCTCAGCTGGTAAAGAATTCACCTGCAATGTGGGAGACCTGGGTTCGATCCCTGGTTTGGGAAGATCCCTTGGAGAAGGGAAAGGCTACTCACTCCAGTATTCTGGTCTGGAGAATTCCACGCACTGTATAGTTCATGGAGTCACAAAGAGTCAGACATGACTGAGTGACTTTGACTACTTTACCTAAGGGGTTATATAAACTTCCATTGATTTTGCTGCAATTTTCTCTTTCCTTGACCCAACTGGGTAAAATCTGCCATTTATCTTTAAAGGATTAAGAATTTTATCTAGTGAAAGAAGAGTTTCTGTATGTTTTAATTCAGAGCCAGTTAATTTATTTTATCTGCTCTATAGTATTGTATTGCATAATACCACATTTTATCCACCATTTTATTATTCAAACTGTGGTTTCTAGATTTTTCTGGTGACAATGCTGTAATGAATGTTCTTGCATAGGCTCTTTATTTACATGTGGGGTATTTCTTTATGGTAGATATGCAGAAGTGGAATTGTTACCAGTGTATTTATATTTTAGAATTCTAACAAATTACCCTTCAAGGTATATATGCCCTTCTGCAAACTTGCCCAAGTTAATAGTACCAAATTTAAAAATGTTTCCTGATGTGTATAAATAATGTTTTAATTTGTGTGTTTCTGATTGCTAAAGAGGCTAGGTAACTCCTGTGTTTCCCAACCACTTATATTTCCTTTAGTCTTTTGTCCATTTTTCTATTGATTTGTTTTGTTCATGATGTTTTATAGCCTTTAAAAGATATATTCTAGACACTAATATTTTAAAAATTGAAGTATAGATGATTTACAATGTTGTGTTAATTTCTGCTGTACAAAGTGATTCAGTTATATATAGTTTATGTGTGTGTGTGTGTGTATCAGGAGAAAGGCATGGCAACCCATGCCAATATCTTGCCTGGTGAATCCCATGGACAGAGGAGCCTGGCGGGCTACAGAACATAGTGGTGCAAAGAGTCAGACATGACTAAAGCGAGTAAGCAGGCAGGCACGCATGCACGCGCGCGTGCGCGCGCGCGCACACACACACACACACACACACACACACACACACACGTGTTCTTTTTCATTATGGTTTTATCCCAAGAGGTTGGATATAGTTCCTTGTGCTGTAGAGTAGGACCTTACTGTTTAACTATTCTGTATTTGTAATAGCTACATCTAGTAATCCTGAACTCCCACTCCATTCCTCTCCCATCATATCTCCCTTGGCAACCACAAGTCTGTTCTCTGTTAGAGACTAATACTTGTTTATTTGAATTAAAAATATCCTCTCCCAGTCTGTCTTTTGTTTACCTAAAATTTTTTTGACCCTTGTTTGTAAGTGATGATTAATCTAGGTATATATTTTTAGATTTGAAGATATTTTCTCTCAATGTTTTGGGATATTTTGGTATCTTCTGGCTTCAATTATTGTTTTTGAGTAAACTGTTAATTCTAATACATGTTCTTTGTCTTTTTTTCACTCTGATGTGCTTAACATTGGATTTTTGTTTGTGTGGTTTTACTGTAGTGAAGTATATAAAGTATAAAAAGTCATTTCAACCATTATTTAAATGCATAATTCAGTGGCTTTAAGTATATATGCAATGTTGTATAATCATCACCACTATTTTATCTCCAAAACCTTTTTGTCATTCTTAAGAGAAGCTTTGTACCCACTAAGCAATAGTTCCCCAGTCTTCCACTTACCCCCTGTCCCTGTTATCTTCTAGTCTGCTTTCTGTTTCTAAGACTACTTCTCTTCTAGATATTTCATATAAGTGGAATCATAAAATATTTTCCTTTTGTTTCTGGCTTATTTCACTTAGCATAATGTTTTCAAGTTTCATCCATGTTGTAGAAATGTCAGAACCATATCCTTTTTTTATGGCCAAATAATTTACCACTGAGGGTACATACCACCACTTATATATCCATTCATCATCTGTTGATGGACTTTTGATTACCAACTTATATCACTAATGATGCTGTGAATAATGGCATATGAGTATCTGGTTGAGTTCTCTTTCCCAGTTCTTTGGAGGTATATTCTTAGGAGTGGAACTGTCAAATCATATAGTAATTTTATGTTTAACTTTTTGAGGCTCCACCACACTTTTTCACAGCGGCTGCACCATTTGACATTCGCAGCAACTGTACAAAGGCTATAATTTCTCTACATCCTTGACAACACTTGTTAATTTTTAAAACAGTTATAGCTATTTTTGTAGGTATAAAGTGGTATCTCATTATGATCTCAATTTGTGTTTCTCTAATCAGTAATAGTATTGAGGTTCTTTCAGGTCAGTCAGCCAGTTCAGTCACTCAGTCGTGTCTGCTCTTTGCGATCCCATGAATTGCAAAACACCAGGCTTCCCTGTCCATCACCAACTCCCGGGGCTTGCTCAAACTCATGTCCATTGAGTCGGTGATGCCATCCAACCATCTCATCCTCTGTCATCCCCTTCTCCTCCTGCCTTTAAAATCTTTCCCAGCATCAGGGTCTTTCCCAATGAGTCAGTTCTTCACATCAGGTGGCCAAAGTATTGTAGTTTCAGCTTCAGCATCAGTCCTTCCAATGATTTTCAGGACTGATTTCCTTCAGGATGGACTGGTTAGATCTCCTTGCAGTCCAAGGGTCTCTCAAGAGTCTTCCCCACCACAGTTCAAAAGCATCAATTCTTCAGTGTTCAGCTTTGTTTATAATCCAACTCTCACATCCATACATAACGATTAGAAAAACCATAGCTTTGACTAGATGGACCTTTTGTTGGCAAAGTAATGTCTCTGCTTTTTAATATGCTGTCTAGGTTGGTCATAGCTTTTCTTCCAAGGAGCAAGCATCTTTAAATTTCCTGGCTGCAATCACCATCTGCAGTGATTTGGGAGCCCCCAAAGATAGTCTTTCACTGTTTCCACTCTTTCCCCATCTATTTGCCATGAAGTGATGGGACCAGATGCCATGATCTTAGTTTTTGGAATGTTGAATTTTAAGTCAACTTTTTCACTCTCCTCTTTCACTTTCATCAAGAGGCTCTTTAGTTCTTCTTCCCTTTCTGCCATAAGGATGGTGTCATCTGCATATCTGAGGTTATTGATATTTCTCCTGGAAATCTTGATTCCAGCTTGTGCTTCATCCAGTCTGGTATTTTGCATGATATACTCTGCATGTAAGGTAAATAAGCAGAGTGACAATATACAGCCTTGATGTACTCCTTTCCCGATTTGGAGCCAGTCTGTTCTATGCCCAGTTCTAACTGTTGCTTCTTGACCAGCATACAGATTTCTCAGGAGGCAGGTAAGGTTGTCTTGGTATTCCCATATCTTTAAGAATTTTCCACAGTTTGTTTTCTTTCAGGTACTTATATGTCATTTATATATCTTTGGAGAAATGCCTATTCAAGTGCTTTGACATGTTTTAACAAGTCTTCTAGGTGATTCTGATGCACATTAAACTTTTAAAAATCAAGTGACTAGAAACTAATAAACTACTACCACAAATAACGTATTAACATAATTGAAACCAACTGGAATAAAGGTGTTAGGTTTTTTCGAAAAAAAAATTATTTATTTGTGCTGAGTGTTAGTTGTGGCACGTGGGATCTAGTTCCCTGATCAGGGGTTTGAACCTAGGCCCTCTGCATTGGAGCTCATAGTCTTAAGCACTGGATCACCAGGGAAGTCCCAAGTGTTAGGGTTTTGTTGTAAGATTATTTAATAGATCATGGTGAATATGTGCTATTCAATCTTCGAAAGCTTGTCTCTTGTCTTCTTAAGTAGACAAAGGCTGAGGAGAAATAGATAAACATTTGGGGAAAGGAAGAGGAGAAATCGAAGAAGTGGAGGATAAACAGAAGCAAGAGCAGGAAAATACTTTCCACAAAACCAGATATGTGGAGTATTTAAGACCAAGTGAGGATTATGAGGTAAGATATCTTTAATTGTACTTTATACAGTAAGTATTCTTTTTTGTTGTACAGAAGGGCAGGTACTGAATTCAAGGACTTCCTTGTAGCTCAAATGGTAAAGAATCTGCCTGCGATGCAGGAGACCAGGGTTTGATCCCTGGGCTGGAAGATCCTCTGGAGAGGAGAATGGCACTCCACTCCAGTATTTTTGCCTGGAGAATTCCATGAACAAAGAAGCCTGGTGGGCTACAGTTTGTGGGGTGGCAAAGAGTCAGACACTGCTTAGCGACTAACACACACCATAGACTTAAGCTTCTTATTCACTGGATTTTAATTTAATTTTTAGAGTAGTAAATATGCTCATGTGGTTCAATAGTCAAATAATTTTAAATGGTACTCACTAAGTGGTCTCTTCCTATCCTTGAGAACCTCTGCTTACTTTTTCCTGTTCTTGTAGGTCGGTAAATACTTCCCTTTTTGACTGTGCTGGGTCTTTATTGTGATGCATAGGCCTTTCTAGTCAGGGAGCTCAGGCTTAGCTGCCGGGTGGCATGTGGGATCCTAGTTCTCTGACTAGGGATTGAACTCATTTCCCCTACATTGGAAGGTGGATTCTTAACCATTGGACCATTGGGCAAATCCCAGGTAAATACTTTTTTAGTAGCTTTTTTTTTTTTTTTACTTTCTGGTGGGCATCATTCTAGTCTTAGTTTATGTAAGTGCAAAAAAAAAAAAGGACATGTTATTTCCTTCCCCTCCCCTTATTATTTAAGAGCCTGTATTATGTACCCTGTCCTTTGCTTTATTGTTTTCTCATAACAGTATAATCCTGGAGATATTTCTGTATTGATGTGTACAGTGCGCTCTCATTATGTTTCTGGCCACATATTTTGCCACTGTTTGATGTTTCCTAATATATTCTGAATTCTTGTGACCTCTTTCATACAGTAAACTGTTATACTCTCACCTCCCAGTATTAACTTTTTATTTATCAGTGGAGTTTACATGAATATAAAAGACATTTATTCTTGCAAGGTAGATCAGGTATTCTATTTCTTTCTCTTTGAATTCCTGACATAACCATCCAACCAGCCTCCAACCTCTCTATCTCATTTACTGTCGTGTCTCCAGATACCGTTACAGAAAGAATAAATCTCAGTTGACGAAATTTGATGTCAAGATATGTCATTCTTTAAAAGTCTACTGAATTTTAATTCCAAGATTCCCAACCAGTAGGCTGGCGGCAGATCTGTTTTCAATTATAATTAGATCCTTTCTTCAGGATAAAGAACGGGATGTAAAAATTCATGACTGAAGAGTGTCCAGGTCTCTCTGGTTACAAAAATAGTGTTCAAAATCCTCTTACAAGGAAACAAAAAGTGAAACGAATTATAAAAGAATTCATACAGAGTGTCAGGTAATTACCAGAATATCAGAATTTGACTGTAGTATGTCAAAACTTGAGAAGCTCATTGTGTCTGGAGTCCATCCTAGTAATGAATAGTTTGCAATATTTATCTTGTAGTATTGTCATAAGCCAAATATCAATCTGTTTCTTTTATTCTTCAGTGTAATTTCTCTAAGGAAGGAATCCCAATGTATTCAGTTTTGCATCATAGCATGGAATATAGTGCCTGACACACTGGAATGAATGAATGAATGTTTCTTGAGTGAGTCTTCTTGGTCCAAGGAGATACAGTGATTGATTTGCAACAAGCATACCCTTCAAGTACATTTGCAGTCATGACTTCCATAAGAACAAAGAAAAAAGGACTAGACTAAGTGATATAATTTATTATAATCCTGTTAGCTTCTTTCCTTTAGTCATACCCCTAAGAGAAGGAAATGGCAACCCACTCCAGTATTCTTGCCTAGAGAATCCTGCGGACAGAGGAGCCTAGTGGGCTGCTGTCCATAGGGTCTCACAGAGTTGGACATGACTGAAGCAACTTAGCATGCGTACATGCATTGGAGAAGGAAATAGCACCCCACTCTAGTATTCTTGCCTGGAGAATCCCAGGGTCAGAGGAGCCTGGTGGGCTGCCGTCTATGGGGTCGCACAGAGTCAGATATGACTGAAGTGACTTAGCAGCAGCAGCAGTCATACCCCTAATTTCTTTTATATTTCATGCCTTAGATGGATGCTTAATTGATGTAATTATAACATTTATTCAGCTCTGAAATGGTTTTTTTCTTGACCTTGTTGTCTGGTGTGTGTTGGAGAAGCAGCATGGTTTGAGGTTATGAGTGTAGACTTGGAAGCCAGACTTCTTGATATTGAATTCTGGTTTAGCAATTTACTACCTGAGTAACTTGGGGAAATTACACCTCTCTGTGCCTCAGTGTCCTCACTTGTTATGAAAGTGTTAGTCACTCAGTTGTGTCCCTAACTCTTTGCGACCCTGTGGACTGTAGCCTGTCAGGCTCCTCTGTCCATGGGATTCTCCAGGCAAGAATACTTAAGTGGGTTGCCATTTCCTCCTCCAGGGGATTTTCCCAACCCTGGTCTCCTGCATTGCAGGCAGATTTGTTTACTGTCTGAGCCACCAGGGAAGCCTCAATTATTATAATAATACCTGTTTCACAGGGTTGATATATTAATACCTATGAAGTGCTTAGAGTAGAATCTAGCACAAAGGCGATTAACTTTCTTTCTTAAAATTTTTTTTGATGTGGACCATTTTAATTGTCTTTATTGAATTCATTACAATATTGCTTCTGTTTTATATTTTTTGGCTATGAGGCACATATGATCTTAGCTCCCTGACCAGGGATTGAACCCACACCCCCTGCATTGGAAGGCAAAGTGTTAACCACTGGATGGTCAGGGAAGTTCCAGGGAGATAGCTTTTAGCTTTTACTTTTGCCTAGCCTGGAGACAGAGCTAAGGGTGCTTGAACTTCAAAGACCATCACAGTTTAGTTTATAGCATCCAGGCTCTGTCAGAATCAACCAAATGAAGACTAGGACTCCTAGGACTCCAGGGATCTTCTCTTTAAACTCTGGAAGCTTCTACTCCTCCATCCATATGATGGATGATTTAATGCATATGAGTACCTCCTTGAGTTTATATTCATCCTTTGGTTCTGGGTCAAAGTTCAAAAAAGAAAAGATGTTTCAATGTAACACTCTGATTTAGGCTTTGAGTCCTATGTATTCTTTCTTCTAGGAAAATTCACTTCTCTTTGAATCACCTCTTCAGTATTTTCAATCTGTCATCCTTCACTGAATCTGATACCCAAGGTTAACTAACTGATCACATGTATTGGTCAATGGCAGATTTGGTTCTCAGGACACATAACTTCCAATTCAAATCAAGTCCCAATTAATTATGCTGCCTCCCTATGTTGGACAGTCAACTTTCTATTTCATTACTTGCCTTTAATGTGGAAAGTCTTTCTTTCTCCAGGAAGCCATTTGTTCTCTCATAAATCCACTCTTTGACTTTTTCTTAGGGTATTGCCATAACCAAACACACTTTTCATACTCCTAGTATATAATCCAATACTTTCTTCTTTTCTCTGGAACCTTTAAATGAAACCTACTCAGACTACCATCTCTGTAATGTTTTTCAGTTTTGAAATCCCTTAGCCCTTGACTTTTTAAACAGTAATTTTATTTATTTATTTTTGGCTTTGCTGGGTCTTTATTGCTGCACTAGGACTTTCTCTAGTTGTGGTGAGTGGGGGCTACTGTCTAGTTGCAGTGTGTGGGTTTCTCATTGCGGTGGCTTCTCTTGTTGCAGAGCGTGGGCTCTAGTGTGTGGAGGCTTCAGTAGTTGCAACACGTGGACTTAGTAGTTGCAGCTCCTGAGCACTAGAGCACAGGCTCAATAGCTGTTGCACATGGGCTTGGTTGCTCAGCAGGATATGCTATCTTTCCTGATCAAACCCATGTCTCCAGCATTGGAAGGTGGATTCCACCTTCCTCTTGCTGTGAATTTTTATCTTAGGAGTCTATTGGGAATCACATAGAAGTGTAATAAACATTTATTGAATAAATGAGGAAACAGTGATAGAGACGGACCAGAAAAAAAAAGGTTTATTCAACAAGCCTTCAGAGATGTTAAAAATTATCTTTCTTTCATGGAAATCTGAGTCTGTGGAACAGCAGTTTGCTGTGGAACAGCAAACCAGCAAAGCAGGTTTCATCGACATGGTCTCTAAGCATTTCCAGTATCTGTGATAATGGAAAGGATAGAAAGTTAAGATGGACATGGGTTTCTGAAGCAGTGAAAATTCCTTCCCTGAGATTTGGGTAGTGTATTGTCTGAGGAAATCCAGTTAGTATAGTGGAAATGAGATTCATTACTTAAAATGATCCAACTTGCAGTTCTACGAACTGAGATTTGACTATCAGGGGCTCCTTTTCAATAAAGGTATTTTTCTACAATAAGTTGCACTTTGAGCAGTATGATATCCATGAAAAATATTTAACCAGAATTTTATGGAGGAGATTTGAGAGGAGACAAAGGGGTTCTCACTCCATCTGGAAGGAGTTTTGCTTACCTTTGCTGCAAGGAGCACTGTACTCAGCAACTGCAAACTCATCTGAATAAAAACAAAAACAGTCAAGCAAAGTGAGAGGGAAAGCAAACATCCATGGGATACAGGTTAGTGAAAGAATCTTTACTGTGGGAAGAATTGATTAGAAACACCAGCATCATTCACTTGATGTGTTCTTACTGCCTTCTGTCTTCAAATACTGTAGATTATGCTTTCCTTTACCCTAAACTCTTGAAGGGCAGCAGTTTAGATATTATACTTACTTAAATTTCATATTGTCTTATAGTCGATTTTATCTGAAGAAAAGAGAACTAGATATCCTACAGGTGCTTTGTATTAGCAATAGTACATTTGCACAATAGGTAATTTCTACAATGTTTGTGTAGAAGACAAAGACAGGAGAATCAGACTTAGTGGAGACAAAATGAACTGATGAGAGCAGTTAGTTTAATGAACTGGCCCAACATATCTCTCACAAATAGATCTCTGTGATCAAGATTTTAATTTCTGTGTGAACATTGCTCTCACTCACCTGTCTCATAATAGTCATAGACTTTCACGATGGCCGATTTCAGATCCCTTACTGGGATGTCTTGCAGAACTGTAAAGGTCAACGTCAGGGTCTCATTTGTCACCTATAAAGCAAAAGGGAATTAAATTATACTCCAGGGAGCTTCTGTCTCTCTTCTTTGAGTGAGTTAAAGTATTCATCTATTTTGGGGAAAAACTTTTGTCAACTAAGAGGGTCCTTAAATTGGGTTAAAAGCTCTCAAAGTAGATGGAAACTTCCCCAAACTGTTTCTTAAATAACTAAAACTATTCATACACTCCCATTAATGTGAGTTCATGGCTCTGTTCATAAGGGTGAATGATGTATGCCTTTTATTGTTTGAATACCTATGTATATTTTTAAGTATCAGAATTCAATATTTTTACTTCTCTATCTTGCAGAAATACTTGTTAACTCAAAATACGTCTATATATATATGGCTGAGTACTTTCGCTCTTCACCCGAAACTGACATAGCATTGTTAATCGGCTAATGTGTGCAAGCTAAGTTGCTTCAGTTGTGTCTGACTCTTTGCGACCCTATGGATGATAGTTCACCAGGCTTCTCTGTCCATGGGATTTCCCAGGCGAGAATACTGGAGTGGGTTGCCATACTCTCCTCCAGGGGATCTTCCTGAATGAGGGATTGAACCCTTGCCTGTTATGTCTCCTGCATTGGAAGGTAGGTTTTTCATCACTGGGCCACCTGGGAAGCCCAATCGTCTATACCCTAAACTAAACAGAACAAAAAGTTTTTAAAAAAAGGAATATAAAAGGCAGATCGCTGCAGACTTAAGTTTCATAAAATTGTGAGCTATAATATCCATCAATATGGGAACGAATAAACTATGCAACAACACACAACTATAACATCAGATTGGTTATTGGTGGACTGATCTTATATTTTATGGTCTGTTTTACTGATGTGATGCTGAAATGTGTGTGTGCTCAGTCACGTCCAACCCTTAGCGACGCCAAGGACTGTAGCCCACCAGGCTCTTGTGTCCATGGGATTTCCCAGGCAAGAATACTGGAGTGGGTTGCCATTTCCACCTTTAGGGGATATTCCTGACCTGGGGATCAAACCCTTGTCTCTTGAGTCTCCTGCATTGGCAGGTGGATTCTTTACCATTGATGTCACCTGGGATGTTGATATAATAATTGACTAACCCCAATGGTTGTTTCCTTCTATTATGCAGTATTTGCAAAATAACTTGTGCACATAAACCAGCACCTTTTATGGAGAAATTATTGTTTTTGGGGGGGTCCTAGAAATATTCATATCCCAATATTATATATAACAAGCCATTTCTTCTCATAGTCCTGGATGAAATTATAAATAGAGGAGAGGAGAATATTCATTGGAACTAATGCTAGAATGCTCAAATTTTTAGTATGGAGGTTATGTCTACAAAAATGTCTTACTTCATTTCCTAAGTAGCTCACTATCTGTATTTTTTTGCAGCTAGATTGGTAGGGTGCTCACCTTATCCAGATAAATCAAAACATGGTTGTTGCTAACTTCTGTTCGGCTCACATCAGATCTTTCAAGCTGAAGAAAATCAAGACATTGTAAATGTTAATAAACAAGATGAAAACCCTGGGGAACCAGAGAAAAGAATGTTTATTACCAAACTAAGCCTGAGGGTGAAATTTCTTGAAATGCTTCTTATAAGCAAAGACAATAATGTGGCAAAATTAAAAAGGAAAGGTAATTGGGATGCAGGGTTTAATATTAGTATGATACAGGACCTATGTATAAAGTTGATTTATTTGAGGAACAGGGAACAAAAAGACTTAGAAATTACCCATATTTCAAGGTTCAATTCACATTCCATTCCTTTATGGAGGTTTTTTTTTTTTTTTTTTTACTTTTTCTTATTCTCAGTTTTCTCTGTACTTCTGTAATAGTTATAGTTTATGTCAATCTTTTTCATATTTTTTCACTAGTTCATGTGCTTATGCTTTATTTTCTGAAGATTATAAGCTCCATTAAAGTAGGAGCTTGCCAACACTTTTTTTCCTAGTAGATGTGGCTCCCAGCATAGTGCTGTTCATGACAGGAGACAGACTGTTGCTCTGTCGCTAAAGCAGTGGAGAGTAAGGATGCTGGAGCTGGCAAGGTCACCAGATCTGTCCAGGAAGTTCAGAAGACTAAATTAATATGATCTCTAATACCTGCCACCCCAGAATGATCCATGGTGAAAGAACAGCCTCAAAATTGTCTGAATTGACCACTGAAGTTAGTAGTGAAAGACTAGTTAATGATAACAATGCTTCATTAAACTAGAAGAAAATGAGAATGTTTTACAGACCATTTGTTTTTCATGGGTGGCAGTTTAAAATTAATATTTCAAATTAATATCTTAATGGAAACATGACCAAAAAATCCATCACAAAATTTTGAGACCCATTAGAGCAAAGTTTAATGAGAAAACAAACAAGCAACTCCCCATACAAACATGCTAAATTATATTTCTGCATTTGGTGAAAGTAATGTCTTTGGTAGGAGTTGATTTAATAGTATTTTATATTAATGTCTTAGTCTAGAGATATATAAAACATTAGATAAAATAGAGTCTCCTGGGCTTATTGGAAACCTACCATTTTCACTGTTGGTTTCAAGGGAATGAAGCCAGATACCATCTTCACATCAACAATTGCCATGTTGGAGGCTGGACGGCTTCCGATATAACTAAAGATCCAGGGAAGAAAGGAATTAGGATTTTCTGTGTCATTAAATATTCTTTTTCTATGTCCAGTAAGCACATAAGAGCCCTGAAAGGTATCAGAAATCTTCCTAAATTTCTTTCAAATAGCTCAAAAAACTGGCTGTGCATTAGAATCTTCAGGGGAGCCTGTTGAAGCCACAGAGACCAGGTCTTACTCCAGATCAGATAAATCAGAATTTCATGGGTGTGACCTCCGGGCATCTGCCTTTTAAGAAAACTCTGTAAGTGATGCATAGTTGGGCAGTTCAGTTCAGTCGCTCAGTCATGTCCGACTCTTTGCAACTCCATGAACTGCAGCATGCCAGGCCTTCCTGTGCATCACTAACTCCTGGAGTTTACTCAAACTCATGTCCATCGAGTTGGTGATGCCATCCAACCATCTCATCCTCTGTCGTCCCCTTCTCCTCATGCCTTCAGTCTTTCCCAGCATCAGGGTCTTTTCATATGAGTCAGTTCTTCACATCAGGTGGCCAAAGTATTGGAGTTTCAGCTTCAGCATCAGTCCTTTCAATGAATATTCAGGATTGATTTCCTTTAGGATGGACTGGTTGGATCTCCTTGCAGTCCAAGGGACTGAGTCTTCTCCAACACCACAGTTCAAAAGCATAGATGGGCATGAGACTGCTAATCTATCCAGTTATTTGTTACATGTACTTTGTTTTTTTTTCCTGAATAATATCCCCAACCAGGTTATAATATTCTTGTTGTTGCTGTTCAGTCGCTAAGTCGGGTCTGACTCTTTGTGACCCCATAGACTACAGAATGCCAGGTTCCCTTGTCCTTCACTATCTGCCGGAGTTTGCTCATAATATTCTTGTGGACAGATACAAATAGCCCAGTAGTTATTTGAAACTGGCTGCATATGTATGTATTTCCCCCAGATTGATTATTTTATATATAATATGAGATTTAATTATCACCAGTGGGAATTCTAACTAGAGAGTCACTACTCCCTTCTATTCATACTTTTCAAGAGGTCTCCACCTTTGTCCTGGATAAACTAAGAATAATATCAGATTTCATGACAATAGAATGAAATCAGGATGAATCATTACATTAGAATAATGTCAGGAATTCAGGTTAGAGGCAAGGGGTAGTGTTCTTTATGTAATTATTATTGAGGGGGATTTATAAGCTGTAAATAAGGAGATTAGACACTAACAGATCCTGCAGTGGGTGATATAAAACGTAAACTCCATCACTGAGAAATTCTGTGTCAATATGGGAATGGGTTGCTTTTTCAATAAATGCAGAACAGACATTCACCATCACGCTGCTCTGCTTAATGCGGAGTTCTAGTGAGAAGACTGACTGTTATACCCAGGACTACATGATGCAGTCAGAGGTCTTACCTGACACTCAGTGAGATCTGGAAGCTGGTGTGGGCTTTGGGTCCATCACAAGTTTGGGGCAGCGTCTGTACCTCCAAAGCAAATGGGAACTCGTCTTTTTTCGGGAGAACATTGTATTTCAAAGATGTCTGTGGAACAGATAAAAATCTGTGATTTTCCCTTCCCCAGGACTCCTCCCAGCTTCCCCAACTCTTTCATTTGCCCCATCATTTGCTGAATTAGGACTTTTCAGTGACCATGGTGACTTTGGACCTTCTGTCCACAGAATCTCACCTGGAGGTAAACACATCCTTCTCCTGTGACTGATATGCTGTACTCTCCGGGCACCTCTGGCAATGAAACCTGCTGTAGTAACAGGCGGTTGCTGTTTTCCACTTGGAATTTTGTGGAAAATGTCCCTGAAGACTGGATGGTCACCTGTGCAGCCTTTCCAGTCCTGGTGAAAGTGGCTGCTCCGTATCTGGACAAGGCGTGGAGAGCTACCACTGTGTCCTGGGAGAGACAGGTGAGAGGACCCACTTAGGCATGACAACCCTTGGAAGACCCAAAAGCCCATGTTAGTGAATAGTGAAAGTCGCTCAGTCGTGTCTGACTCTGCGACCTCATGGACTGTAGCCCACCAGGCTCCTCTGTCCGTGGAATTCTCCAGGCAAGAATACTGGAGTGGGTAGCTGTTCCCTTCTCCAGGGGATCTTCCCAACCCAGGGACTGAATCCAGATCTCCTGCATTGCAGGCAGATTCTTTACTGTCTGAGCCACCAACAGAGCCCAAGAATACTAGAGTGGGTAGCCTATCCCTTCTCCTGGGGAACTTCCCAACCCAGGGATAGAACTAGGGGCTCCTGCATTGCAGGAGGATTCTTTACCAGCTGAGTAACCAGGGAAACCCACAATCTATGTTAGTTTTCACAAAAGGAGCTTTGGTTTCCTATTTCCTGTTCCCCTCACTATTTCAGTAGTAGAATTCTCATTTTAAGATTGATTTTACTCCTTAGATAGATGACAGAACCATATCCTTTGCATATCTGCCTTGGACTGTATGGTTCTGTCATATATCTATCCTTATTTTTCACCATCCTCAAATACTAACATTTTTCCTCATTTCAAGTTATTCTTATCTTCATTTTTTTCTTCTCATATGTGTTTGTATCTTGTTCAAACATTTTGCTATCTGAAGGCAAAGTGAAAGGTTCTGGCTAAGCACAGACCTGGGTGGAGGAGAAGCCACCCTGGGAATTCTGCTGCTTTGAGATCCACTTCACGGTGCTCGTGGCATGGGTGAGGTCCTCCACAGTCGGGGCAGGCTGGGCCGTGAGATAAGTGAGGAGCACGTAGGCTGTCATCTCCACCTCTGCAGATGGAGCCCTGGGTTGGTAAACATCCTCCGTGAGCACCCTGGGTTTCTGAGGTCGTGTCCAGTGGATGGAATTATCTGGAGGTATGAAAAAGATTTCTAAGTGATCACATACTCATATTCAACTTCAAGTAAAAGTACAGGAGCCAGACCTGAAGTGAGGGCTGCCTTCCAACGATAGTCTGTTAAACCTTATCTAGATGCTTTTCCTTCTATGAAAAGCTGAACTTGACTTCTCATAGAACTTGGGCTAAGGCGCTCATGTTGCTGGAGTCCAAAACCTACAGCCATCCAAGTTGTCAAATGGTTGCTGCAGTTGTGTTTGTGGAAGAAATAGCTGAGCAAGTTCTCTGATTGGTTGTAGTAATTTCCTGTATCTAATGTTATTCTGAACTTGTCTAGGGTTTGTTCAATTTTCTATAAAGCCTATCTTTGGAGATTTCTTATGAGGATCACAAATCACATGAGATTGAGTTTTCATTCATTAGATTAAATAAAAATAGAGTAATTCTCAAAATACCAAAGGCTGACAGGGTATGAATTAACAGGAGCTGATTTATACTGCTGTGGGAAGTAAATAACTCTTTGGAGAGTAACTTGGCAGTAATCCGGCAAAGAGGAAAATGTACTGAGCTCATGAATCCAGCAGTTAGGCTTTCCAAGTTCAAATTAGACAAACTCAGGTACTACCCCCTCAAGGAGAATATGAGTATTCATTGCAGCATGGTTTGCAATAGAAGTAAGTAAACAAGAAAAGATCCATGAGAAGAGACACTCTAAGTTATGACCTTTTAGTATATTGTAATGTATTATGCAGTAGTGAAAATTAACACACCCATACAAGGGACTCCTTTCAGCCTAATATTGAACTTAAAATACAAAAGGCAAGTAGACAGACAAGGATCAAGTAGAAATATTTAGAAGGATGATAGTTCTTATCTAGAGATGAAAAATGTAAGCATTCTGAATATTATTTAAGATTACACATGCAATAAAAAGATAAATCCATGGAGATTTTAATGACACATTCTGGATCAACTACTTTTTAGAGTAGAAATGGCACCCCAGGGGTTCTTCCAGCATTGGTAATATTTTGTTTCTTAAGCTGAAAGGGTGTATTAAAGGTATTTTCTAATTATTCTGTATGCATTTTTGTATATCTGAAATATTTCTCAGTGCATTATAAGAATGAATAACTAATAGCACTGTCAAGGGAGAAAGGCAGGATATGTTTTATTGTATATCTTATTATTTGCATCTTATTTTTATTTCTTCTACCTCTCATACAGGCCATTATATACATAGAAATATTGCATGGATAATGAATAGACTTGTCCAACATCATCAGTCTTGTGAACTGAGCATACTAGAATTTATTCGTGGGATTACTTCCTTCAGTCTTATGTTTAAAATGATATGATACAGCCGCCCGGCTAGCTCAGTCGGTAGAGCATGAGACTCTTAAAATGATATGATACACTGGTTGAGGGTGGGGCATATATTGAGAACTGATATCTTAATCAATAGCTAATACTTGTATAGCACTTGCTCTGGGCCATATACTGTTTTAGCACTAGTCTTCAGAGGCCAAGCTTCTTACTACTACATATACTGCCTTTTATCTTTGCATGTGTAACTTGAGTAAGAAACTTCAAGTCTATAATGATACAGAGGGACTTCCTTGGTGGCCCAGTGGTTAAGACTCAGCCTTCCAATGCAAGTGGTGTGGGTTTGATCTCTGGTCGGGGAACTAAGATACCACATGCTGCGTAGTGTGGCCAAAAATTAAAAAATAAACAAAATGTAAATATAATGATATAGTTAAAAGAAGAGAGGGAAAGGGATCCTGAGGGGAGTCATGGGAGACTTTTGGTGTGAAATTCTTGATCCCGAGAACATGGGATGGGAGAAAGTTCCCAGGTGTGCTCTCACCTTCCTTCACGGCTTCCTTATCCAGTGACGTGAGTACCTCTGTCCTCCTTTCCTGGTTACCCGCCAGGGCAAAGGCGTAGGCCAACAGTGCCTTGGTGTAGACGTGGCTGCCTTGGGATCCTTCCTTGGCTGACTTCCACGCTGAGTCCAGGCAGAACAGGGCATTGCGGACGACAGGGTGCTGGTGAGGGAGAACAGGAAAGGAGTGAGCTGTGTGAACAGGGAGGCTGGGGCCCCCAGGTAAACACAGACCACAGTAGAGAGGTCAAGAAGTTGTTCAGAAGCATTTGTCCCTCTAGTCTTGTTTTTATGGATGTAGAGAATAGTATTTTTTAAAATTAATTAATTAATTAATTTTACTTTACAATATTGTATTGGTTTTGCCATACATTGACTAGTATTTTTTAATCTGTTAGTCTACATTCATAATGCAAGAATATAATCCATATCTTTAGAATTCATTCTATGTGTGTGTGGTGCTGGTAGTGAGGTTGCTAGGGAAGAAATAGACTAGGGCCATCACTGGGAAAGTGTAAATGTTTCTTAGTGGTTTGATCAAATTCTCTATTGATCTGGGAAGCATTGGCATTGCATAGAGGGAAAGCTGAGTAAGGTGACATTTCAGACAACATGTCAGCAGTTTCACTGCATCCAGAGCAATGCTTTAGCCAAGACACTTACTGTGACAGGGAGAGGCATCTCTAGAAGGGCGATGGTGATGTAGGCAGAGAGGGTCACTTCATCGTCCACCCCACCCTGTAAACATGAGACAGAGAGAGATTTGAGAAAGAAAGACATTTATAGTCATACAGCTTCCCTTAAGAAACAAGAAAAATCTCAAATAAACAATTTAATCTTATGCCTGAAGCAATTAGAGCAAGAAGAACAAACAAAACCAAAGTGTGTAGAAGGAAAGAAATCATAAAGATCAGAGCAGAAATAAATGATATAGAAACTAAAAATTAAAAAAAGGTCAAGGAAACTAAAAGCTGGTTCTTTGAAAAGATAGACAAAGTTGATAAACCTTTCACTGGACTTGTCATGAAAAAAAAAAAAAAAAAAAAAGGGAGCAGGCAGGCCCAAATCAATAAAATCAGAAGTGAAAAAAGGAGAAGTTACAACCGACACCACAGACATACAGAGGAGTATAAGAGAGCCTACCAGCAACTATATGTCAGTAAAATGGACAATCTAGAAGTGGACAAATTCCTAGAAGGTGCCATTTCCCAAGATTGAAGCAGGAAGGAATAGAACGTTTGAACAGACCTATTACCAGTACTGAACTTGACTCAGTAATTTAAAAACTCCCAGTAACTTCTGAGAATGCTCTTCATCAGCTCCTTGTATTCTGCTGTCATGGGATTTGTCCTAATCCACATTCATCACCGTGGGGCAAAGTATCATAGTCACCCTAAGTTCCATCCCCTCTTTCTGATGCTGCTATCCAGGTTTTATTTTCATCTGATACCTTCCTTAAGGAATGAATCCCTAGGTTATCACTTCCTCTCCTTATCCTTGTGGACAGTATAATGGACAAACCGAAACCAGCTCTGAGAACACTTCACCTTGATGGCATTGTTAAGCAGAGACCCAGAACTCCTGAAACAACCATTGCTCTTCTGCTTTTGGGCCAACCAGGTGAGAGCTTCGGTAATATGTGCTTCATCAATGAAGATATAGCTTCGAGCCTGGGCAAAACTCTTCAGTACAAAGGCCGTGAGCCTGCAGGGGAGAGGAAATGAAGATCACATCCATGTTGGTACAGTGATTTCATAACCACTTCACAGCAGCAGCCTGAATAGGACACGTCTCACACTGATGTGAGTCATCTAACAGACATACTTATCTACTTAGAGCTTCCATTGCCTTTACTTGATGAGTCTGCTGGATTTAGTACAGTTGACTCTTGAACAGCATGGTTTGAACTGCACTAGTCCACTTAGTCAATGGATTTTTTTTTTTTAACAAATATATACTAGAGTACTACATGATCCCCAGTTGGTTGAATCTGTCGATGGACAAATAGTGTAGAATTTTCCATTGCTGAAGGTCAGCACTCATAACCTGCATGTTTTTCAAGGGTCAGCTGTACGCCTAATGTTACTTTTTTTTTCTATTTATTTGATTAAGGCTTTAAATCTTTAGTGATTTTCTTTTGCAGAGGGTAGCATCTTCTCATACATAGGTCTTACATGAGGTACCTTCTGACACTGTTTTGCCTGAGGTATTTCTTTTGATTTTTTCTGATGTGGGCCATTTTAAAGGTCTTTATTAAATTTGTTACAATACTGCTTCTGTTTTATAAAGCTTGTGGGATCTTAGCTCCCCAACCAGAGATTGAACCTGCACTGCCTGTGTTAGAAGGCAGTCTTCACTTCTGGACTGCTGGGGAAGTTCCTACCTTAGAGATTTTAAAATAATGTTTGATATCACTGGGACCATCTCTTTTCTTTCCTCCTATTGGTGAGTTTATTAGTGATCAAAGTGAATCTGATCTAAAAAACATAACTGAAGTTAACACAATTTATCTGGAAGTTATGTGATATGGTCACTGGCTATCTCATTAAAAAAGTCATGGTTATGGAGGCTGTTTTAAAAAAAAATAGCTATTTCAGAAAGAATACCTTGGTGTATTATGAACAGGATGAATTCTGGGGACAAGTCTAACATATGTGTATTCAAATCTCAGCTTTTTTGCTTGTTACCTTGCTAGTCTTGTATATTTATCCAGTATAACCAACTATAGGCTTAATGATAATATCTGATAGGGTTACTGGGAATATAATTTTGACCATATATGTGAGAGAGCTGACACAAAAATAGAAGCTCAGAAAAGCTGTCTTTCCCTTACCAGGTATTGCCCTCACTGTTGCTATGATGGTCCCCAAAGGTGCTGTACGAGCCATCGAAGTGCTTGTAGAGCAGCTGTCTCTGGTAACCTGGAGTGGAAGGTTAACGAAGCAACATGACAGATTGTACATTGCATGGCAGGATAAATCATCAAAATGCCCTGGCATCTGGTGCTATTCCCTAAATTTTGCTGCCATGTGTGGATGGTTTTGAGTCCTAAACATTTTATTGGAGGTAGGACACCGGATAGGTTCCATGAAATTAACTGTCATAGTATTCTTATTATTGTAAATATCCTAAAATGATATATTTACATATCACAGAATGGATAAGTAACTCAAGCCTACTGGAGAATCGAATCTGCTGTTAAAAATTTAACACTGCAAAGTTTTCATGCACTTATTCAGTCACTCACCAGTGTTGAGGTAGAGGATAGCCTTGGACTTGAGCTCTGCAGTCAGCTGCTGTGTCTCCTTTAGATAATCCAGAACATAGATGTTAGGGGCAAAGAGGGCCATATTCTGTTCTCCACAACCATAGGGCATTTGGAGGAGATTTTGTGTGTTTCGCATGGCAGAGCCTAATATGTCTCCTAGGAAATGGGAGAGATGGGAAGTCATAAAACTTATAGATTATCGTGTATCAGAATCATTAGGAAGAAATGAATAATTAGCTAAGGTAAAGAAAGGAGCATTTTTAGGAAGGGTGAGTCTTTCAAGAACAGAGGTATGATTAAAAGCAATAAATAAGTCCAAAGGAGAAGAGAACAAAGAAATTAAAATTAGAGCTGTTATTTTGAGAAAATATTTATGGAAAAACTAGTAGATATTGTCTAATACAGTACACCAGTCCCCTATAGTCCCCTAGGGCTGGAGACTCACCCAAAACTGAGAAGGAGGCTCGGGCAGATTCTTCCACCACATTTGGTGGCAGCTTCAGAGATAATGGTTCAGACACCTTGGCACCTAGAGAAAGAAACAAATCAGCCATAATGAAAACGACTTCTACTGTATATCTTCCTAAAGAGCTCCAAGACCCAGAAGCCAGAACTATGTCTTGAACCTAAACGTCCTCTGAAAAGTTGTCCCTCTTTTAATATTCTATTTTTTAAATATCTTCAACATATATGAATGGGATTCTGAGATTTCTAGAACCTTTCCTTTCCCAGCCTCCTTGTGTGTGGAATTGTAGCCAAAAGAAGGCTACACATTGAGTGTTGCCTGTTACGTCGTGATTCTGTGTAATTCCCCACAAGGGAAGCCCCAAATCCAGTTTTTTGGGGCTTCCCTGATAGCTCAGTTGGTAAAGAATCCGCCTGCAATGCATGAGACCCTGGTTTGACTCCTGGGTTGGAAAGATCCTCTGGAGAAGCTACCCACTCCAGTATTCTTGGGCTTCTCTAGTGACTCATCTGATCAAGAATCTGCCTGCAGTGCAGGAGACCTGGGTTCAATCCCTGGGTTGGGAAGATACCCTGGACAAGGGAGAGGTTACACACTCCAGTATTCTGGCCTGGAGAATTCCATGGACTGTGTAGTCTATTGGGTTGCAAAGAGTCGAACACGAGTCAGTGAGTTTCATTAAGACCAAACTATGGTCAGAATATCTTGGTGGTGGTTTCAGCTGTCACTCAAAAGTTCCTGAATTCTACCTTAATGCTCAGTCTTTACTTCCATCAAATTTCACCAGATATGAAGACGGTATTTTTATGGAAACCCTAGACAGGGGGAAAGGGGTGAAGATGAGCAGTATTTGACTCACTGCAAAGAAATTAATAGTTGCTGATAAACATACATTTGCTGGCATTTTAATACTGGTGAATGACATGAAGAAGAAAAGAAAAAAATGTAGTATTTATCATCGTACTGCATCCCATCTTTATAGACTAATAATGAAACTTTTGTCAAAGGGCACAAAGTATCAGTTATACAAGATGAATAAATTCAAGAGGTCTATTGTAAAGCATAGTGCCTAGAGTTAATAATACTGCTACAAATTAATAATAAGTTAATAATACTGATACAAATTTATCAATGTATTACTTAAAAATGTACATGGATAATCATTAAAGTATTAAAAAAGATTGCAAGGTGGTGACAATAACCTTTAAAATGAGGTTTTGGTTTTTTTAAGGCAAAAGTATTTTTGTATACCTAAATGTTTGCTAATAGGATATATCATATTACAAAAACATAATAAGAGAGTGAGAGGAAACTGTTGGAAGTGATGGATATGTTTATGGTATAGATTGTGGTGACAGTTTCACAAGTGTATACTTCCTCCAAACTCATTAAGTAGGATACATCAATTATGTATGTACTATCAATTAAATTAATTACAGTCATGCAGTTAAATTTAATCCTGTAAATATATAATTGTGTGCTAAATATACAGTTATATTAATTATATATTATTTGTATGTCAAAAAATTCTCTTACATTAAAAAAACTTTTTGTAAGAAAACAGATGACATAGCAAAACAAAAAGACAAATTACCAAATGAAAGGAAATATTTACTACAAATTACTCAATAGATAAAGAATCAATGTATACAACCGAATCCAAAAAAACCCAGACTACTCCAACATATTGAAAATGGTCAAAGGATATGAAAGCAATTCATAAGCATGCAAAAATAAAGTCATCCTAATTTTCAACTAGAGAAATGTAAATTAAAGCAACAATACTTTTTTTTCATCCAGATTTTTGGTTAAAATTTAAAAACTTTGATGCTGACAAATACTGGTGATCATGCAGGAAAATATAAACTGGTGGAAATAGAAGCATATTTAGGTAATAGACTTTGTTCAGTTCTGTTAAGACTAAGAATATACATTACTGGCTCTTAATTAGGAATTTCACGTTTTGGTATCTACCTTAGATATACTTGCATATATAAATAAGGAGGCATCTATCTATCTATCTAGTCCAGCAAACAGTTGGAAAAACCAATTTGGGAAATGCTATAAAACCAAGCAGAACTGTGATAGCTTGAAATTAAAAGGAATTATCTAAATCTATAATTTAACATGGAGAGATTTCTAAGATAAGTCCTTGAGTGAAAAAGAAAGCAAGTTATATGATTAAACTTATCCATTTATGTAAATCACTGTACAGAAACAAATTTATCAATGTATTATTTTAAAATGTACATGGATAATCATTAAAGTATTAAAAAAGATTGCAAGGTAGTGACAATAACCTTTAAAATGGTTTTGGTTTTTTTTTAAGGAGAGAGTATTTTTGTATTATGTGAGTAATTAAAATTAATTTCAATAAAACTCTGATGATTAGCTCTAGACACATGAGAGAGAGGTCAAAATGAAAAACTCAGAAATGGAGGAAAATCCATGTTGGATTTGGTAGTAAGCAGTAAGTTCACTTAAATGTAGAAACAAGGCTAAATAATAAGGCAATTATGTTTTTTATAGTACATTTCATATATTAATATGTTAAGTCCTGACATGACAAAAATATAATAAAGAGAAGTGAGTATGAAGAGAAAGGCAAGAAATGGTGTTTTTCTTTCTGGCTTACTTCACTCTGTATAATAGACTCAAGTTTCATCCACCTCATTAGAACTGATTCAAATGTATTCTTTTTAATGGCTGAGTAATATTCCATGGTGTATATGTACCACAGCTTCCTTATCCATTCGTCTGCTGATGGACATCTAGGTTGCTTCCATGTCCTGGCTGTTATAAACAGTGCTGCGATGAACATTGGGGATATACACCATGGAATATTACTCAGCCATTAAAAAGAATTCATTTGAATCAGTTCTAATGAGATGGATGAAACTGGAGCCCATTATACAGAGTGAAGTAAGCCAGAAAGATAAAGACCAATACAGTATACTAATGCATATATACAGAATTTAGAAAGATGGTAACAATAACCCTATATGCAAAACAGAAAAAGAGACACAGATGTACAGAATAGACTTTTGGACTCTGTGGGAGAAGGCGAGGGTGGGATGTTTAGAGAGAACAGCATCAAAACATGTATATTATCTATAGTGAAACAGATCACCAGCCCAGGTTGGATGCATGAGACAAGTGCTCAGGGCTGGTGCACTGGGAAGACCCAGAGGAATCGGGTGGAGAGGGAGGTGGGAGGGGGGATCAGGATGGGGAATACATGTAAGTCCATGTTTGATTCATGTCAATGTATGGCAAAAACCACTACAATATCATAAAGTAATTAGCCTCCAACCAATAAAAATAAATGGAAAAAAAAAGAACACATTGTATTGATAAATTTCTTAGTGTATTGTTTCTATAAATGTTTTTGTCTAGATAAGAAAATTCTCCACAAAGATAAAGCTATATCTTTTACTGTAAGCTTCTTTAGTTTCTTTTTGAATGACTGATACGATGTTAGAATCGACACCAAACAAATAAGTGACAGGACAAATGGTACAGGCTGTGGCAACCTTTTCTCAGGAAGTACCATGGCCTCATTCTCTAATGTGGTTAGCTATGCAAAACTCGGTGTTGCAGTGGCTTGAATTCAGCAGTTCAGCTACTCATTCTGTATTGTGTATTATAATTATATTACACATATGCTACCCATGTTGTATTACTAAATACTCAAGAAAATATCCTCTTTGGCAATATTCATTTTGAATCTACCCACTTTCTATTAATACTTATAACCACATCATACACTAGTCAGAAGGTCATTTTGATAGTTGGACAGGTGCTTAAGAAATAAAGACTCAGAATTTATGGGATAAGGATAATCTCCTGATCAAATTACTTGGCTTCTTTAAGAACCAGTTTCCTCACCTACAAATGGGTTGAAGGTTCTTCGGATCTTATCTCATAGGGAAACTGTAGGAAGGGTATATATAAAATGCCTTGAACTTAAAATATTATACTCTAGTCAATGTCATTTTAATTATGATGGCTGAGTCTTACCTGATGAACAAATCAGGGAGTTGAATGTTACTTCCTTCTCTAGTCCTTCAGGCTTTAGGAGGAAAGAAAAAAGTTAGAAATGAGAGATTTTCAGGACATAGGGGAACTACAGGTTTCTTGATGAAGAAAAGTATTGGAATGATTTTCAAATGTATTATATAAACAAATTGTTTAAGTGTAAGCAATATATGGAGACAGTTGATAGATGGGAAAGGGAGGAGAATTATAAAGTTAAATCAAGAGAGACAGAGATGAGAGAGAGATAGAGAGAGAGAATCATATTGTGAAATATCACACGATCATATATTATTTAGTCCTTCTTACCCAAAAGCTGGAACTCCAACTGGATTCACCACTGTTTTTCTTGACTCATTGTGACCCATCAAAAAAAAAAAAAGGAGGCTTACTTACTTCTACCAGCAGGGGCTTGATGATAGTGTCTTTCCTTCCATGCTCAGGGACCACAGGCTCCTCATTTCCACACAGCTCTTGAGACTCCACTGCCTCTGCACTCACTGTGAAATTCACATTCCCTAGAAAATGCGGACCAGTAGAGATGAGCGCCATCTCTGTCTTCTTCAGTGACTCCAAACCCCAAGGTTTATACATGTTTAATGCTCTGTGACTTTTTATTTTGGTCTATAAAAATATAGGAGCAGGAATAGAAGTAGCATAGAGTAGAGGCTAATGACACTGAGAATCCAAGGTGGAGATGGAGGTGAGGGCAAGGGGGTATCCTTCTAGACATCCTAGAATTAAAGAAAAATATTCTACCATCTGGTGGAGTGGGGGGCACATTCTTTGCCTGGATATAAGGATCCCATAGATATATACAATTTTTAGGTAGAGAACTGCCTATAAGAGACTGTCTCTTACCTAAGGACTTTGGGGTCACCGCCCAGGACACGGTCTGCCGGCCATTCCCACAGATGCAGTGAGTGTCTTGTTCCGTGTCTTCTGGAATAGCTAGGAATGCAGGAGAGGCTTCTAGGTGCACACTGACCTGAAGCCATGGGTGAGACAAAGAGACAAATGAACCAGAGGAAAAGGGAACCAAAGAGGGACTGGCTTAAAGTAAAGCACACCGGGGGATTAAGTAGATTTCAGGTTGCCTAACACTGAAGATAATTTAAATGAAGACTGAGCATCTTATGGGTGGATCTGATACCTAAATCTTAGTATGTGGGGGTAATCTGCTCTTTCACGTGGTAGGAGCAGAGGTGAAGAAAATTCATGACAGTAGGTTTGTTGCCTGTGGAAGCTCTACTCCTTTGGCTTAGGTTTTTTTTTTTTTAATTTATTTTTAATTGGAGGATAATTGCATTACAGTGTTGTGTTGGTTTATGCCATACAGCAATACGAATGAGTCATAATTGTACACATATTCTCTTCCTCCTGAACCTCCTTCCCACTCTCTTGGCTTAAGATATCAACCACACCTTCAGGTCTCCCAGCAGAGTATATAAGATTTATAAACAGTTGTGGTGAGACGTAAAAATTAAGTTTAATATAATTAATCATATATGAAAAGTTAAATATTATGGGAATTCAGAGGTTGAAATCTTGGAGAACAGAAGACATGAGGATTATGATAAAGGTCAGAGCCTGTTTTACATTGTCATTTGGTATTTGGAGATATCAGAAACTGTGGTCATATAACATCCGAATATTTCTGACAGTATTCTCTCCTGATGAGCCCACCTTATACATAGGAAGTTTGTCAGTATCCCCGGGAATGCAGTTTTTAATTTACTGGATGGTCACTCGTGTTCAATTTAAGAAAGAGAGGGCATTACCCGGATGCACTTGGGAAGGTAGTTTAACACTGTGGCCTTGAGTGTGAAGGCCTCTCCACGGATCACAGAGTAGGGCATCGTAAGCTCCACGAAGAAGGGCTGGAAGACCCGGAGAGAGGCCGTCGGAGAGAGACCGAGTCCCGTGTCACCGGACAGGCAGAGGGCCCCTGCCTTCCACTCAGTGATGGTATCGGGGACGGTTACTTCTACGTCCTGCACACCTGAGGAGCTGGGGAGGAGGGCCGTGTGAAGAACAAAAAGCAAGCAGTTAAAATACAGGCATTGTTGTTGTTTAGTTGCTAAGTTGTATCCAACTCTTTGAGACTATATGGACTAGAACCCACCAGGGTCCTCTGTCCATGGGATTCTCAAGGCAAAAACACTGGCGTGGGTTGCCATCCCTTCCTCAGGGGATCTTCCTGACTCGGATTGAACCCATGTCTCCTGCAGGGCAGGCAGATTCTTTACACTGAGCCCCCAGGGAAGCCCAAATACAAGCGTATCTTATTTTATTGTGCTTTACAGTTCTGTGTTTTTTTAACAAATTGTTTGTAGCAATCCTGTGTCAAACGAGTCTGTGTCATTTTTCTACCAGCATTTGCTCACTTCAGGTCTCTGTGTCACGTTTTGGTAATTCTCTCAATATTTCAAACGTTTACATTATCATTATATTTGTTGTGGTGATCTGTGATCAGTAATTTTTGGTGTTACTATTTTAATTGTTTCGGGGTGCTGTGAACTTCACTCATGTAAGACAGCAAACTTGATAGATAAACGCTGTGTGTGTCTGACTGCTCCACTGACCAGCCATTCCCCTAACTCTCTTCTTCTCAGGCTTCCCTTTCCCTGAGGCACAACAATACTGAAATTAGGCCAATTAATAATCCTAGGATGGCCTGTAAGTGTTCAATGAAAGGAAGAATCGCACCGCTCTCAATTTAATAAACCAAAAGCTAGAAATAGGGTTTCCCTGTTGTTTCAGTGGTTAAAAATTCACCTGCCAATGCGGGGGACATGGGTTTGATCCTGGTCTGGGAAGATCCCACATGCCCCAGGGCAACTAAGCCAGTGCACAACTACTTAAGCCCATGCTCTAGAGCCCATGTTCCACAATAAGAGTAGCCATTGCAATAAGAAGCCCACATACCACAGCAAAGAGTAGCCTCCACTCTCTGCAACTAGAGAAAACCTGCATGAAGCAACAAAGGCCCAGTACATCCAAAAATAAATAAATGCAATTTTTAAAAAAGCTAGAAATGATTAAGCCTTGTGGGGAATTCAAGTTGGCAGCTAGACCTCTTGTACCAGTTAGCCAAGTTATGAATGCTCAGGAAAGTTCTTAAAGGAAATTAAAAGCACTACTTGGGTAAACACTTAGATGATAAGATAGAAAATCAGCCTTACATAGAGAAAATTTGAGTGATTTGGAGAGAAGACCAAACCAGCCACAACATTTCCTGAAGCCGAAGCCTGATCCAGAGCAAGGCCCCAACTCTCTTCGGTTCAACTCTCTTCAATTCTTTGTGGGGTGAAAGAGGAAGGGAGCTGCAGAAGAGTTTGTAGCTGGCAGAGAATGGTTCATGAGGCTTAAGGAAAGAAGTCAACTCTATAACATAAAAGCTCAAGGTGATGTAGCAAGTGCTGATATAGAAGCTGCTGCAAGTTATCCAGAGGATAATTAGTGAAGGTGATTACACTAAATGACAGATTTTTAAATGTAGATGAGACAGCCTTATATTCAAAGAACATGCCAACGAGGACTTTCATAGCTGGAGAGGAAAAGTCAATGTCTGACTTCAAATCTTCAAAGGACAGGCAGACTCCCTAGTTAGGGGCTAATGCAGCTGGTGACTTGAAGTTGAAACCAGTGCTCATTTATCATTCTGAAAATTGTGGGGCCCTTCAGAATTATGCTAAATCTACTCTGCCTGTGCTCTATAAATGGAACTACAGAGCCTGTATGATAGAACATCTGTTTACAACATGGTTTACTGAATATTTTAAGCCCACTGTTGAAACCTACTGCTTAGAAAGAAAATCCCTTTCAAAATACTACTGCTCATTGACAGTGTACCTGGTTTCCCAAGAGCTCTGATGGAGATGCTCAATGAGATTAATGTTGTCATCATGCTTGCTAACACAATCATCATTGAAGTCCCTGGATCAAGAAATAGTTTTGACTTCCAAGTCTCATTCTTTAAGGAATGTATGTTGTAAAGCTTTAGCTGCCATATATGGTTGAGTCCTCTATGGATCTGGGCAAAGTCAATTGAAAACCTTTTGGAAAGGATTCACCATTCTAGGTGCCATTGAGAACATTCATGATTCAAAGGAAGAGGTCAGACTATTAACACTAACAAGAATGTGAAAAAAGTGGATTCCAACTCTCATGGATGACTTTGAGGGGTTAAGACTTCAGTGGAGGAAGTAACTACAGATGTGGTGTAAATAGCAAGAGAACCAGAATTAGAAGTGAAGCCTGACGATGTGGCCAAATTGCTGCAATCTCCTGTTAAAACTTGAATGGATAAGGAGTTGCTTTTTATGGATGAGCAAAGAAAGTGGTTTCCTGAGATGGAGACTACTCCTGTGGAAGATACTGTAAATTGTTGAAATGACAACAAGAGAGTTAGAATATTACATAAACTTAGTTGCCAAAGCCATGGCAGAGGTTGAGAGGACTGACTCCAATTTTGAAAGACATTCTACAATGGGTAAATGCTATCAGACAGCACTGCATGCTACAGAGGAATTGCTTGTGCACAGCAAGGAAGACCCAGCGGAGTCAATAATAAATAATAAATGAAAAGTGAAAATAAAATAAATAGAAAATAAATAAGTAATTTAAAAGAAGTTGCTTACCTTACAACCACCAAGTCCCAGATCCATGTCTCGGGGAAGTACTTTCGCACAGTCTCTGTGGGAGGCTCTGCAGTATCCTCAAGATGCATAAAATCACCATGTCTTGCCATTTCAGCTACGACTGTGGAGCAAACAGTAACAATAACTATAAAGAAAAAGCTTATGAAAGATTGTAATAAGTGCTACAAAAGAAATAGGGTGATAAAAAAGATAGGAACTGGGAAAGGACACTTGGGTTAAAGGAAAGCTTCTTGGAGGAGGTGATATTTTTAGGTGAATTCTGAAGTATTACAGTAAGCTATAAGTGAGCTGGGGGAAGTAAGCCCCAGTCAGAGAACGGTGAGACCCAGAGGCAGAAAGAATCTTGGATAAACATTGGGGTACACGTGCCTCTTTCAATTCTGGTTTCCTTAGTGTGTATGCCCAACAGTGGGATTGTCATCACAGCACTGTTTATAATAACCAGGACATGGAAGCAACCTAGATGTCCATCAGCAGGCGAATGGATAAGGAAGCTGTGGTACATATACACCATGGAATATTACTCAGCCATTAAAAAGAATACATTTGAATCAGTTCTAATGAGGTGGATGAAACTTGAGTCTATTATACAGAGTGAAGTAAGCCAGAAAGAAAAACACCAATACAGTATACTAACACACATATATGGAATTTAGAAACATGGTAATGATAACCCTGTATGCGAGACAGCAAAAGAGACACAGATGTACAGAACAGTCTTTTGGTCTCTGTGGGACAGGGTGAGGGTGGGATGATTTGGGAGAATGGCATTGAAACACGTATATTATCATATGTGAAACGAATCACCAGTCCAAGTTTGATGCATGATACAGGGTGCTCGGGGCTGGTGCACTGGGATGACCCAGAGGGATGGGATGGGGAGGGAGGTGGGAGGAGGGCTCAGGATGGGGAACACATGTACACCCCTGGTGGATTCATGTCAATGTATGGTAAAATCACTACAATATTGTTAAGTAATTAGCCTCCAATTAAAATAAATAAATTTAATATATATAAATAAAAGAACCTTGGATAGTCTGTGAAAGGAGACCTAGAGGCAGAAAAGAGGCTCTGCAGTACTGCATGTTGTACTAAGTGGTAAGGGTTATGACTTGAGGTCTGGATTTGGTCTGCTCGTCTGCAGAAGCAAAGAAAAACCATACTCAGACATTATGACAGTGACTTTGAGAAATAGTTTATAGGAGTGAGAGGATCAAGAGTTTAAAAAGCTCTTCATTCCCCAATTTTAATCCATCCTATATATAATAGTTTGCATCTACTAACCCTAAACTGCCAGTTCACCCCTCTCCAACCCTTCCTTCCCTCTTGGCAACCCAAGTCTGCTGTCCATGTCTTGAATCACAAGTTCTTTTTGGTTAATTTCATCACATTTTTATCTTTTCTAAAGAATTATTTTATTTGGTTCAATATATCAGGCAATTAATTAATTTTTACCTGGAGAAGCTAACAGTCTTTGAGGCTGTATTCTATATTGTTCAGGCTGTGGACATATCTTGGGTTTATGAATCTTTGAGTTGGTGAATGCCTTCAAGCCCATATCCTGTAAAGGAAATCATAACCAAATCAGTACATCAATATTTTAAACAATGTATATACCCATTCTTCTTTTCATAGAATTTAACAATCCAACTAGGTTAATATTAAACTTTTAATGTTCACATGAGTAAAAAGGAAATTGATAAAGAGATAATTTTACTCTGGCTTTAAACCTCTTTCAAAGGTAATTATTTTACATGTATGATATTTATAAATATCACAAGGCAATGAATTTCAGTAAAAAGACAAAACAAAATTCGCTTAGTATTCCCAGAAGTTCCAGTCTTAGTTATGTTGCTCTCGCAGATCTGCTACTATTAGTAGACGTTGGAGAAGTTACTTGACCTCTCTATGTTCTATTGCCCTCAACTATGATACGGAAGCATTAAAATAAATATTCTTTCCATGGATAATATTTTGTGAACCTTAAGAAGTGACCATCAGCAGTACAAGGGACTTACCTGTAGGAAGCTATACATATCTTTTTCATTTGTATTTGATACTGGGGAATACATGATTCCGTTGATATAGACATTGTCACGACTGATGCAGTCTTCATTGTCTTCCTCCTGTTTATTTACACTTGAGGGGAAACTGCTGAGGTCCTTGACTGGTAGCAGGTTATAAACCTGTACAAATGCAAAGGACAAAAGGACAAAATTAAAGACTTCCGTGGAGGCCCAGTGGTTAAGAGTCCACGCTTCCAAAGCAGGGGGCTCGAGTTTGATTCCTGGTTGGGGAGCTAAGAACCCACATGCTGTGCAGTGTGGGGGGCACCATCCCCTCAAAAAGGGTTAAACACTTAAAAAAGCCAAAATTATTTGTGGCTTATTTTTCTTAAGTTCAAGGAGAAAAGAAAAGACTAATCACTGCCTGACTTTCTTTGGGTGGCTCTGTTGCTTAGATAATTTATAGAGAAGATGATTTTGAAGATGTTTAACAATGTTAGGGGAAAAAAAACAAACATTCCTATCCAAGTCCCCAAAGATCATAATCCTTTGTTACAAAATTCAGAGACAAACCCTAGACTCTATGTTGGAATGAAATAAAATTTAATTAAGAGAAATTGAGGTTTGCTGTACTTGGGAGATTGTGTAACACTTCAGGATGAGAGAATTAAGTAATAGTTTTGTCTCTACCTGGTGGTTAGCAACAGACTCAGAGTATAACAAAGTAAATGGATGCATGTTCTAAAGAGGCACATGGATAAGCCTGTATCCTCTATATAGGTCAGGATGGTATTTTCTTAGTATTAATGATGGAAACAAAATGCTCCATATCTTTATAAAATACATAAACTTGATTGTAGAATACTGAAAATGATACTTGCAAACTCACTTCAACAGGAAGAATAAGACAAACATAAAAATCCTGCCAAAACTGTTTGACAAGATTAGATGAGCCCAATGAAAGTAAGTAGCACAATGAAATGAAACACTTTCTCAAAGGCAGCTCCCTCTTAGCATTGCTGTTTCCTTGCTCTGCTTTATTTTTCTCGAAAGCATATAATGTAATTATTGTCTGTCTCACCTACAAAAATGTAAGATCCATAAGTGCACAGACTTTTTTCTTTCTAGTAGTTCACTATTGAGATCCCCAGAATTTAGGCATACAGTAGGCATACCCAGAACACAGTAGGCACTAAATAAGTTTGTGTGAACTGAATGACTTATGCTACTAGCTGCCCGCAGTTCATTACTGAAACATTATCACAGATTGAGAGGAACTCTTGTTCTAACCCAGGCCTGCTCCTAAATACCTGAAAGTGTCTGTTTTGTTATTAACAAGCTAGTAGAATCTTCTGCCTTATCTATCCACTGAGGTTGTTATAGTTAAAAAAATTTTTTGAGAACTATGAAATTATGTTATATAAGCATAAAACATTAATTTAATTTGCCCACATATTTCTTGCTTCCACTATGCATTTAAAATTTCGTTTAGAAGTATCTTAAGATTTTTAATTAAATACCATTGGAAGGACCAAAAAGTCCTTTACTTATAAGTTTCTCTTGTAGGGAAGAAAAAACATAACTTTCCCTTTAAAAAATTTTAATAGTAAAAAAATTCTTCAGTAAGAGGTATTCCAGTTGGCCTCATTGAAAATTTGAAGAAATGGGTAAATTACTATTAGGACACATTAAGTAGTTTCTTGTTGTTACACTCAGCATGTTCTTTTGTTATTTTTCCTATTAGCCCAATATTTTATTTCATTTAACTTATTTATCTATGTATTATTATTATTTTTTTTTTTTTTAGGATTTGTTTATTTGGCTGCGTTGGGTCTCAGTTGCGCATGAGGGAATCTAGTTTCTGACCAGGGATCAAACCCCAGACCCCTGCTTTGGGAGGTCGGAGTTTTAGCCACTGGACCACCAGGGAAGTCCCCTAACCCAATATTTTAAAAGGTTTCATTTAATAATGTCATTTGTCACACAGCAATTAATTTTTCCTAATTTTTATTCATCAGAGACAATACAGATCTTCCTTCAGAAACTGTGTTCATCATGGGAAATGCAATGTTACAACTGATACAATCTTATAAAAATTTGGTATTTCATTTAGCCTGTGCAGTCTTAGTGCAGGTATATGTAACACTTCTGTTAGACTTTTTGAAATATTGAAACTAGTTTGAAAACTCTTATTATTGGATTCATAAAGCTCTTCAATATCAGGGATTTTGGATGGTGCATCATTTATACCTATATATTCATATGTAATATCTTCCTTACCAAAAAAAAGTGCACATGAAAGAGCTCAAAACGATTAACTCCTAGATAAATATAACTTTAATAGAACCCACCCCACTGTCCTTGCTCTGAGTCCCCTGAGGGGCCCTTCCTGGCCCCTGGGGCTCACAGAACTCACCGTGGCCGCTGAGAGCTCGGCTTCAGGCCTCATGAGCAGCACACTTTGGTCCACGGCACGGAGGGCGCAGAGGGACTGAGGGGAAGCGGTGACTCGAAGGTGGGCCTGGGAAGCCGGGAAACTTTGTCTGGGGCTGAAGTTCAAACCCACCTGTGGAATGGGGACAAAGTCAGAAGAACAAATTTCCTGGTTGATCCATGAATTCACCAGGCTTTCCTGGGTGTTCTTCAAATTTGGTGCAAAATCACTCTGACTTTGTTGATGTTTGAAGCCACGCGAGTCTCGAGGCTTTTGATTCCCTATTTGTCATTCTGATATTCATCAGTTGAGCTATTATAATGATATCTATTTTTATAAGTTATTAAATTTGAGACTCCACTTTCCACCTTTGATCCATAATGAGGTGTTCTTTAACTGTGGCTAGAATACAAATGGTTCTAGACACTCTTGCATTTTTCTTTGGTGCTTTTGTAGTCTTATCAACTTGGTTACATATTTCCCAACACATCACCGTAAAAGAAGGGAACAAGGTACTGTGAACTGTATCATATGGTAAGAGGTAATGCATGGGAATTTTGTCCTGGGAGTCAAGTGACATGGCTTCTTTCTTTTCTTTTTTTTCTTTAATTGCGTATAGTTCCTTTACAATGTTGTGTTAGAGTCTGTTGTGCAATGAAGGGACTCAGTGATATGTATACATATATCCCCTCCCTCATGGACCTCCCTCCCACCCCCTTCCCCCAACACCCATCCTGGTCATCACAGAGCACCAAGCTGAGCACCCTGTACCTTACAGCAGCTTCCCACT
The DNA here is from genome assembly GCF_963930625.1 of Muntiacus reevesi. NCBI lineage: Eukaryota > Metazoa > Chordata > Mammalia > Artiodactyla > Cervidae > Muntiacus > Muntiacus reevesi. The sequence goes on along the minus strand of NC_089249.1, from coordinate 45,147,551 downwards.
AGCTGTTTTACACATGCTGGTGCATATGCATCAATCCCAATCTCCCAATTTATCCCACCCTCCTTACCCCCTCCTTGTTCACACATCTGTTCTCTACATCTGCATCTCTATTCCTGCCCTACAAATAGTTCATCTGTACCATTTTCCTAGATTTCAAAAATATGTGTTAACATATGATATTTGTTTTTCTCTTGGCTTCTTAGTGTGATCTGCTGTTACCTTGCTGAAAATTTCTGGAGGATTCATTTAACCCCTTTCGCCCCAATGCTCAAGTGTAGAAAAGAATTGATAGTGACAGTAACTTCTAGTTTTAAATGTTGAAAATTTTACCATGTAAAGCACTCACCTTGTTGGTCAGACAGTGTTCAATCTCATATCTTGCAGAATCCCCTACCACTTCCCCATCAGGTAAAATGGCATAGATGAGCAGCCTAGCGACAGGAGCGATGTCTGACTCCACGGGGACTGATATGGAAAAATGGCCTTGCACTGGAGCACAGAGACAATAAGGAAGTGATCATGGGTTAGAGTTCAAGGTTAAAATAATGCTTTTCTGTTGTGTCAGTATAAAGTCATTTCAGGAGCCTGGTTTGTCTAATGACTCTATTAGTAATGTAATGTTGTTTAGTCGCTAAGTCCTCTCTGACTCACTGCAACCCCATGAACTGTAGCCCACCAGGTTTCTCTGTCCATGGGATTTCCCAGGCAAGAATACTGGAGCAGGTTGCCATTTCCTTCTCCAGGGAATCTTCCTGACCCAAGGATCGAACCCGAGTCTCCTGTTTGGCAAGTGGATTCTTTACCACAGAGCCACCAGGGAAGCCCAGTAGGCGTAGCAGATATAAGAAATAGATGCAATAAATGGATGACTACCTTTAAGAACCCTGGCTTAAAAAGAACTTTATCAAAGTCTTCTCATCTCTGAAAATGATTCTTCCCAGTTTTAAGCTTGAGTTCATCTGTATAAAATTCTGATGCTATCTAAAGATGTGGAGACATCTGCTTGGCTTCCATTTGATTTAGACTTCACAGTGAAGAAAGGAAATAGAACTTGCAGTTGTGAGATATAATAGTAAGAGTTTAATGCATTGTATTTACCCTTATATCCTCTGTAACTTTCTATGAACCAAATATTCTATTTTTTATTCTTAAGAGGAGTACTGAGCTCCTTTGAAAGTTGTTTTTTGACACATACATAGATTTGTTAGAATCAAGCTTCTCCAAGTCTACTGTAGCACTTCTGCATTGCTACAAAGAAGCAACAAAAGAGTAGTTCATGGCAGTTCACCTGTAGTTTTCTAGTAAGGGATCTTTTAGATTCCCTTAGGATAAGCAAAAAGTTCAGAGATTATATTGCTTCACATTTGTTTCTGTGGAAAGTCTGATTCAATGTTGGAAAAACTCAATTTATCTCTTCATAAGTCATAAATATCTTCAAAAGGGAAATATAATGTGAAAATGTAAATGACCCAGCACAGGACCAATATATAAAAGACATTGCAAAAAAAAAAAAATAAATAAAATAAATAAAAAAAATAAAAGACACTGCAAAGTTTTAGCTTCTTTCCATTGTCTAAAACAATTTTGAAATGTCATTTTGAGAAGAAGGTTCATGAGTATTTATTTTGGAAAACTTGGAGTAAGCATAGATTATGAACCAACTCAATATTTTAAGTCTGAATAGATTAACCTGAAGGAAAAGAAAATAAACATTTGATAAAGGGTTTTTAAATAAAGAAACATTATTGCTTTCCCCTTTCAACTTCTCTTTTTTTCTTTTAAAGATTTTTTTTTGATGCTTACCATTTTTAATGTCTTTATTGTCTATTACAATATTGCTTCTGTTTTATGCTTTGGTTTTTTTGGCCACGAGGCATGTGGGATCTTTGCTCCCTGATCAGGGAGCATGGAGTCTTAACCACTGGACTGCCAGATAAGTCTCCCTTTTCAACTTTTTTTTTTGAAGGTGGGATGAATAGTCTCTCTCTATTTGAGACTATTCCTGGTATTTTTGCAGCGTAAGGCTGCATGTGACAGAGGCGGGCAAACATGAGAAATTATAGAAATACTCACTGTCTCCCTGCTCCACGGGCAGTGGGTGAGTCCCAGATCTGACAATGCCTCCTTTTGCCATTATCTGCAAACAAGGACATGAAAAGGGATTTAATTTGCCTGAAAGAGATCTTAGCCCAAGTTCTTGCCCTCCATGTAATATGCCTGTTTCTTTAAGCCCCTATTGGCAATAATTAGCCCGGAGAGAAGTCAAACTTTCAAAAGGAACATGGGTAAGAGATCAAAGAAGTGACGTGTGAAAGTGGAAGTTGCTCAGCTGTGTCCGACTCTATGCGATCCCATGGACTGTAGCCTGCCAGGCTCCTCTGTCCGAGGAATTCTCCAGGCAAGAATACTGGAGTGGGTTGCCATGCCCTCCTCCAGGGGATCTTCCTGACCCAGAGATCAAACCTGGGTCTCCCTCATTGCAGACAGATTCTTTACTGTCTGAGCCTTCAGGGAAAGAATGTAAAGAGCTTCATAAATGCTTGCCCACACAGTGCTTTTATCTACAGACAGTGAAGGTGGCCCTCCTTCTCACCAGGTAATAGAACACGAGCTCCTTTAGCTCCTTTAGGACCTGTCCCTTCAGCACATAATGTGCCTGGACTGTCTGAGTTTGGCCACAGGGCAGTTCACGAGGCAAGGGCTCAAGGTAGACAAAGCTGTTGCTTTGGGAGAACACAAGATTAGCATTGTGATAAGCGTCTTCATGTTCTTCTGACAGCCACTGGTAGCCGTAACAGGGGCTGTGATCCTTGTATTTGACCTGATGAATTAGAAAACCAGGATTAGTCTACGGCCATACCACCCTGAACGCGCTCGATCTCATCAGAAAACCAGGATTAGTTTATAGATTAAATATCAGAGAGAATGGCAGAGTGCTCACAGTTGTAGTTTAGTATCCTACCTTAACTAGTGTACCTAGAAATCTTTTGTTCCACACTAAGAAGTGAGAGAGAAGTGCCCCTTATTTTGTTCATTTGTATTGCAGACCCTTTACATGGCAGAGGCTTCCTGGGTTGGTATTTATACTTCTGAAGAGCATATGAGGAGACATCCTTGACTCTGATTAGCTCCCTTGCGTTTCTGTAGCCACTTTATGTATTTAGACAGAGACACTGGAGCTATGAAACCTTACTGTGGAGACTAACTGATCCTCAGAAACTGAAGAATTGCATTTCAGAGAGGAGATGCCTCATTTAGGATGGATTTCATATTGATATTATGAATAAATGTAATATTGCAAACTTAGAGGTCTGAGAACACTTTCTGTAACTAGCATTTGTTCAAGAGTTGAGTTTATGTTTGTATATGTTCAGTCACTCAGTCACGTCCAACTCTTTGTGACCTCATGGACTGCAGCACGCCAGGCCTCCCTGTCCTTCACCATCTCCCAGAGCTTGCTCAAACTCATGTCTATTGAGTCAGTGATGCCATCCAACCATCTCATCCTCTGTTGTCCCCTTCTCCTGCCTTCGATCTTTCCCAGCATCAGGATCTTTTCCAATGAGTCGCCTCTGCATATCAGGTGGTCACAGTATTGGAGCTTCAGCTTCAGCGTCAGTCCTTCCAATGAATATTCAGGGTTGATTTCCTTTAGGATTGACTGGTTTGATTTTCTTGCTGTCCAAGGGTCTCTCAAGAGTCTTCTATAGCACCACAATTTGAAAGCATCAATTCTTCAAGTGAAGTAATTGATGCCTGCCTCTCCCAGGCTGTCTTAGGCTGCATGTATAGAACCCCCCCCCCCCCAACTTTAACCACAACTCTGTGCTGCTTCCTTTTTAATCAACTGTTTCAAAATTGACCTTAAATTAGTTTCTAATTTCTCATTTTTTCCCTGTCTTCTTTAAGACTAAACACAACTTGGAAATGCCATCACTTTTTGGTTGCAACCTTTTTTCTAAGACTTCTTCATGTCATTGGCAACTTCCTTACAAACTTACCCTGATACTGAGGGAGGTGCCCTTGATGTTGGCGGTGGTGATGGAGAACTCTGCCAGGCCGTGCTCATCAGTGGTGGCATTAGATTTGTGGTTGGCTTCATTTGCTGTGATGAAGATGACTTTATTTGGCATGGGGACACCTTTCCCATCCACTAGGAGCACCTGAAGATTAAAAGCTGCAGATCAGCTATGTGACTAATATCCAACAGGCAGCAAACATTCATTTTAGCAGATATTTATTGTGTCCAATATGTTGAACATGGTTCCAGGCATTGAGGCTACAGCAGTGAACAAAACAACGTTCCTTTTGTCTTCGAGCACCTAGTCCAGGAAAAGAGATAGCTGCTAAATAAATGTGTAAGTAATGGGTTTCCCTGGTAGCTAGGCTTCCCTGGTGGTTCAGTGGTAAACAGCCCGCCTGCTAATGAAGAAGATGTGGGTTCAATTCCTGGGTCAGGAAGATCCCCTGGAGAAGGAAATGGCAACCCACTCCAGTATTCTTGCCTGGAGAATTCCATGGACAAAGGAGCCTGGTGCGCTATAGTCCATGGGGTCACAAAGAGTCATACACAACTGAGAAACTAACACTTTCAATTTCCACAAAATCTGACTTTGCCAATGAAATGTCAGTTGCACGTATAAAGACCAGAACACCAAAATTCTTTCTCTTTTGATTGGAAATGGGACTAATGGGATAGTTATTTAGCAGGAAGAAAATCTCAAAAAGTACAGTATATCTCTGAGAAATCTGAAAAAGTGAAGTTTCATTTTAGGAAGTGACCAAAGTTTCGGAACTTGTGTGCTGTCATAACATAATCAAAACATCGTAAATATCCACTATCTAAACAATCAAAACATCCACCACTCCTCTATAGCCTGATCCTTCTGTCTTTTACACGCTCCACAGCTGACACAGCGTTTCCGTTGAAGACGAGATGCATGGTGATTATACTTGGAGGTACATGTGACTGTTATCTTAGACTTCTGGAGTCTGGAAACTCCATTAGCACTTTTGCATATAATAGAAAAATAACAGGAGAAGACTTTTTTTTGTAGATTTGAGAGAAAAAATTTGTATCTTTAAAATCTTGTGAAAGTGAAAGCATTCGTCACTCAGTCATGTCTGACTCTTTGCAATCCCATGGATTGTAGCCCCCGCCAGGCTCTTCTGTCCATGGAATTCTCTAGGCAAGAATACTGGAGTGGGTTGCCATTCTCTTCTCCAGGGTATATTCCCGATCCAGAGATTGAACCCAGTCCTCCTGCATTGAAGGCTTTATCTTCTGAGCCACCTAAGCAAATATTTTATAATATTTCATAAGTCCAGGGGATCTTCCCAACCCAGGGATTGAACCTGGGTCTCTTGTATCTCCTGCATTGGCAGGCAGATTCTTTACCACTGGCACCATCTGGGAAGGGTAGACCTTAACAGCAGTATTTTATCCCTCTATGTACTGTTTTTAAAATATACTTGTTACTAAAGAAAAAGCAACATAAATACAAATCCATGAAAGAAACAACAGGTACAGTGATTGCCAAGTGCTTAGTCATGTCCGACTCTTTGCAACTCCATGCATGGACTGTAGCCTGGCAGGATCCTCTGTCCATGGGATTCTCTAGGCAAGAATACTGGAGTGGGTTGTCATTTCTTCCTCCAGGGAAGCTTCCTGACTCAGAAATCTAACCCCGATCTCCTCCTGCATTGCAGGTGGACTCTTTACCTGCTGAGCCATCTACTGTTTTAGTAGAACCTCTTATATTTCAAAATAAAAATAAAAGCCACCTACCCATCATTTCCATACAAAATTAATGTAGGAAAGATAATGTAATTGGCCAGCATGAATTTTGAGATGCTTATAGAAAAAATATAAAAGTCTGAGACTGCATGGTAAGCCATGGGAAAGAGTTTGAATGATAACACACAGGGCTATTTTAAAAACCTTCTAATTTTAGTGTGGTTTTTATAGATTTGATATACAAATTTACCGAGGAACAAATCTATTTTATGCAGTTTTACACCTTTGACTGGGGGCTTCCCAGGTGGTGCTAGTAAAGAACCCGCCTGCCAATGCAGGAGACATACAAGATGCAGGTTCGATCCCTGGGTTGGGAAGATCCCATGGAGAAGGGCATGACTACCCACTCCAGTATTCTTACCTGGAGAATCCCCATGGACAGAGGAGCCTGACAGGCTACAGTCCACAGGGTCGCAAAGAGTTGGACACAACTGAAGCAACTGAGCACAAATGCACACATGCTTTTGATTATATTAATCAACAGATAATACCAGTCAAATGTGGTTTCAGTAAAATATGTTGTGCATATTAGGGGAGAGTATGTTTTGACATGTGAATTGAAAAATACTCCACCTGCCCCGTGAAAGGAATCCCTCGTCGAAGGTTTGAGTCCACTGTGACAAATGAGAGTTTGGTGATGGTTGTTGTTATTTCGGTGGCCCCCTTTCCAGTTAATTCCACCTCTGAAAAAGAAGGAAAAAATAAGTTCTCATTTGGAAGGATTCTCTCCCTGAACTTATACTGCCACCTCCCTTTCATAATTTGGCAAAGGAACAAAATCAGTGTCTTTTCCCATACCCAGGAGGTATACACACCTGTTCCTTTTTCTTGAATCTTGGCTTCCACTTCAATTTTCATTTCAAACTCTTGTCTCTTCATCTGGAAGATCTTGGTGTTTACTTGCTGAGAGAAGCAGCCCTCACTGTTCAGCTAGGAGGGGATGAAATAAAACACACAAACATAAGACTGGACAAATGGGTGGTCAGGCAGTCTGGTGGGATTTTTTTTTTTTTTTTGAGGCAACAAGACTTAGGAATTTTGCACGATAACACAATAAATATTCTCTAGGAATTAATTATTATTACATCTCACAACAGTCTCTGGCTTATAACTGACAGGTGTATTCCTTAGTAGCTGATAATCCCTAGAGTGAATGAGGTATAGAAATTTAAACTGTTAAAATAGGAGTTTGAGCCCTGGGTCAGGAAGATCCCCTGGAGAAGGAAATGGCAACTCAGTTCAGGATTCTTGCCAGGAAATCCCATGGACCGAGAAGCCTGGTGGGCTACAGTCCATGGGGTTGCGAGAGTTAGACTTGGCTTAGAAACTAAACAATAACAACAGTCTTAATGTAGGAGGCAGCTAACTCTTCACTGAAATCTGGCTTCCCTTAGTTTACAGCTGTGGCTGGGAAGTAGCTGCCCATATGGGGACTGTGTTTCCTCCCTCCCTGACATCCAGGTGGGGCCATGTGACAAACTCTTGCTCATAGAAAGGGAAGAACTGAAGCCCTTCCCAGCCAAGGTGGTTAACATGGGTATATTTTGTCTCCTTCCTTCCTGTAGATACTCAAAGGGGCTTTAGATATCAGGTTCTGGGTCCTTGGTGCACAAAGAATACCTACAATTGACAAGAAATAATTCCTATTAGGCTAAGTCACTGATTTTTATCAATAAAAATATTATAGCTAGCGTAGAACTCTTTTATAGATTGGCCTGTTCTTGAATTATCACCACGTTATAACTCACCACTTGTCAATGGTGCCTAGGCTGTTAGTCCCTAGGAGTGGCTTCCCACGTACCTGCCCACTGAACTTCTCACAGACAGCATTGGATTCTTCACCATAACAATTAGAAGGGTTCCTGTACTTTCTGCACACGTTCATAGTCACATGTCCTGGGACAGGCTTCCCATAAGTGTATCTGTTATAAGAGAATTGCCACATGGATCAAATCAGACATTGAACACCCTCATTTTCGACCTGTTTATATTTCCCCTTTAGCTATAGCATATTTTTACTCTCTGTATTTCCTTCTAACTTCTGCAGGGCTCATGCAGTGTTGAGGGCAAGTAAACTAACTGGTTTGAGCCCCCTAACATACATACAGCAAATTCCCACTGGCTATCTATTTCATACATAGTAATGTAATTGTTTCCATGCTACTGTCTCAATTTGTCCACCCAATGAGT